>NC_064914.1:7182393-7482393 GCF_929443795.1 Astur gentilis
CCACACGGAAGGTGCGAGCCCGAAAGCTGTTGATTGTATTCACCGTCCCCCTGCAGCCTATTCACAGGCACAACAGGATTCAGGACCCAGGCATGCCCAGAGGAGGAACATCTCATGGCTCTCGTCCTCCACAGGGCCTGTTTCTGAAAACGCACACGTCCACCTCATTGTCCCACACGGAAGGTGGCAGCCCTGAATGCTGTTGCTGGTCTTCACCGTCCCCCTGCATCCTATTCACAGGCACAACAGGATTCAGGAGCCGGGCTTGCCCAGAGGAGGAACATCTCATGGCTCTCGTCCTCGGCAGGACCTGTTTCCGAGAAGGCACACTAACGGCTCCTTGTCCCACACGGAAGGTGCGAGCCCGAAAGCTGTTGATTGTCTTCACCGTCCCCCTGCAGCCTATTCACAGGCACAACAGGATTCAGGACCCAGGCATGCCCAGAGGAGGAACATCTCATGGCTCTCGTCCTCCACAGGGCCTGTTTCTGAAAACGCACACGTCCACCTCATTGTCCCACACGGAAGGTGGCAGCCCTGAAAGCTGTTGCTGGTCTTCACCGTCCCCCTGCAGCCTATTCACAGGCACAAGGGGATTTAAAACCCGGGCTTGCCCAGAGGAGGAACATCTCATGGCTCCCGTCCTCCGCAGGGCCTTTTTCAGAAAGGCACACGTCCGGCTCCTTTTCCCAAACAGAAGGTGGCAGCCCTGAATGCTGTTGCTGGTCTTCACCGTCCCCCTGCAGCCTATTCACAGGCACAACAGGATTCAGGACACGGGCTTGCCCAGAGGAGGAACATCTCATGGCTCTCGTCCTCGGCAGAGCCTCATTCCGAAACGGCACACGTCCGGCTCCTTGTCCCAAACGGAAGGTGGCAGCCCTGAAAGCTGTTGCTGGTCTTCACCGTCCCACTGCAGCCTATTCAGAGGCACAACAGGATTCAGGACCCGGGCTTGCCTAGAGGAGGAACATCTCATGGCTCTCGTCCTCCGCAGGGTCTGTTTCCAGAAAGGCACTCGTCCGGCTTCTTGTCCCACACGGAGGCGGCAGCCCTGAAAGCTGTTGCTGGTCTTCACCGTCCCCCTGCAGCCTATTCACAGGCACAAAAGGATTCAGGAGCCGGGCTTGCCTAGAGGAGGAACATCTCATGGCTCTTGTCCTCGGCAGGGCCTGTTTCCAGAAAGGCACACGTCCGGCTCCTTGTCCCAAACGGAAGGTGGCAGCCCTGAAAGATCTTGCTGGTCTTCACCGTCCCCCTGCAGCCTATTCACAGGTACAACAGGATTCAGGACCCGGGCTTGCCCAGAGGAAGAACATCTCATGGCTCTCTTCCTCGGCAGGGCCTGTTTCTGAAAACGCACACGTCCACCTCATTGTCCCACACGGAAGCTGGCAGCCCTGAAAGATGTTGCTGGTGTTCACCGTCCCCCTGCAGCCTATTCACAGGTACAACAGGATCTGGGACCCGGGCTTGCCCAGAGGAGGAACATCTCATGGCTCTCGTCCTCGGCAGAGCCTGTTTCCGAAAAGGCGCACATCCGGCTCCTTGTCCCACACGTAATGTGGCAGCCCGGAAAGCTTTTGCTGGTCTTCACCATCCCCCTGCAGCCTAATCTCAGGCGTAAGAGGAATTGGGACCCAGGCTTGCCCAGAGGAGGAACATCTCATGGCTCTCATCCTCGGCAGAGCCTGATTCCGAAAAGGCACACGTCCGACTTCTTGTCCCACACGGAAGGTTGCAGCCCTGAATGCTGTTACTGGTCTTCACCGTCCCCCTGCAGCCTATTCACAGGCACAAAAGGATGTGGGTCCTGGGCTTGCCCAGAGGAGGAACATCTCATGGCTCTCGTCCTCCGCAGGGCCTGTTTCCAGAAAAGCACACGTCCGGCTCCTTTTCCCAAACAGAAGGTGGCAGCCATGAATGCTATTGCTGGTCTTCACCGTCCCCCTGCAGCCTATTCACAGGCACAACAGGATTCAGGACCCGGGCTTGCCCAGAGGAGGAACATCTCTTGGCTCTCGTCCTCGGCAGGGCCTGTTTCTTAAAAGGCAAACGTCCGGCTCCTTGTCCCACACGGAAGGTGGCAGCCCTGAATGCTGTTGCTGGTCTTCACCGTCCCCCTGCAGCCTATTCACAGGCACAACACGATCTGGGACCCGGGCTTGTCCAGAGGAGGAACATCTCATGGCTCTCGTCCTCGGCAGAGCCCGTTTCCGAAAAGGCACACGTCCGGCTCCTTGTCCAACACGGAAGGTGGCAGCCCTGAATGCTGTTGCTGGTCTTCACCGTCCCCCTGCAGCCTATTCACAGGCACAACAGGATTCAGGAGCCGGGCTTGCCCAGAGGAGGAACATCTCATGGCTCTCGTCCTCGGCAGGGCCTGTTTCCGAGAAGGCACACTAACGGCTCCTTGTCCCACACGGAAGGTGCGAGCCCGAAAGCTGTTGATTGTCTTCACCGTCCCCCTGCAGCCTATTCACAGGCACAACAGGATTCAGGACCCAGGCATGCCCAGAGGAGGAACATCTCATGGCTCTCGTCCTCCGCAGGGCCTGTTTCTGAAAACGCACACGTCCACCTCATTGTCCCACACGGAAGGTGGCAGCCCTGAATGCTGTTGCTGGTCTTCACCGTCCCCCTGCAGCCTATTCACAGGCACAAGGGGATTCAGAACCCGGGCTTGCCCAGAGGAGGAACATCTCATGGCTCTCGTCCTCCGCAGGGCCTGTTTCCAGAAAGGCACACGTCCAGCTCCTTTTCCCAAACAGAAGGTGGCAGCCCTGAATGCTGTTGCTGGTCTTCACCGTCCCCCTGCAGCCTATTCACAGGCACAACAGGATTCAGGACCCGGGCTTGCCCTGAGGAGGAACATCTCATGGCTCTCGTCCTCGGCAGAGCCTCATTCCGAAACGGCACATGTCCGGCTCCTTGTCCCAAACGGAAGGTGGCAGCCCTGAAAGCTGTTGCTGGTCTTCACCGTCCCCCTGCAGCCTATTCAGAGGCACAACAGGATTCAGGACCCGGGCTTGCCTAGAGGAGGAACATCTCATGGCTCTCATCCTCCGCAGGGCCTGTTTCCAGAAAGGCACTCGTCCGGCTCCTTGTCCCACACGGAAGGTGGCAACCCTGAAAGCTGTTGCTGGTCTTCACCGTCCCCCTGCAGCCTATTCACAGGCACAAAAGGATTCAGGAGCCGGGCTTGCCTAGAGGAGGAACATCTCATGGCTCTCGTCCTCCGCATGGCCTGTTTCCAGAAAGGCACACGTCCGGCTCCTTGTCCCAAATGGAAGGTGGCAGCCCTGAGAGATCTTGCTGGCCTTCACCGTCCCACTGCACCCTATTCACAGACACAACAGGATTCAGGACCCGGGCTTGCCCAGAGGAGGAACATCTCATGGCTCTCGTCCTCGGCAGGGCCTGTTTCTTAAAAGGCACACGTCCGGCTCCTTGTCCCACACGGAAGGTGGCAGCCCTGAAAGCTGTTGCTGGTCTTCACCGTCCTCTGCAGCCTATTTACAGGCACAAGGGGATTTGGGACCCAGGCATGCCCAGAGGAGGAACATCTCATGGCTCTCGTCCTCGGCAGGACCTGTTTCCGAGAAGGCACACTAACGGCTCCTTGTCCCACACGGAAGGTGCGAGCCCGAAAGCTGTTGATTGTATTCACCGTCCCCCTGCAGCCTATTCACAGGCACAACAGGATTCAGGACCCAGGCATGCCCAGAGGAGGAACATCTCATGGCTCTCGTCCTCCACAGGGCCTGTTTCTGAAAACGCACACGTCCACCTCATTGTCCCACACGGAAGGTGGCAGCCCTGAAAGCTGTTGCTGGTCTTCACCGTCCCCCTGCAGCCTATTCACAGGCACAAGGGGATTTAAAACCCGGGCTTGCCCAGAGGAGGAACATCTCATGGCTCCCGTCCTCCGCAGGGCCTTTTTCAGAAAGGCACACGTCCGGCTCCTTTTCCCAAACAGAAGGTGGCAGCCCTGAATGCTGTTGCTGGTCTTCACCGTCCCCCTGCAGCCTATTCACAGGCACAACAGGATTCAGGACACGGGCTTGCCCAGAGGAGGAACATCTCATGGCTCTCGTCCTCCACAGGGCCTGTTTCTGAAAACGCACACGTCCACCTCATTGTCCCACACGGAAGGTGGCAGCCCTGAAAGCTGTTGCTGGTCTTCACCGTCCCCCTGCAGCCTATTCACAGGCACAAGGGGATTTAAAACCCGGGCTTGCCCAGAGGAGGAACATCTCATGGCTCCCGTCCTCCGCAGGGCCTGTTTCCAGAAAGGCACACGTCCGGCTCCTTTTCCCAAACAGAAGGTGGCAGCCCTGAATGCTGTTGCTGGTCTTCACCGTCCCCCTGCAGCCTATTCACAGGCACAACAGGATTCAGGACACGGGCTTGCCCAGAGGAGGAACATCTCATGGCTCTCGTCCTCGGCAGAGCCTCATTCCGAAACGGCACACGTCCGGCTCCTTGTCCCAAACGGAAGGTGGCAGCCCTGAAAGCTGTTGCTGGTCTTCACCGTCCCCCTGCAGCCTATTCAGAGGCACAACAGGATTCAGGACCCGGGCTTGCCTAGAGGAGGAACATCTCATGGCTCTCGTCCTCCGCAGGGTCTGTTTCCAGAAAGGCACTCGTCCGGCTTCTTGTCCCACACGGAGGTGGCAGCCCTGAAAGCTGTTGCTGGTCTTCACCGTCCCCCTGCAGCCTATTCACAGGCACAAAAGGATTCAGGAGCCGGGCTTGCCTAGAGGAGGAACATCTCATGGCTCTTGTCCTCGGCAGGGCCTGTTTCCAGAAAGGCACACGTCCGGCTCCTTGTCCCAAACGGAAGGTGGCAGCCCTGAAAGATCTTGCTGGTCTTCACCGTCCCCCTGCAGCCTATTCACAGGTACAACAGGATTCAGGACCCGGGCTTGCCCAGAGGAAGAACATCTCATGGCTCTCTTCCTCGGCAGGGCCTGTTTCTGAAAACGCACACGTCCACCTCATTGTCCCACACGGAAGCTGGCAGCCCTGAAAGCTGTTGCTGGTGTTCACCGTCCCCCTGCAGCCTATTCACAGGTACAACAGGATCTGGGACCCGGGCTTGCCCAGAGGAGGAACATCTCATGGCTCTCGTCCTCGGCAGAGCCTGTTTCCGAAAAGGCGCACATCCGGCTCCTTGTCCCACACGTAATGTGGCAGCCCGGAAAGCTTTTGCTGGTCTTCACCATCCCCCTGCAGCCTAATCTCAGGCGTAAGAGGAATTGGGACCCAGGCTTGCCCAGAGGAGGAACATCTCATGGCTCTCATCCTCGGCAGAGCCTGATTCCGAAAAGGCACACGTCCGACTTCTTGTCCCACACGGAAGGTTGCAGCCCTGAATGCTGTTGCTGGTCTTCACCGTCCCCCTGCAGCCTATTCACAGGCACAACAGGATGTGGGTCCTGGGCTTGCCCAGAGGAGGAACATCTCATGGCTCTCGTCCTCCGCAGGGCCTGTTTCCAGAAAAGCACACGTCCGGCTCCTTTTCCCAAACAGAAGGTGGCAGCCATGAATGCTGTTGCTGGTCTTCACCGTCCCCCTGCAGCCTATTCACAGGCACAACAGGATTCAGGACCCGGGCTTGCCCAGAGGAGGAACATCTCTTGGCTCTCGTCCTCGGCAGGGCCTGTTTCTTAAAAGGCAAACGTCCGGCTCCTTGTCCCACACGGAAGGTGGCAGCCCTGAATGCTGTTGCTGGTCTTCACCGTCCCCCTGCAGCCTATTCACAGGCACAACACGATCTGGGACCCGGGCTTGTCCAGAGGAGGAACATCTCATGGCTCTCGTCCTCGGCAGAGCCCGTTTCCGAAAAGGCACACGTCCGGCTCCTTGTCCAACACGGAAGGTGGCAGCCCTGAATGCTGTTGCTGGTCTTCACCGTCCCCCTGCAGCCTATTCACAGGCACAACAGGATTCAGGAGCCGGGCTTGCCCAGAGGAGGAACATCTCATGGCTCTCGTCCTCGGCAGGGCCTGTTTCCGAGAAGGCACACTAACGGCTCCTTGTCCCACACGGAAGGTGCGAGCCCGAAAGCTGTTGATTGTCTTCACCGTCCCCCTGCAGCCTATTCACAGGCACAACAGGATTCAGGACCCAGGCATGCCCAGAGGAGGAACATCTCATGGCTCTCGTCCTCCGCAGGGCCTGTTTCTGAAAACGCACACGTCCACCTCATTGTCCCACACGGAAGGTGGCAGCCCTGAATGCTGTTGCTGGTCTTCACCGTCCCCCTGCAGCCTATTCACAGGCACAAGGGGATTTAAAACCCGGGCTTGCCCAGAGGAGGAACATCTCATGGCTCTCGTCCTCCGCAGGGCCTGTTTCCAGAAAGGCACACGTCCAGCTCCTTTTCCCAAACAGAAGGTGGCAGCCCTGAATGCTGTTGCTGGTCTTCACCGTCCCCCTGCAGCCTATTCACAGGCACAACAGGATTCAGGACCCGGGCTTGCCCTGAGGAGGAACATCTCATGGCTCTCGTCCTCGGCAGAGCCTCATTCCGAAACGGCACATGTCCGGCTCCTTGTCCCAAACGGAAGGTGGCAGCCCTGAAAGCTGTTGCTGGTCTCCACCGTCCCCCTGCAGCCTATTCAGAGGCACAACAGGATTCAGGACCCGGGCTTGCCTAGAGGAGGAACATCTCATGGCTCTCATCCTCCGCAGGGCCTGTTTCCAGAAAGGCACTCGTCCGGCTCCTTGTCCCACACGGAAGGTGGCAACCCTGAAAGCTGTTGCTGGTCTTCACCGTCCCCCTGCAGCCTATTCACAGGCACAAAAGGATTCAGGAGCCGGGCTTGCCTAGAGGAGGAACATCTCATGGCTCTCGTCCTCCGCATGGCCTGTTTCCAGAAAGGCACACGTCCGGCTCCTTGTCCCAAATGGAAGGTGGCAGCCCTGAGAGATCTTGCTGGCCTTCACCGTCCCACTGCACCCTATTCACAGACACAACAGGATTCAGGACCCGGGCTTGCCCAGAGGAGGAACATCTCATGGCTCTCGTCCTCGGCAGGGCCTGTTTCTTAAAAGGCACACGTCCGGCTCCTTGTCCCACACGGAAGGTGGCAGCCCTGAAAGCTGTTGCTGGTCTTCACCGTCCTCTGCAGCCTATTTACAGGCACAAGGGGATTTGGGACCCAGGCATGCCCAGAGGAGGAACATCTCATGGCTCTCGTCCTCGGCAGGACCTGTTTCCGAGAAGGCACACTAACGGCTCCTTGTCCCACACGGAAGGTGCGAGCCCGAAAGCTGTTGATTGTATTCACCGTCCCCCTGCAGCCTATTCACAGGCACAACAGGATTCAGGACCCAGGCATGCCCAGAGGAGGAACATCTCATGGCTCTCGTCCTCCACAGGGCCTGTTTCTGAAAACGCACACGTCCACCTCATTGTCCCACACGGAAGGTGGCAGCCCTGAAAGCTGTTGCTGGTCTTCACCGTCCCCCTGCAGCCTATTCACAGGCACAAGGGGATTTAAAACCCGGGCTTGCCCAGAGGAGGAACATCTCATGGCTCCCGTCCTCCGCAGGGCCTTTTTCAGAAAGGCACACGTCCGGCTCCTTTTCCCAAACAGAAGGTGGCAGCCCTGAATGCTGTTGCTGGTCTTCACCGTCCCCCTGCAGCCTATTCACAGGCACAACAGGATTCAGGACACGGGCTTGCCCAGAGGAGGAACATCTCATGGCTCTCGTCCTCCACATGGCCTGTTTCTGAAAACGCACACGTCCACCTCATTGTCCCACACGGAAGGTGGCAGCCCTGAAAGCTGTTGCTGGTCTTCACCGTCCCCCTGCAGCCTATTCACAGGCACAAGGGGATTTAAAACCCGGGCTTGCCCAGAGGAGGAACATCTCATGGCTCCCGTCCTCCGCAGGGCCTTTTTCAGAAAGGCACACGTCCGGCTCCATTTCCCAAACAGAAGGTGGCAGCCCTGAATGCTGTTGCTGGTCTTCACCGTCCCCCTGCAGCCTATTCACAGGCACAACAGGATTCAGGACACGGGCTTGCCCAGAGGAGGAACATCTCATGGCTCTCGTCCTCGGCAGAGCCTCATTCCGAAACGGCACACGTCCGGCTCCTTGTCCCAAACGGAAGGTGGCAGCCCTGAAAGCTGTTGCTGGTCTTCACCGTCCCCCTGCAGCCTATTCAGAGGCACAACAGGATTCAGGACCCGGGCTTGCCTAGAGGAGGAACATCTCATGGCTCTCGTCCTCCGCAGGGTCTGTTTCCAGAAAGGCACTCGTCCGGCTTCTTGTCCCACACGGAGGTGGCAGCCCTGAAAGCTGTTGCTGGTCTTCACCGTCCCCCTGCAGCCTATTCACAGGCACAAAAGGATTCAGGAGCCGGGCTTGCCTAGAGGAGGAACATCTCATGGCTCTTGTCCTCGGCAGGGCCTGTTTCCAGAAAGGCACACGTCCGGCTCCTTGTCCCAAACGGAAGGTGGCAGCCCTGAAAGATCTTGCTGGTCTTCACCGTCCCCCTGCAGCCTATTCACAGGTACAACAGGATTCAGGACCCGGGCTTGCCCAGAGGAAGAACATCTCATGGCTCTCTTCCTCGGCAGGGCCTGTTTCTGAAAACGCACACGTCCACCTCATTGTCCCACACGGAAGCTGGCAGCCCTGAAAGCTGTTGCTGGTGTTCACCGTCCCCCTGCAGCCTATTCACAGGTACAACAGGATCTGGGACCCGGGCTTGCCCAGAGGAGGAACATCTCATGGCTCTCGTCCTCGGCAGAGCCTGTTTCCGAAAAGGCGCACATCCGGCTCCTTGTCCCACACGTAATGTGGCAGCCCGGAAAGCTTTTGCTGGTCTTCACCATCCCCCTGCAGCCTAATCTCAGGCGTAAGAGGAATTGGGACCCAGGCTTGCCCAGAGGAGGAACATCTCATGGCTCTCATCCTCGGCAGAGCCTGATTCCGAAAAGGCACACGTCCGACTTCTTGTCCCACACGGAAGGTTGCAGCCCTGAATGCTGTTGCTGGTCTTCACCGTCCCCCTGCAGCCTATTCACAGGCACAACAGGATGTGGGTCCTGGGCTTGCCCAGAGGAGGAACATCTCATGGCTCTCGTCCTCCGCAGGGCCTGTTTCCAGAAAAGCACACGTCCGGCTCCTTTTCCCAAACAGAAGGTGGCAGCCATGAATGCTGTTGCTGGTCTTCACCGTCCCCCTGCAGCCTATTCACAGGCACAACAGGATTCAGGACCCAGGCTTGCCCAGAGGAGGAACATCTCTTGGCTCTCGTCCTCGGCAGGGCCTGTTTCTTAAAAGGCAAACGTCCGGCTCCTTGTCCCACACGGAAGGTGGCAGCCCTGAATGCTGTTGCTGGTCTTCACCGTCCCCCTGCAGCCTATTCACAGGCACAACACGATCTGGGACCCGGGCTTGTCCAGAGGAGGAACATCTCATGGCTCTCGTCCTCGGCAGAGCCCGTTTCCGAAAAGGCACACGTCCGGCTCCTTGTCCAACACGGAAGGTGGCAGCCCTGAATGCTGTTGCTGGTCTTCACCGTCCCCCTGCAGCCTATTCACAGGCACAACAGGATTCAGGAGCCGGGCTTGCCCAGAGGAGGAACATCTCATGGCTCTCGTCCTCGGCAGGGCCTGTTTCCGAGAAGGCACACTAACGGCTCCTTGTCCCACACGGAAGGTGCGAGCCCGAAAGCTGTTGATTGTCTTCACCGTCCCCCTGCAGCCTATTCACAGGCACAACAGGATTCAGGACCCAGGCATGCCCAGAGGAGGAACATCTCATGGCTCTCGTCCTCCGCAGGGCCTGTTTCTGAAAACGCACACGTCCACCTCATTGTCCCACACGGAAGGTGGCAGCCCTGAATGCTGTTGCTGGTCTTCACCGTCCCCCTGCAGCCTATTCACAGGCACAAGGGGATTTAAAACCCGGGCTTGCCCAGAGGAGGAACATCTCATGGCTCTCGTCCTCCGCAGGGCCTGTTTCCAGAAAGGCACACGTCCAGCTCCTTTTCCCAAACAGAAGGTGGCAGCCCTGAATGCTGTTGCTGGTCTTCACCGTCCCCCTGCAGCCTATTCACAGGCACAACAGGATTCAGGACCCGGGCTTGCCCTGAGGAGGAACATCTCATGGCTCTCGTCCTCGGCAGAGCCTCATTCCGAAACGGCACATGTCCGGCTCCTTGTCCCAAACGGAAGGTGGCAGCCCTGAAAGCTGTTGCTGGTCTCCACCGTCCCCCTGCAGCCTATTCAGAGGCACAACAGGATTCAGGACCCGGGCTTGCCTAGAGGAGGAACATCTCATGGCTCTCATCCTCCGCAGGGCCTGTTTCCAGAAAGGCACTCGTCCGGCTCCTTGTCCCACACGGAAGGTGGCAACCCTGAAAGCTGTTGCTGGTCTTCACCGTCCCCCTGCAGCCTATTCACAGGCACAAAAGGATTCAGGAGCCGGGCTTGCCTAGAGGAGGAACATCTCATGGCTCTCGTCCTCCGCATGGCCTGTTTCCAGAAAGGCACACGTCCGGCTCCTTGTCCCAAATGGAAGGTGGCAGCCCTGAGAGATCTTGCTGGCCTTCACCGTCCCACTGCACCCTATTCACAGACACAACAGGATTCAGGACCCGGGCTTGCCCAGAGGAGGAACATCTCATGGCTCTCGTCCTCGGCAGGGCCTGTTTCTTAAAAGGCACACGTCCGGCTCCTTGTCCCACACGGAAGGTGGCAGCCCTGAAAGCTGTTGCTGGTCTTCACCGTCCTCTGCAGCCTATTTACAGGCACAAGGGGATTTGGGACCCAGGCATGCCCAGAGGAGGAACATCTCATGGCTCTCGTCCTCGGCAGGACCTGTTTCCGAGAAGGCACACTAACGGCTCCTTGTCCCACACGGAAGGTGCGAGCCCGAAAGCTGTTGATTGTATTCACCGTCCCCCTGCAGCCTATTCACAGGCACAACAGGATTCAGGACCCAGGCATGCCCAGAGGAGGAACATCTCATGGCTCTCGTCCTCCACAGGGCCTGTTTCTGAAAACGCACACGTCCACCTCATTGTCCCACACGGAAGGTGGCAGCCCTGAAAGCTGTTGCTGGTCTTCACCGTCCCCCTGCAGCCTATTCACAGGCACAAGGGGATTTAAAACCCGGGCTTGCCCAGAGGAGGAACATCTCATGGCTCCCGTCCTCCGCAGGGCCTTTTTCAGAAAGGCACACGTCCGGCTCCTTTTCCCAAACAGAAGGTGGCAGCCCTGAATGCTGTTGCTGGTCTTCACCGTCCCCCTGCAGCCTATTCACAGGCACAACAGGATTCAGGACACGGGCTTGCCCAGAGGAGGAACATCTCATGGCTCTCGTCCTCGGCAGAGCCTCATTCCGAAACGGCACACGTCCGGCTCCTTGTCCCAAACGGAAGGTGGCAGCCCTGAAAGCTGTTGCTGGTCTTCACCGTCCCCCTGCAGCCTATTCAGAGGCACAACAGGATTCAGGACCCGGGCTTGCCTAGAGGAGGAACATCTCATGGCTCTCGTCCTCCGCAGGGTCTGTTTCCAGAAAGGCACTCGTCCGGCTTCTTGTCCCACACGGAGGTGGCAGCCCTGAAAGCTGTTGCTGGTCTTCACCGTCCCCCTGCAGCCTATTCACAGGCACAAAAGGATTCAGGAGCCGGGCTTGCCTAGAGGAGGAACATCTCATGGCTCTTGTCCTCGGCAGGGCCTGTTTCCAGAAAGGCACACGTCCGGCTCCTTGTCCCAAACGGAAGGTGGCAGCCCTGAAAGATCTTGCTGGTCTTCACCGTCCCCCTGCAGCCTATTCACAGGTACAACAGGATTCAGGACCCGGGCTTGCCCAGAGGAAGAACATCTCATGGCTCTCTTCCTCGGCAGGGCCTGTTTCTGAAAACGCACACGTCCACCTCATTGTCCCACACGGAAGCTGGCAGCCCTGAAAGCTGTTGCTGGTGTTCACCGTCCCCCTGCAGCCTATTCACAGGTACAACAGGATCTGGGACCCGGGCTTGCCCAGAGGAGGAACATCTCATGGCTCTCGTCCTCGGCAGAGCCTGTTTCCGAAAAGGCGCACATCCGGCTCCTTGTCCCACACGTAATGTGGCAGCCCGGAAAGCTTTTGCTGGTCTTCACCATCCCCCTGCAGCCTAATCTCAGGCGTAAGAGGAATTGGGACCCAGGCTTGCCCAGAGGAGGAACATCTCATGGCTCTCATCCTCGGCAGAGCCTGATTCCGAAAAGGCACACGTCCGACTTCTTGTCCCACACGGAAGGTTGCAGCCCTGAATGCTGTTGCTGGTCTTCACCGTCCCCCTGCAGCCTATTCACAGGCACAACAGGATGTGGGTCCTGGGCTTGCCCAGAGGAGGAACATCTCATGGCTCTCGTCCTCCGCAGGGCCTGTTTCCAGAAAAGCACACGTCCGGCTCCTTTTCCCAAACAGAAGGTGGCAGCCATGAATGCTGTTGCTGGTCTTCACCGTCCCCCTGCAGCCTATTCACAGGCACAACAGGATTCAGGACCCGGGCTTGCCCAGAGGAGGAACATCTCTTGGCTCTCGTCCTCGGCAGGGCCTGTTTCTTAAAAGGCAAACGTCCGGCTCCTTGTCCCACACGGAAGGTGGCAGCCCTGAATGCTGTTGCTGGTCTTCACCGTCCCCCTGCAGCCTATTCACAGGCACAACACGATCTGGGACCCGGGCTTGTCCAGAGGAGGAACATCTCATGGCTCTCGTCCTCGGCAGAGCCCGTTTCCGAAAAGGCACACGTCCGGCTCCTTGTCCAACACGGAAGGTGGCAGCCCTGAATGCTGTTGCTGGTCTTCACCGTCCCCCTGCAGCCTATTCACAGGCACAACAGCATTCAGGAGCCGGGCTTGCCCAGAGGAGGAACATCTCATGGCTCTCGTCCTCGGCAGGGCCTGTTTCCGAGAAGGCACACTAACGGCTCCTTGTCCCACACGGAAGGTGCGAGCCCGAAAGCTGTTGATTGTCTTCACCGTCCCCCTGCAGCCTATTCACAGGCACAACAGGATTCAGGACCCAGGCATGCCCAGAGGAGGAACATCTCATGGCTCTCGTCCTCCGCAGGGCCTGTTTCTGAAAACGCACACGTCCACCTCATTGTCCCACACGGAAGGTGGCAGCCCTGAATGCTGTTGCTGGTCTTCACCGTCCCCCTGCAGCCTATTCACAGGCACAAGGGGATTTAAAACCCGGGCTTGCCCAGAGGAGGAACATCTCATGGCTCTCGTCCTCCGCAGGGCCTGTTTCCAGAAAGGCACACGTCCAGCTCCTTTTCCCAAACAGAAGGTGGCAGCCCTGAATGCTGTTGCTGGTCTTCACCGTCCCCCTGCAGCCTATTCACAGGCACAACAGGATTCAGGACCCGGGCTTGCCCTGAGGAGGAACATCTCATGGCTCTCGTCCTCGGCAGAGCCTCATTCCGAAACGGCACATGTCCGGCTCCTTGTCCCAAACGGAAGGTGGCAGCCCTGAAAGCTGTTGCTGGTCTCCACCGTCCCCCTGCAGCCTATTCAGAGGCACAACAGGATTCAGGACCCGGGCTTGCCTAGAGGAGGAACATCTCATGGCTCTCATCCTCCGCAGGGCCTGTTTCCAGAAAGGCACTCGTCCGGCTCCTTGTCCCACACGGAAGGTGGCAACCCTGAAAGCTGTTGCTGGTCTTCACCGTCCCCCTGCAGCCTATTCACAGGCACAAAAGGATTCAGGAGCCGGGCTTGCCTAGAGGAGGAACATCTCATGGCTCTCGTCCTCCGCATGGCCTGTTTCCAGAAAGGCACACGTCCGGCTCCTTGTCCCAAACGGAAGGTGGCAGCCCTGAGAGATCTTGCTGGCCTTCACCGTCCCACTGCACCCTATTCACAGACACAACAGGATTCAGGACCCGGGCTTGCCCAGAGGAGGAACATCTCATGGCTCTCGTCCTCGGCAGGGCCTGTTTCGAGAAGGCACACGTCCGGCTCCTTGTCCCACACGGAAGGTGGCAGCCCTGAAAGCTGTTGCTGGTCTTCACCGTCCCTCTGCAGCCTATTTACAGGCACAAGGGGATTTGGGACACAGGCATGCCCAGAGGAGGAACATCTCATGGCTCTCGTCCTCGGCAGAGCCCGTTTCCGAAAAGGCACACGTCAGGCTCCTTGTCCCACACGGAAGGTGGCAGCCCTGAATGCTGTTGCTGGTCTTCACCGTCCCCCTGCAGCCTATTCACAGGCACAACACAATCTGGGACCCGGGCTTGTCCAGAGGAGGAACATCTCATGGCTCTCGTCCTCGGCAGAGCCTGATTCCGGAAAGGCACACGTCAGGCTCCTTGTCCCACACGGAAGGTGGCAGCCCTGAAAGATGTTGCTGGTCTTCACCGTCCCCCTGCAGCCTATTTACAGGCACAAGGGGATTTGGGACCCAGGCATGCCCAGAGGAGGAACATCTCATGGCTCTCGTCCTCCACAGGGCCTGTTTCTGAAAACGCACACGTCCACCTCATTGTCCCACACGGAAGGTGGCAGCCCTGAAAGCTGTTGCTGGTCTTCACCGTCCCCCTGCAGCCTATTCACAGGCACAAGGGGATTTAAAACCCGGGCTTGCCCAGAGGAGGAACATCTCATGGCTCCCGTCCTCCGCAGGGCCTTTTTCAGAAAGGCACACGTCCGGCTCCTTTTCCCAAACAGAAGGTGGCAGCCCTGAAAGCTGTTGCTGGTCTTCACCATCCCCCTGCAGCCTATTCACAGGCACAACAGGATTCAGGACCCGGGCTTGCCCAGAGGAGGAACATCTCATGGCTCTCGTCCTCGGCAGGGCCTGTTTCTTAAAAGGCAAACGTCCGGCTCCTTGTCCCACACGGAAGGTGGCAGCCCTGAAAGATGTTGCTGGTCTCACCGTCCCCCTGCAGCCTATTTACAGGCACAAGGGGATTTGGGACCCAGGCATGACCAGAGGAGGAACATCTCATGGCTCTCGTCCTCGGCAGAGCCCGTTTCCGAAAAGGCACACGTCCGGCTCATTGTCCCACACGGAAGGTGGCAGCCCTGAATGCTGTTGCTGGTCTTCACCGTCCCCCTGCATCCTATTCACAGGCACAACAGGATTCAGGAGCCGGGCTTGCCCAGAGGAGGAACATCTCATGGCTCTCGTCCTCGGCAGGACCTGTTTCCGAGAAGGCACACTAACGGCTCCTTGTCCCACACGGAAGGTGCGAGCCCGAAAGCTGTTGATTGTATTCACCGTCCCCCTGCAGCCTATTCACAGGCACAACAGGATTCAGGACCCAGGCATGCCCAGAGGAGGAACATCTCATGGCTCTCGTCCTCCACAGGGCCTGTTTCTGAAAACGCACACGTCCACCTCATTGTCCCACACGGAAGGTGGCAGCCCTGAAAGCTGTTGCTGGTCTTCACCGTCCCCCTGCAGCCTATTCACAGGCACAAGGGGATTTAAAACCCGGGCTTGCCCAGAGGAGGAACATCTCATGGCTCCCGTCCTCCGCAGGGCCTTTTTCAGAAAGGCACACGTCCGGCTCCTTTTCCCAAACAGAAGGTGGCAGCCCTGAATGCTGTTGCTGGTCTTCACCGTCCCCCTGCAGCCTATTCACAGGCACAACAGGATTCAGGACACAGGCTTGCCCAGAGGAGGAACATCTCATGGCTCTCGTCCTCGGCAGAGCCTCATTCCGAAACGGCACACGTCCGGCTCCTTGTCTCAAACGGAAGGTGGCAGCCCTGAAAGCTGTTGCTGGTCTTCACCGTCCCCCTGCAGCCTATTCAGAGGCACAACAGGATTCAGGACCCGGGCTTGCCTAGAGGAGGAACATCTCATGGCTCTCGTCCACCGCAGGGTCTGTTTCCAGAAAGGCACTCGTCCGGCTTCTTGTCCCACACGGAGGTGGCAGCCCTGAAAGCTGTTGCTGGTCTTCACCGTCCCCCTGCAGCCTATTCAGAGGCACAAAAGGATTCAGGAGCCGGGCTTGCCTAGAGGAGGAACATCTCATGGCTCTTGTCCTCGGCAGGGCCTGTTTCCAGAAAGGCACACGTCCGGCTCCTTGTCCCAAACGGAAGGTGGCAGCCCTGAAAGATCTTGCTGGTCTTCACCGTCCCCCTGCAGCCTATTCACAGGTACAACAGGATTCAGGACCCGGGCTTGCCCAGAGGAAGAACATCTCATGGCTCTCTTCCTCGGCAGGGCCTGTTTCTGAAAACGCACACGTCCACCTCATTGTCCCACACGGAAGCTGGCAGCCCTGAAAGCTGTTGCTGGTGTTCACCGTCCCCCTGCAGCCTATTCACAGGTACAACAGGATCTGGGACCCGGGCTTGCCCAGAGGAGGAACATCTCATGGCTCTCGTCCTCGGCAGAGCCTGTTTCCGAAAAGGCGCACATCCGGCTCCTTGTCCCACACGTAATGTGGCAGCCCGGAAAGCTTTTGCTGGTCTTCACCATCCCCCTGCAGCCTAATCTCAGGCGTAAGAGGAATTGGGACCCAGGCTTGCCCAGAGGAGGAACATCTCATGGCTCTCATCCTCGGCAGAGCCTGATTCCGAAAAGGCACACGTCCGACTTCTTGTCCCACACGGAAGGTTGCAGCCCTGAATGCTGTTGCTGGTCTTCACCGTCCCCCTGCAGCCTATTCACAGGCACAACAGGATGTGGGACCTGGGCTTGCCCAGAGGAGGAACATCTCATGGCTCTCGTCCTCCGCAGGGCCTGTTTCCAGAAAAGCACACGTCCGGCTCCTTTTCCCAAACAGAAGGTGGCAGCCATGAATGCTGTTGCTGGTCTTCACCGTCCCCCTGCAGCCTATTCACAGGCACAACAGGATTCAGGACCCGGGCTTGCCCAGAGGAGGAACATCTCTTGGCTCTCGTCCTCGGCAGGGCCTGTTTCTTAAAAGGCAAACGTCCGGCTCCTTGTCCCACACGGAAGGTGGCAGCCCTGAATGCTGTTGCTGGTCTTCACCGTCCCCCTGCAGCCTATTCACAGGCACAACACGATCTGGGACCCGGGCTTGTCCAGAGGAGGAACATCTCATGGCTCTCGTCCTCGGCAGAGCCCGTTTCCGAAAAGGCACACATCCGGCTCCTAGTCCAACACGGAAGGTGGCAGCCCTGAATGCTGTTGCTGGTCTTCAGCGTCCCCCTGCAGCCTATTCACAGGCACAACAGGATTCAGGAGCCGGGCTTGCCCAGAGGAGGAACATCTCATGGCTCTCGTCCTCGGCAGGGCCTGTTTCCGAGAAGGCACACTAACGGCTCCTTGTCCCACACGGAAGGTGCGAGCCCGAAAGCTGTTGATTGTCTTCACCGTCCCCCTGCAGCCTATTCACAGGCACAACAGGATTCAGGACCCAGGCATGCCCAGAGGAGGAACATCTCATGGCTCTCGTCCTCCGCAGGGCCTGTTTCTGAAAACGCACACGTCCACCTCATTGTCCCACACGGAAGGTGGCAGCCCTGAATGCTGTTGCTGGTCTTCACCGTCCCCCTGCAGCCTATTCACAGGCACAAGGGGATTTAAAACCCGGGCTTGCCCAGAGGAGGAACATCTCATGGCTCTCGTCCTCCGCAGTGCCTGTTTCCAGAAAGGCACACGTCCAGCTCCTTTTCCCAAACAGAAGGTGGCAGCCCTGAATGCTGTTGCTGGTCTTCACCGTCCCCCTGCAGCCTATTCACAGGCACAACAGGATTCAGGACCCGGGCTTGCCCTGAGGAGGAACATCTCATGGCTCTCGTCCTCGGCAGAGTCTCATTCCGAAACGGCAAATGTCCGGCTCCTTGTCCCAAACGGAAGGTGGCAGCCCTGAAAGCTGTTGCTGGTCTTCACCGTCCCCCTGCAGCCTATTCAGAGGCACAACAGGATTCAGGACCCGGGCTTGCCTAGAGGAGGAACATCTCATGGCTCTCATCCTCCGCAGGGCCTGTTTCCAGAAAGGCACTCGTCCGGCTCCTTATCCCACACGGAAGGTGGCAACCCTGAAAGCTGTTGCTGGTCTTCACCGTCCCCCTGCAGCCTATTCAGAGGCACAAAAGGATTCAGGAGCCGGGCTTGCCTAGAGGAGGAACATCTCATGGCTCTCGTCCTCCGCAGGGCCTGTTTCCAGAAAGGCACTCGTCCGGCTCCTTGTCCCACACGGAAGGTGGCAGCCCGGAAAGCTGTTGCTGGTCTTCACCGTCCCCCTGCAGCCTATTCACAGGCACAAAAGGATTCAGGAGCCGGGCTTGCCTAGAGGAGGAACATCTCATGGCTCTCGTCCTCCGCATGGCCTGTTTCCAGAAAGGCACACGTCCGGCTCCTTGTCCCAAACGGAAGGTGGCAGCCCTGAGAGATCTTGCTGGTCTTCACCGTCCCACTGCACCCTATTCACAGACACAACAGGATTCAGGACCCGGGCTTGCCCAGAGGAGGAACATCTCATGGCTCTCGTCCTCGGCAGGGCCTGTTTCGAGAAGGCACACGTCCGGCTCCTTGTCCCACACGGAAGGTGGCAGCCCTGAAAGCTGTTGCTGGTCTTCACCGTCCCTCTGCAGCCTATTTACAGGCACAAGGGGATTTGGGACCCAGGCATGCCCAGAGGAGGAACATCTCATGGCTCTCGTCCTCGGCAGAGCCCGTTTCCGAAAAGGCACACGTCAGTCTCCTTGTCCCAAACGGAAGGTGGCAGCCATGAATGCTGTTGCTGGTCTTCACCGTCCCCCTGCAGCCTATTCACAGGCACAACACAATCTGGGACCCGGGCTTGTCCAGAGGAGGAACATCTCATGGCTCTCGTCCTCGGCAGAGCCTGATTCCGGAAAGGCACACGTCAGGCTCCTTGTCCCACACGGAAGGTGGCAGCCCTGAAAGATGTTGCTGGTCTTCACCGTCCCCCTGCAGCCTATTTACAGGCACAAGGGGATTTGGGACCCAGGCATGCCCAGAGGAGGAACATCTCATGGCTGTCGTCCTCGGCACGACCTGTTTCCGAGAAGGCACACTAACGGCTCCTTGTCCCTCACGGAAGGTGCGAGCCCGAAAGCTGTTGATTGTATTCACCGTCCCCCTGCAGCCTATTCACAGGCACAACAGGATTCAGGACCCAGGCATGCCCAGAGGAGGAACATCTCATGGCTCTCGTCCTCCACAGGGCCTGTTTCTGAAAACGCACACGTCCACCTCATTGTCCCACACGAAAGGTGGCAGCCCTGAATGCTGTTGCTGGTCTTCACCGTCCCCCTGCATCCTATTTACAGGCACAACAGGATTCAGGAGCCGGGCTTGCCCAGAGGAGGAACATCTCATGGCTCTCGTCCTCGGCAGGACCTATTTCCGAGAAGGCACACTAACGGCTCCTTGTCCCACACGGAAGGTGCGAGCCCGAAAGCTGTTGATTGTATTCACCGTCCCCCTGCAGCCTATTCACAGGCACAACAGGATTCAGGACCCAGGCATGCCCAGAGGAGGAACATCTCATGGCTCTCGTCCTCCACAGGGCCTGTTTCTGAAAACGCACACGTCCACCTCATTGTCCCACACGGAAGGTGGCAGCCCTGAAAGCTGTTGCTGGTCTTCACCGTCCCCCTGCAGCCTATTCACAGGCACAAGGGGATTTAAAACCCGGGCTTGCCCAGAGGAGGAACATCTCATGGCTCCCGTCCTCCGCAGGGCCTTTTTCAGAAAGGCACACGTCCGGCTCCTTTTCCCAAACAGAAGGTGGCAGCCCTGAATGCTGTTGCTGGTCTTCACCGTCCCCCTGCAGCCTATTCACAGGCACAACAGGATTCAGGACACGGGCTTGCCCAGAGGAGGAACATCTCATGGCTCTCGTCCTCGGCAGAGCCTCATTCCGAAACGGCACACGTCCGGCTCCTTGTCCCAAACGGAAGGTGGCAGCCCTGAAAGCTGTTGCTGGTCTTCACCGTCCCCCTGCAGCCTATTCAGAGGCACAACAGGATTCAGGACCCGGGCTTGCCTAGAGGAGGAACATCTCATGGCTCTCGTCCTCCGCAGGGTCTGTTTCCAGAAAGGCACTCGTCCGGCTTCTTGTCCCACACGGAGGTGGCAGCCCTGAAAGCTGTTGCTGGTCTTCACCGTCCCCCTGCAGCCTATTCAGAGGCACAAAAGGATTCAGGAGCCGGGCTTGCCTAGAGGAGGAACATCTCATGGCTCTTGTCCTCGGCAGGGCCTGTTTCCAGAAAGGCACACATCCGGCTCCTTGTCCCAAACGGAAGGTGGCAGCCCTGAAAGCTGTTGCTGGTCTTCACCATCCCCCTGCAGCCTATTCACAGGCACAACAGGATTCAGGACCCGGGCTTGCCCAGAGGAGGAACATCTCATGGCTCTCGTCCTCGGCAGGGCCTGTTTCTTAAAAGGCAAACGTCCGGCTCCTTGTCCCACACGGAAGGTGGCAGCCCTGAAAGATGTTGCTGGTCTCACCGTCCCCCTGCAGCCTATTTACAGGCACAAGGGGATTTGGGACCCAGGCATGGCCAGAGGAGGAACATCTCATGGCTCTCGTCCTCCACAGGGCCTGTTTCTGAAAACGCACACGTCCACCTCATTGTCCCACACGGAAGGTGGCAGCCCTGAATGCTGTTGCTGGTCTTCACCGTCCCCCTGCATCCTATTCACAGGCACAACAGGATTCAGGAGCCGGGCTTGCCCAGAGGAGGAACATCTCATGGCTCTCGTCCTCGGCAGGACCTGTTTCCGAGAAGGCACACTAACGGCTCCTTGTCCCACACGGAAGGTGCGAGCCCGAAAGCTGTTGATTGTATTCACCGTCCCCCTGCAGCCTATTCACAGGCACAACAGGATTCAGGACCCAGGCATGCCCAGAGGAGGAACATCTCATGGCTCTCGTCCTCCACAGGGCCTGTTTCTGAAAACGCACACGTCCACCTCATTGTCCCACACGGAAGGTGGCAGCCCTGAAAGCTGTTGCTGGTCTTCACCGTCCCCCTGCAGCCTATTCACAGGCACAAGGGGATTTAAAACCCGGGCTTGCCCAGAGGAGGAACATCTCATGGCTCCCGTCCTCCGCAGGGCCTTTTTCAGAAAGGCACACGTCCGGCTCCTTTTCCCAAACAGAAGGTGGCAGCCCTGAATGCTGTTGCTGGTCTTCACCGTCCCCCTGCAGCCTATTCACAGGCACAACAGGATTCAGGACACGGGCTTGCCCAGAGGAGGAACATCTCATGGCTCTCGTCCTCGGCAGAGCCTCATTCCGAAACGGCACACGTCCGGCTCCTTGTCCCAAACGGAAGGTGGCAGCCCTGAAAGCTGTTGCTGGTCTTCACCGTCCCCCTGCAGCCTATTCAGAGGCACAACAGGATTCAGGAGCCGGGCTTGCCTAGAGGAGGAACATCTCATGGCTCTCGTCCTCCGCAGGGTCTGTTTCCAGAAAGGCACTCGTCCGGCTTCTTGTCCCACACGGAGGTGGCAGCCCTGAAAGCTGTTGCTGGTGTTCACCGTCCCCCTGCAGCCTATTCACAGGCACAAAAGGATTCAGGAGCCGGGCTTGCCTAGAGGAGGAACATCTCATGGCTCTTGTCCTCGGCAGGGCCTGTTTCCAGAAAGGCACACGTCCGGCTCCTTGTCCCAAACGGAAGGTGGCAGCCCTGAAAGATCTTGCTGGTCTTCACCGTCCCCCTGCAGCCTATTCACAGGTACAACAGGATTCAGGACCCGGGCTTGCCCAGAGGAAGAACATCTCATGGCTCTCTTCCTCGGCAGGGCCTGTTTCTGAAAACGCACACGTCCACCTCATTGTCCCACACGGAAGCTGGCAGCCCTGAAAGCTGTTGCTGGTGTTCACCGTCCCCCTGCAGCCTATTCACAGGTACAACAGGATCTGGGACCCGGGCTTGCCCAGAGGAGGAACATCTCATGGCTCTCGTCCTCGGCAGAGCCTGTTTCCGAAAAGGCGCACATCCGGCTCCTTGTCCCACACGTAATGTGGCAGCCCGGAAAGCTTTTGCTGGTCTTCACCATCCCCCTGCAGCCTAATCTCAGGCGTAAGAGGAATTGGGACCCAGGCTTGCCCAGAGGAGGAACATCTCATGGCTCTCATCCTCGGCAGAGCCTGATTCCGAAAAGGCACACGTCCGACTTCTTGTCCCACACGGAAGGTTGCAGCCCTGAATGCTGTTGCTGGTCTTCACCGTCCCCCTGCAGCCTATTCACAGGCACAACAGGATGTGGGACCTGGGCTTGCCCAGAGGAGGAACATCTCATGGCTCTCGTCCTCCGCAGGGCCTGTTTCCAGAAAAGCACACGTCCGGCTCCTTTTCCCAAACAGAAGGTGGCAGCCATGAATGCTGTTGCTGGTCTTCTCCGTCCCCCTGCAGCCTATTCACAGGCACAACAGGATTCAGGACCCGGGCTTGCCCAGAGGAGGAACATCTCTTGGCTCTCGTCCTCGGCAGGGCCTGTTTCTTAAAAGGCAAACGTCCGGCTCCTTGTCCCACACGGAAGGTGGCAGCCCTGAATGCTGTTGCTGGTCTTCACCGTCCCCCTGCAGCCTATTCACAGGCACAACACGATCTGGGACCCGGGCTTGCCCAGAGGAGGAAGATCTCATGGCTCTCGTCCTCGGCAGAGCCCGTTTCCGAAAAGGCACACGTCCGGCTCCTTGTCCAACACGGAAGGTGGCAGCCCTGAATGCTGTTGCTGGTCTTCACCGTCCCCCTGCAGCCTATTCACAGGCACAACAGGATTCAGGAGCCGGGCTTGCCCAGAGGAGGAACATCTCATGGCTCTCGTCCTCGGCAGGGCCTGTTTCCGAGAAGGCACACTAACGGCTCCTTGTCCCACACGGAAGGTGCGAGCCCGAAAGCTGTTGATTGTCTTCACCGTCCCCCTGCAGCCTATTCACAGGCACAACACAATCTGGGACCCGGGCTTGTCCAGAGGAGGAACATCTCATGGCTCTCGTCCTCGGCAGAGCCTGATTCCGGAAAGGCACACGTCAGGCTCCTTGTCCCACAAGGAAGGTGGCAGCCCTGAAAGATGTTGCTGGTCTTCACCGTCCCCCTGCAGCCTATTTACAGGCACAAGGGGATTTGGGACCCAGGCATGCCCAGAGGAGGAACATCTCATGGCTGTCATCCTCGGCAGAGCCTGTTTCCGAAAAGGCACACGTCCGGCTCCTTGTCCCACACGGAAGGTGGCAGCCCTGAATGCTGTTGCTGGTATTCACCGTCCCCCTGCAGCCTATTCACAGGCACAACACAATCTGGGACCCGGGCTTGTCCAGAGGAGGAACATCTCATGGCTCTCGTTCTCGGCATGGCCTGTTTCCGAGAAGGCACACTACCGGCTCCTTGACCCACACGGAAGGTGCGAGCCCGGAAAGCTGTTGATGGTCTTCACTGTCCATCTGCAGCCTATTCACAGGCACAAAAGGATTCAGGACACGGGCTTGCCCAGAGGAGGAACATCTCATGGCTCTCTTCCTCGGCAGGGCCTGTTTCTGAAAACGCACACGTCCACCTCATTGTCCCACACGGAAGGCGGCAGCCCTGAAAGCTGTTTCTGGTCTTCACCGTCCCCCTGCAGCCTATTCACAGGCACAACAGGATTCAGGAACCGGGCTTGCCCAGAGGAGGAACATCTCATGGCTCTCGTCCTCGGCAGGGCCTGTTTCCGAGAAGGCACACGTCCGGCTCCTTGTCCCACACGGAAGGTGGCAGCCCTGAATGCTGTTGCTGGTCTTCACCGTCCCCCTGCAGCCTATTGACAGGCAAAACAGGATTCAGGAACCGGGCTTGCCCAGAGAAGGAACATCTCATGGCTCTCTTCCTCGGCACGGCCTGTTTCTTAAAAGGCACACGTCCGGCTCCTTGTCCCACACGGAAGGTGGCAGCCCTGAAAGCTGTTGCTGGTCTTCACCGTCCCCCTGCAGCCTATTCACAGGCACAACAGCATTCAGGACCCGGGCTTGCGTAAAGGAGGAGCATCTCATGGCTCTCGACCCCGGCAGAGCCAGTTTCCAGAAAGGCACACGTCCGACTCCTTGTCCCAAACGGAAGGTTGCAGCCCTGAAAGATCTTGCTAGTCTTCACCGTCCCTCTGCAGCCTATTCAGAGGCACAACAGCATTCAGGACCCGGGCTTGCCCAGAGGAGGAACATCTCATGGCTCTCGTCCTCCGCAGGGCCTGTTTCCAGAATGGCACACGTCCGGCTCCTTGTCCCACACGGAACGTGGCAGACCTGAAAGCTGTTGCTGGTCTTCACCGTACCCCTGCAGCCTATTCACAGGCACAACAGGATTCAGGACCCGGGCTTGCCCAGAGGAGGAACATCTCATGGCTCTCGTCCTCCGCAGGGCCTGTTTCCAGAAAGGCACACATCCGTCTCCTTGTCCCAAACGGAAGGTGGCAGCCCTGAAAGCTGTTGCTGGTCTTCACCATCCCCCTGCAGCCTATTCAGAGGCACAACAGGATTCAGGACCCGGGCTTGCCCAGAGGAGGAACATCTCATGGCTCTCGTCCTCGGCAGGGCCTGTTTCTTAAAAGGCACACGTCCGGCTCCTTGTCCCAAACGGAAGGTGGCAGACCTGAATGCTGTTGCTGGTCTTCACTGTCCCCCTGCAGCCTATTCACAGGCACAACACGATCTGGGACCTGGGCTTGTCCAGAGGAGGAACATCTCATGGCTCTCGTCCTCGGCAGGGCCTTTTTCAGAGAAGGCACACGACCGGCTCCTTGTCCCACACGGAAGGTGGCAGCCCTGAATGCTGTTGCTGGTCTTCACCGTCCCCCTGCAGCCTATTCACAGGCACAACAGGATTCAGGACCCGGGCTTGCCCAGAGGAGGAACATCTCATGGCTCTCGTCCTCGGCAGGGCCTGTATCCGAGAAGGCACAAGTCCGGCTCCTTGTCCCACACGGAAGGTGGCAGCCCTGAATGCTGTTGCTGGTCTTCACCGTCCCCCTGCAGCCTATTCACAGGCACAACACGATCTGGGACCCGGGCTTGTCCAGAGGAGGAACATCTCATGGCTCTCGTCCTCGGCAGAGCCTCATTCCGAAAAGGCACACATCCGGCTCCTAGTCCAACACGGAAGGTGGCAGCCCTGAATGCTGTTGCTGGTCTTCACCGTCCCCCTGCAGCCTATTCACAGGCACAACAGGATTCAGGAGCCGGGCTTGCCCTGAGGAGGAACATCTCATGGCTCTCGTCCTCGGCAGAGTCTCATTCCGAAACGGCACATGTCCGGCTCCTTGTCCCAAACGGAAGGTGGCAGCCCTGAAAGCTGTTGCTGGTCTTCACCGTCCCCCTGCAGCCTATTCAGAGGCACAACAGGATTCAGGACCCGGGCTTGCCTAGAGGAGGAACATCTCATGGCTCTCATCCTCCGCAGGGCCTGTTTCCAGAAAGGCACTCGTCCGGCTCCTTATCCCACACGGAAGGTGGCAACCCTGAAAGCTGTTGCTGGTCTTCACCGTCCCCCTGCAGCCTATTCAGAGGCACAAAAGGATTCAGGAGCCGGGCTTGCCTAGAGGAGGAACATCTCATGGCTCTCGTCCTCCGCAGGGCCTGTTTCCAGAAAGGCACTCGTCCGGCTCCTTGTCCCACACGGAAGGTGGCAACCCTGAAAGCTGTTGCTGGTCTTCACCGTCCCCCTGCAGCCTATTCAGAGGCACAAAAGGATTCAGGAGCCGGGCTTGCCTAGAGGAGGAACATCTCATGGCTCTCGTCCTCCGCATGGCCTGTTTCCAGAAAGGCACACGTCCGGCTCCTTGTCCCAAACGGAAGGTGGCAGCCCTGAGAGATCTTGCTGGTCTTCACCGTCCCACTGCACCCTATTCACAGACACAACAGGATTCAGGACCCGGGCTTGCCCAGAGGAGGAACATCTCATGGCTCTCGTCCTCGGCAGGGCCTGTTTCGAGAAGGCACACGTCCGGCTCCTTGTCCCACACGGAAGGTGGCAGCCCTGAAAGCTGTTGCTGGTCTTCACCGTCCCTCTGCAGCCTATTTACAGGCACAAGGGGATTTGGGACCCAGGCATGCCCAGAGGAGGAACATCTCATGGCTCTCGTCCTCGGCAGAGCCCGTTTCCGAAAAGGCACACGTCAGGCTCCTTGTCCCACACGGAAGGTGGCAGCCCTGAATGCTGTTGCTGGTCTTCACCGTCCCCCTGCAGCCTATTCACAGGCACAACACAATCTGGGACCCGGGCTTGTCCAGAGGAGGAACATCTCATGGCTCTCGTCCTCGGCAGAGCCTGATTCCGGAAAGGCACACGTCAGGCTCCTTGTCCCACACGGAAGGTGGCAGCCCTGAAAGATGTTGCTGGTCTTCACCGTCCCCCTGCAGCCTATTTACAGGCACAAGGGGATTTGGGACCCAGGCATGCCCAGAGGAGGAACATCTCATGGCTGTCGTCCTCGGCACGACCTGTTTCCGAGAAGGCACACTAACGGCTCCTTGTCCCTCACGGAAGGTGCGAGCCCGAAAGCTGTTGATTGTATTCACCGTCCCCCTGCAGCCTATTCACAGGCACAACAGTATTCAGGACCCAGGCATTCCCAGAGGAGGAACATCTCATGGCTCTCGTCCTCCACAGGGCCTGTTTCTGAAAACGCACACGTCCACCTCATTGTCCCACACGAAAGGTGGCAGCCCTGAATGCTGTTGCTGGTCTTCACCGTCCCCCTGCATCCTATTTACAGGCACAACAGGATTCAGGAGCCGGGCTTGCCCAGAGGAGGAACATCTCATGGCTCTCATCCTCGGCAGGACCTGTTTCCGAGAAGGCACACTAACGGCTCCTTGTCCCACACGGAAGGTGCGAGCCCGAAAGCTGTTGATTGTATTCACCGTCCCCCTGCAGCCTATTCACAGGCACAACAGGATTCAGGACCCAGGTGTCATAAATTGCGACCACAAGGGATCATAATCCAATTAAAATTTTATTAATTATAGCAAGTAGAATATGAGCAAATACAGCGCTGGACGGCAGGGGAGTCTGCGCTCCACCAACTGCCGTAACTTTTGGTTACAATTACATTCCTTATATACATTTCATGTACCCTTTTCTTGTAAGTCTCCGCCTTGTCCTGTTTCTTCTTTCTTCACTGGTGTAAGTCTGTTATCATGCAGATTCGGTAGATCTTCTCAAGGATGACTGTCCTTTGATATGGAATGTCTTTTGATGTGGAGGAATGCAGCTGTTGTTCTTCCTTTCCTTATCTAGGGAGTGATAGCCATTACTTTTTCCCCCTTATCTAGTAAGTTATAGCAAGTGCCCTCTTTCCGGGACCTCCACACATAATTCGAGCAAGTATTGTCATTTACACAAGGCATATGTTAACTCTCAACATCTCTTCCCCCTTCTTGATTTCCTGAACAAATTTAACCCGTTTATTACATAAGCGATCTCATGTCTTTTTGCAGTTTAATCTTTACACTGGGTTTGACATAAATCTTAATAAACAATATCATATTCATAGTTTCTCACAATCCCCCCTTTTTCTTTTTGTCCTATTATTGTTTATTAGACGTTACTTTCACTTTCGGTACTGTAAGCCAAACTTTTCTCATAATCCCAACATTTATCATAACATTTACAAGGTAATACTTCACAATTACAATAGGCATAGTTTTCACGTGGTATAACGCATTCACAACAACTTTCATCTTCATTAATAGATACACTTTTATCTTTTACCTCAGACCTCGTAGTTAAAAATAAGCAATTTAGTTATGTCAAACCGTTTTTTAATAAAATGTAAAATATAGCGTAATATACAAGGCCCAAATATAAGTCCTAGAATTAACATAGTAAGCGGTCCTGCTAAAACAGACAACAAAGTGGTTAGCCAAGGTGAAATATTAAACCAGTTTTTATATTATGACCTGCCCGCTTCACGATTCTTTTTACGTTGATCTAATCTTTTCCGGAGTTCAGACATAGTGTTCTGGACTACTCCCGTACGGTCAGCAAAAGAACAATATTCTTCATTGAGAGTTATATATAACCGTCCTTCTTTTAAGAACAATAGGTTTAATCCTCTTCTATTTTGCAGCACTACTTCTGATAAAGACTTTACTGAAGTGGCTAAATTCTGGATAGATTGTTTTATTTTTGTTAAATCCTCATCTACAGCCATTTGCAAACTTTGTAATTCCTGACCTTTTACTAGGGAGGCTATGCCTGTACCTATTTCAACTTCGCCCGCTATCAGCAGTGTAGCTAGGGTTATCACTGTAATTGGTTCTCGTTTTTGTCTATTCAGGTCTCCTTCAAAGTGGCGTAGCACCTCCTCAGAGGTGATAGATCACCTGTACGCAAAACTGAGATTGATTAAACACGTTTAGGGATAGGCAAGGCGTTACTCCTATGTCTGAACAAACCCATTTAGCTCCCGGTGTCGGGATAGCCTATTTGTCATTTTGATTTTTGTGTTTTTCTATATCGGTGTTAGTGATTGTTCGGTTGCACAAAGGCTGATACTTTTCGGGCACTGTTTCTATACATTTTCCTTGACCCGTTACTAATTGAATAGTAATTCTTTGTGTATGATTCTTCTGGTCATTCCATGGACATTCTCGTGGGTTTGAACCATTAGACCATTGAATCTTACCTAGTTTTCCAATTGTCTCAAAATATGGTGGTCTAACATTATAACATAACCAGCATTCCTTAGTTAAATTTGGTTTGCTTTCATTAAGGGCACGATAAAAGGCTTGCATTAGATTCCATAAGGGGTCTTTGGATTCTGACAACTCTAGATCCCTGGATAAGGAGAATTCAGTCACAGTATCATTAGTTGTTTTTGAAAGAGAGTCTGGAGAAGGGATTACAACAATTACGGGGGCAACTTTTTCTTCAGAAGAAGTGGGTGGATTCAGGACCAGATTTGGTCCTATTGACAAAGGATCATGAGGAAGTTTTTCTTTAAGTATTCTAAAATAACTTCCCCTATCCGTTCCGTGTTCTCAATATCTAATTCCCCAGATACGGCCAATTAACCATGTGTCATCTTGGGGTTTTTTTATGGTGATTTCAATTCTTTTACAGGACACTTCGACACAGGGTTTTATAGGGTCTTCACTAAAATCATGTGTTGAGGGAGTGTAGCCTGGGGGTCCTCAAGTTACATCTATATATTTATCTCCCTGTGTTTTTCAACTTGAAGCAATAGTTTCACAACCCCAATAGCCACAGTAAAAATGACCTGGATAATTATAATAACTTTTGCCAGGGTTACTTGCTGGACATATATAAAATGCCTTGCATTGGACTTGAAGCATTGCTGCATCTTGGGGGCCCCCTTCTATAGGTATCAGGGAATATAGATGCACGGAGAAGTTCCACTTTCCTGGACCAATCTGAGTTTGAATTAATTTTGATTCTGGTAAATTATATAATTTCCAGGCCATAGGTTCATGAGGGTTTCCATTTGCTTGGGTTATTATTAATAACCAAGCTAATGGTATACCAGGAAAAAGGGTGTCTGTCAATTTTATCAATTTAAGTTTATTTTTACCAGTCCTGGGGAAGTTCGACCATTGTTGTTTTTGCGTCCCATTGTTTTGGTTCTTTTCTCCACAGTTTGTTCCTCCTCTGCCTCGCCCGTCGACTCGGTTGCTTCGAGCCACGGGGTATACCATCTTCTCGGCAGCAAGGGAATTCTTCAGGAGAACAGCTGTTTCGGGCTTTCTGCCTGTTTATATAGGCTTCTCACTTTGCAGCTTTAACTAATGGGGCAAAGCAAGACACAGTTAGTATTCCCCTTCTGTATTTTATAGCCAAGATTTTAGCTACAAAGGGGATTGGTTCGTTGGAATGGTAACAATAATATTGAAGGTTTATTCTTTTGGTAAAAATTTCCCACCATTCATGGGATTCTCAAATAATTTCTTGTTTAGACTCTAACTGTTTTAGTTTTCATTCAGTGAGAGTTCATTGGATTTTCCAACACTGTGTGCAAACTCCTATTGGAGGGTATCCATATTCACAGTGTGTCCACCATTTATTCTGGCATACCTTACACCTGAAACAAGCAAATGGATAACAATTGCAGTTCAAATTATTACACCTAATTTGTATATCTAGAATATTATTTACATTAGTACATTTTCTGTATTTAATATTGTGTGGTTTGCATAAATTTAGCAATTTCTTTTAGTACACTTTGTATGCTTCCATGTATAATAGATAAAAGAAGAAGTAATTATAGCAAATATAAACAGCAATATATACTTTATACTAAAAGGTAATGCAGCAAAATAATCAAATAAAGTCTCTATCATTACGTTATCTTTTCAAGGTTATCTTGGTGTCACCTGGAGTACTGATTACTTTCCAGTGGGGTCTTGTCACTGGGCCTTTAATGCGACTGGCATGAGTCCATCCACGTTTAGCAGTCCGGACAGCTGTTTCTGTTGTAAGCAAAACAAGATAAGGTCCCTCCCAATTGGGTTTTAGGGTTTCTTCTTTCCACGTTTTAACCAATATCCAGTCCCCAGGTTTAAAATTGTGAATTTTTAAGTCCAACGGAGGTCGTTGCACAATCAGTCCATGTTCCCAAAGCTTGTTATGATGTTCTGCTAATTGTGAAACATATTCATTAATTACACAATCTTGAATCAAAACATTTGTTTGTGGACTTTCAATTCTATAGGGCATCCCATACACCATTTTAAATGCTGATATTCTTAAATCTGTTCGGGGTCTGGTTCTTAGAATTAATAGTGTCATAGGTAGGCACTTAATCCATGATAATTTGGTTTCTATCATTAATTTAGTCAAAATACCTTTGATTTCTCCGTTTATTCTTTCAACTTTTCCCGAACTTTGTGGGTGCCATGGCGTATGGTATTCTCACTTAATATCCAAGCTTTCTGTTAGATTTTTAACAATTTTCGACACAAAGTGTGTTCCTCTGAGTCGATTACCTCGATATTTCCATAAGTAACTCTTTAATACACACTGTTTCACATTCATTATTGACAAGTTAAGTAGTTTTGTGTATATATAAATTTTCATTTGTCTTAAGTTAATAAATTTAATGAAATATTTTTTAAAATATGTATTACAACAACTATCAAAGTATTTGGAAAAAGATGCTGTTATAAATACCTGTGAGACAACCTATAACAGTCATATGAATTGGTTTTTACCTTAATCGCTTACAGTCCTTTTTCAAATCAAGTAAGAAGCAAGTAACTAGTTTAAAAGTTATACATTTTTAACAACTTGAAATTAGTATTACTTTTCAGATAGTTTAGTAAAGTCTTTGAATTTTGCCTATAAACACAATTAGGTATTAACACAGGACTGTGTAGTGTTTATATTCTTATTAACCTGCTAACAGGAATAGTTTATTGGCAACTTTAAATATTCAGAGGTAAAACACAATTCCTTGTCACATAAGTTTTACAGCAGAGTAACATATTTTACTCTTAGAACTATTATATAGGAACATAAAGAAGATTACTATGTTACTTTTGGTGATCTGAGTCCTCAGGGCTGTTTTCTGGGTCTCTCTATTTGACAAATTATTTTCTCTGAGTCTTTTTTTTTTTTTTTTTTTTTTTTTTTTTTTTTTTTTTTGAGGCTTAATACAGGTGTCTGTATTAATGCCCTTTTTATTTTCTGTAATTTTTAATCATCTTTTGTAGACCATTTAAGTTGGTTATTAGTTAATTTCACCTTTTCACTGTAGTTTTTAAGTCATAGTTTATAATATCTTAGTAATCCCAATATTTGTCGAATTTTCTTTTTAGTTTGTGGGGGTTTTACAATTTCATAGTCGGTTTTTTGTTTTTTTTTTTTTTTTTTTTTTTTTTTTTGGTTCCTTTTTTTTTTAGTTTCTCTTGTTATTAATAGATCATCCACATAATGTAATAACTTGACTTCTCTGGGTAGAAATGAATTCTTGTAAAATTTTCTCTAAAGTTTGTCCAAATAGATTTGGTGACTGTGAACCTTTGTGGTAGCACAGTCCATTTGAATTGTTGTTATCGATAGCGATACAGCAGTCGCACAGAAAGCCCCACTCTCTTTGGCTGTTTACAGAGTTGACTTTCATTACAGCCCCGCGGCGCGAGGAGAGGCGGCGGCCGTTGCCGGGGCGGGGGGGGAGGGGGGGGGGGCTGCCTCTGCTGCTGTAACAAAGGACGTTGTCCGCTGCCACTGCAGCGGCGGCTCCACCGCGACCGCACGGAGCCGGACTCCGCTCCCTGACCTTAAACGCTCAAGTTCAGTTTCAAAACCAAACCCCTTCTTAACAAACCGTATTCCGCCCCAGGGAGCCAGAGTAAATCACCAAGGGCCTCAAGAGGTTTCCTTTTTGCACCTATAATATTCACGGTGTTCCCAGCAAGGGTGTAGCCGGAGGGCAGCCCTTGAGCGGTGGATCCTTCGGCCCCTGCATCCACCAAACACTGCACTCCCTCCCGTTGGGGACTCAACTTCAATTCCACTCGGGGCTCCGTAGATGTTCCAGTCCCCAATAAGCAGAGCCCCTGACTCCCCCATTCACCTCCAAACATTTGTTCATCCTACTGTTTCCTTCCACAACTCTGCTTCAAGTGTCCTCTCTTCTCACAACAATAGCATTCAACTCCTGCTTCTTTACTTTCCAGTCCAATTGGCTTTCCTCATCTCTACGTACATACACCCTCTGAGTCTCTCTCAACAACTCATCTAACCCTTTGTCCTGCCAGTCTTCTAATTTTTCAATTTTCTTTCTGATATCTTCCCATGACTTTGCCACAAACTGAGTTTTGAGGAGCGCTTGCCCTAAAGGGTCGTCTGGATTTACCCCAGAGTATAGCTGAAGGGCTTTCCTCAGTCGTTCTAGCCACTCAGTAGGGCTCTCATCTTTCTTTTGCATTTCATTAAATGCTTTATTGATATTCTGGCCACGGGGTACTGCTTCTCTAATCCCCTGAATTACTATAGTTCTCAGGTCCTGCATATGAGTTCTATGCACCGGATCCTGATTATCCCAATTAGGTCTTTGGAGTGGCCATTTAATATCTGCTTGGGGTCCCTGGGCATGCTGAGCATCCCACAGTCTCATTCCTGCTCGTCTAATCATATCTCTTTCCTCGGTAGTAAATAATTGACCAAGGATAGATTGCATCTCATCCCAAGTATAAAGGTTTGGTCCCAAAAATTGATCTAATCTTTCTGCCACTCCGAGTGGGTCCTCAATTAAGTTTCCCATCTCGGTTCTTTTAAAATCTCCTAGATCAACCGAGCTTAGGGGTACAGAAATATATCCAATCACAGGTTGAGGTCCCCCCATGGGCATTTCCCTCAGAGGATACATCTGAGCTGCCCCTTTTTGACTTCTAGTCACGCGTTTAGGAGGAGGGGGGGGACCCTTGTTCCAACTCTGGTGGGGGAGTGGGCGCTCTGGGGACCTCTGGAGGGGCTGCGGGAGCAGGAGGAGGAATGTAAGGGGGGGGGGGTTAGAAGGGTTTCGTCTAACTCCTCCTTCTTTTTCTTTTGTTTAGTTTTTATTTCAGTCAGTGGGTAAAGTCTAGCTCCCGGTCTTTCTAGCCACACTTCCGCATACTGACTTTCCTCCGGGTTAAGGGGTTTTTTATTATTAACCCAGAGGTTTAATTGCTGTTTTACCCAATCCTCTTCTGACCCATAGACTGGCCAAAAGACATTTTTAGAAATCTTCTTCCCTCCCCATATCTTAGTACAATATTCTATCATTTTCTGCTTATCTTTCCTTAGGGTTGCAGGGAAATATCTCCAATTGTCTAAGATATATGCCAGAGGGGTATTCCTAGGTACAGTGGGTACCCTTCCCATGGGAGTCGAAGGCTTGCTGCCCTTCGCTCCTATCTTCTGGATTATCCACACACACACACTCACTCGCTCCCCTTGTTCCTGGCCCAGTCCCTCGCGGGAGATGGGAAACGCAGTACTTAAGAGTCCACACTTGCTTGGTTCAGTATATCGAACCTCTCATTTGTTATAATCCAGGAAACCCAATCCCGCCCGAACGGCAAACCCGCGAACAAATTCGCAATATACTTACGCGTCCTGCGTCTTCGTCCGGACTCCCGTGCACAGAATTTTTATGGGATTTTACCGGTCTCTCCTTTGCTCACTATTCTAGAATTTAGGTTCGTCGGTAAGGTTGAGGTAGGCTGTCGGTCACGGGGCCGCGGATTGCCGCGGGGCGCCTCCCCGGAGGACAGAAGCCCACCGTTCCTTATCCGAGTCACAGCACCAAAATTGTCATAAATTGCGACCACAAGGGATCATAATCCAATTAAAATTTTATTAATTATAGCAAGTAGAATATGAGCAAATACAGCGCTGGACGGCAGGGGAGTCTGCGCTCCACCAACTGCCGTAACTTTTGGTTACAATTACATTCCTTATATACATTTCATGTACCCTTTTCTTGTAAGTCTCCGCCTTGTCCTGTTTCTTCTTTCTTCACTGGTGTAAGTCTGTTATCATGCAGATTCGGTAGATCTTCTCAAGGATGACTGTCCTTTGATATGGAATGTCTTTTGATGTGGAGGAATGCAGCTGTTGTTCTTCCTTTCCTTATCTAGGGAGTGATAGCCATTACTTTTTCCCCCTTATCTAGTAAGTTATAGCAAGTGCCCTCTTTCCGGGACCTCCACACATAATTCGAGCAAGTATTGTCATTTACACAAGGCATATGTTAACTCTCAACATCTCTTCCCCCTTCTTGATTTCCTGAACAAATTTAACCCGTTTATTACATAAGCGATCTCATGTCTTTTTGCAGTTTAATCTTTACACTGGGTTTGACATAAATCTTAATAAACAATATCATATTCATAGTTTCTCACACAGGCATGCCCAGAGGAGGAACATCTCATGGCTCTCGTCCTCCACAGGGCCTGTTTCTGAAAACGCACACGTCCACCTCATTGTCCCACACGGAAGGTGGCAGCCCTGAAAGCTGTTGCTGGTCTTCACCGTCCCCCTGCAGCCTATTCACAGGCACAAGGGGATTTAAAACCCGGGCTTGCCCAGAGGAGGAACATCTCATGGCTCCCGTCCTCCGCAGGGCCTTTTTCAGAAAGGCACACGTCCGGCTCCTTTTCCCAAACAGAAGGTGGCAGCCCTGAATGCTGTTGCTGGTCTTCACCGTCCCCCTGCAGCCTATTCACAGGCACAACAGGATTCAGGACACGGGCTTGCCCAGAGGAGGAACATCTCATGGCTCTCGTCCTCGGCAGAGCCTCATTCCGAAACGGCACACGTCCGGCTCCTTGTCCCAAACGGAAGGTGGCAGCCCTGAAAGCTGTTGCTGGTCTTCACCGTCCCCCTGCAGCCTATTCAGAGGCACAACAGGATTCAGGACCCGGGCTTGCCTAGAGGAGGAACATCTCATGGCTCTCGTCCTCCGCAGGGTCTGTTTCCAGAAAGGCACTCGTCCGGCTTCTTGTCCCACACGGAGGTGGCAGCCCTGAAAGCTGTTGCTGGTCTTCACCGTCCCCCTGCAGCCTATTCAGAGGCACAAAAGGATTCAGGAGCCGGGCTTGCCTAGAGGAGGAACATCTCATGGCTCTTGTCCTCGGCAGGGCCTGTTTCCAGAAAGGCACACATCCGGCTCCTTGTCCCAAACGGAAGGTGGCAGCCCTGAAAGCTGTTGCTGGTCTTCACCATCCCCCTGCAGCCTATTCACAGGCACAACAGGATTCAGGACCCGGGCTTGCCCAGAGGAGGAACATCTCATGGCTCTCGTCCTCGGCAGGGCCTGTTTCTTAAAAGGCAAACGTCCGGCTCCTTGTCCCACACGGAAGGTGGCAGCCCTGAAAGATGTTGCTGGTCTCACCGTCCCCCTGCAGCCTATTTACAGGCACAAGGGGATTTGGGACCCAGGCATGCCCAGAGGAGGAACATCTCATGGCTCTCGTCCTCCACAGGGCCTGTTTCTGAAAACGCACACGTCCACCTCATTGTCCCACACGGAAGGTGGCAGCCCTGAATGCTGTTGCTGGTCTTCACCGTCCCCCTGCATCCTATTCACAGGCACAACAGGATTCAGGAGCCGGGCTTGCCCAGAGGAGGAACATCTCATGGCTCTCGTCCTCGGCAGGACCTGTTTCCGAGAAGGCACACTAACGGCTCCTTGTCCCACACGGAAGGTGCGAGCCCGAAAGCTGTTGATTGTATTCACCGTCCCCCTGCAGCCTATTCACAGGCACAACAGGATTCAGGACCCAGGCATGCCCAGAGGAGGAACATCTCATGGCTCTCGTCCTCCACAGGGCCTGTTTCTGAAAACGCACACGTCCACCTCATTGTCCCACACGGAAGGTGGCAGCCCTGAATGCTGTTGCTGGTCTTCACCGTCCCCCTGCATCCTATTCACAGGCACAACAGGATTCAGGAGCCGGGCTTGCCCAGAGGAGGAACATCTCATGGCTCTCGTCCTCGGCAGGACCTGTTTCCGAGAAGGCACACTAACGGCTCCTTGTCCCACACGGAAGGTGCGAGCCCGAAAGCTGTTGATTGTATTCACCGTCCCCCTGCAGCCTATTCACAGGCACAACAGGATTCAGGACCCAGGCATGCCCAGAGGAGGAACATCTCATGGCTCTCGTCCTCCACAGGGCCTGTTTCTGAAAACGCACACGTCCACCTCATTGTCCCACACGGAAGGTGGCAGCCCTGAAAGCTGTTGCTGGTCTTCACCGTCCCCCTGCAGCCTATTCACAGGCACAAGGGGATTTAAAACCCGGGCTTGCCCAGAGGAGGAACATCTCATGGCTCCCGTCCTCCGCAGGGCCTTTTTCAGAAAGGCACACGTCCGTCTCCTTTTCCCAAACAGAAGGTGGCAGCCCTGAATGCTGTTGCTGGTCTTCACCGTCCCCCTGCAGCCTATTCACAGGCACAACAGGATTCAGGACACGGGCTTGCCCAGAGGAGGAACATCTCATGGCTCTCGTCCTCGGCAGAGCCTCATTCCGAAACGGCACACGTCCGGCTCCTTGTCCCAAACGGAAGGTGGCAGCCCTGAAAGCTGTTGCTGGTCTTCACCGTCCCCCTGCAGCCTATTCAGAGGCACAACAGGATTCAGGACCCGGGCTTGCCTAGAGGAGGAACATCTCATGGCTCTCGTCCTCCGCAGGGTCTGTTTCCAGAAAGGCACTCGTCCGGCTTCTTGTCCCACACGGAGGTGGCAGCCCTGAAAGCTGTTGCTGGTGTTCACCGTCCCCCTGCAGCCTATTCACAGGCACAAAAGGATTCAGGAGCCGGGCTTGCCTAGAGGAGGAACATCTCATGGCTCTTGTCCTCGGCAGGGCCTGTTTCCAGAAAGGCACACGTCCGGCTCCTTGTCCCAAACGGAAGGTGGCAGCCCTGAAAGATCTTGCTGGTCTTCACCGTCCCCCTGCAGCCTATTCACAGGTACAACAGGATTCAGGACCCGGGCTTGCCCAGAGGAAGAACATCTCATGGCTCTCTTCCTCGGCAGGGCCTGTTTCTGAAAACGCACACGTCCACCTCATTGTCCCACACGGAAGCTGGCAGCCCTGAAAGCTGTTGCTGGTGTTCACCGTCCCCCTGCAGCCTATTCACAGGTACAACAGGATCTGGGACCCGGGCTTGCCCAGAGGAGGAACATCTCATGGCTCTCGTCCTCGGCAGAGCCTGTTTCCGAAAAGGCGCACATCCGGCTCCTTGTCCCACACGTAATGTGGCAGCCCGGAAAGCTTTTGCTGGTCTTCACCATCCCCCTGCAGCCTAATCTCAGGCGTAAGAGGAATTGGGACCCAGGCTTGCCCAGAGGAGGAACATCTCATGGCTCTCATCCTCGGCAGAGCCTGATTCCGAAAAGGCACACGTCCGACTTCTTGTCCCACACGGAAGGTTGCAGCCCTGAATGCTGTTGCTGGTCTTCACCGTCCCCCTGCAGCCTATTCACAGGCACAACAGGATGTGGGACCTGGGCTTGCCCAGAGGAGGAACATCTCATGGCTCTTGTCCTCGGCAGGGCCTGTTTCCAGAAAGGCACACATCCGGCTCCTTGTCCCAAACGGAAGGTGGCAGCCCTGAAAGCTGTTGCTGGTCTTCACCATCCCCCTGCAGCCTATTCACAGGCACAACAGGATTCAGGACCCGGGCTTGCCCAGAGGAGGAACATCTCATGGCTCTCGTCCTCGGCAGGGCCTGTTTCTTAAAAGGCAAACGTCCGGCTCCTTGTCCCACACGGAAGGTGGCAGCCCTGAAAGATGTTGCTGGTCTCACCGTCCCCCTGCAGCCTATTTACAGGCACAAGGGGATTTGGGACCCAGGCATGCCCAGAGGAGGAACATCTCATGGCTCTCGTCCTCCACAGGGCCTGTTTCTGAAAACGCACACGTCCACCTCATTGTCCCACACGGAAGGTGGCAGCCCTGAATGCTGTTGCTGGTCTTCACCGTCCCCCTGCATCCTATTCACAGGCACAACAGGATTCAGGAGCCGGGCTTGCCCAGAGGAGGAACATCTCATGGCTCTCGTCCTCGGCAGGACCTGTTTCCGAGAAGGCACACTAACGGCTCCTTGTCCCACACGGAAGGTGCGAGCCCGAAAGCTGTTGATTGTATTCACCGTCCCCCTGCAGCCTATTCACAGGCACAACAGGATTCAGGACCCAGGCATGCCCAGAGGAGGAACATCTCATGGCTCTCGTCCTCCACAGGGCCTGTTTCTGAAAACGCACACGTCCACCTCATTGTCCCACACGGAAGGTGGCAGCCCTGAATGCTGTTGCTGGTCTTCACCGTCCCCCTGCATCCTATTCACAGGCACAACAGGATTCAGGAGCCGGGCTTGCCCAGAGGAGGAACATCTCATGGCTCTCGTCCTCGGCAGGACCTGTTTCCGAGAAGGCACACTAACGGCTCCTTGTCCCACACGGAAGGTGCGAGCCCGAAAGCTGTTGATTGTATTCACCGTCCCCCTGCAGCCTATTCACAGGCACAACAGGATTCAGGACCCAGGCATGCCCAGAGGAGGAACATCTCATGGCTCTCGTCCTCCACAGGGCCTGTTTCTGAAAACGCACACGTCCACCTCATTGTCCCACACGGAAGGTGGCAGCCCTGAAAGCTGTTGCTGGTCTTCACCGTCCCCCTGCAGCCTATTCACAGGCACAAGGGGATTTAAAACCCGGGCTTGCCCAGAGGAGGAACATCTCATGGCTCCCGTCCTCCGCAGGGCCTTTTTCAGAAAGGCACACGTCCGTCTCCTTTTCCCAAACAGAAGGTGGCAGCCCTGAATGCTGTTGCTGGTCTTCACCGTCCCCCTGCAGCCTATTCACAGGCACAACAGGATTCAGGACACGGGCTTGCCCAGAGGAGGAACATCTCATGGCTCTCGTCCTCGGCAGAGCCTCATTCCGAAACGGCACACGTCCGGCTCCTTGTCCCAAACGGAAGGTGGCAGCCCTGAAAGCTGTTGCTGGTCTTCACCGTCCCCCTGCAGCCTATTCAGAGGCACAACAGGATTCAGGACCCGGGCTTGCCTAGAGGAGGAACATCTCATGGCTCTCGTCCTCCGCAGGGTCTGTTTCCAGAAAGGCACTCGTCCGGCTTCTTGTCCCACACGGAGGTGGCAGCCCTGAAAGCTGTTGCTGGTGTTCACCGTCCCCCTGCAGCCTATTCACAGGCACAAAAGGATTCAGGAGCCGGGCTTGCCTAGAGGAGGAACATCTCATGGCTCTTGTCCTCGGCAGGGCCTGTTTCCAGAAAGGCACACGTCCGGCTCCTTGTCCCAAACGGAAGGTGGCAGCCCTGAAAGATCTTGCTGGTCTTCACCGTCCCCCTGCAGCCTATTCACAGGTACAACAGGATTCAGGACCCGGGCTTGCCCAGAGGAAGAACATCTCATGGCTCTCTTCCTCGGCAGGGCCTGTTTCTGAAAACGCACACGTCCACCTCATTGTCCCACACGGAAGCTGGCAGCCCTGAAAGCTGTTGCTGGTGTTCACCGTCCCCCTGCAGCCTATTCACAGGTACAACAGGATCTGGGACCCGGGCTTGCCCAGAGGAGGAACATCTCATGGCTCTCGTCCTCGGCAGAGCCTGTTTCCGAAAAGGCGCACATCCGGCTCCTTGTCCCACACGTAATGTGGCAGCCCGGAAAGCTTTTGCTGGTCTTCACCATCCCCCTGCAGCCTAATCTCAGGCGTAAGAGGAATTGGGACCCAGGCTTGCCCAGAGGAGGAACATCTCATGGCTCTCATCCTCGGCAGAGCCTGATTCCGAAAAGGCACACGTCCGACTTCTTGTCCCACACGGAAGGTTGCAGCCCTGAATGCTGTTGCTGGTCTTCACCGTCCCCCTGCAGCCTATTCACAGGCACAACAGGATGTGGGACCTGGGCTTGCCCAGAGGAGGAACATCTCATGGCTCTCGTCCTCCGCAGGGCCTGTTTCCAGAAAAGCACACGTCCGGCTCCTTTTCCCAAACAGAAGGTGGCAGCCATGAATGCTGTTGCTGGTCTTCACCGTCCCCCTGCAGCCTATTCACAGGCACAACAGGATTCAGGACCCGGGCTTGCCCAGAGGAGGAACATCTCTTGGCTCTCGTCCTCGGCAGGGCCTGTTTCTTAAAAGGCACACGTCCGGCTCCTTGTCCCACACGGAAGGTGGCAGCCCTGAATGCTGTTGCTGGTCTTCACCGTCCCCCTGCAGCCTATTCACAGGCACAACACGATCTGGGACCCGGGCTTGCCCAGAGGAGGAAGATCTCATGGCTCTCGTCCTCGGCAGAGCCCGTTTCCGAAAAGGCACACGTCCGGCTCCTTGTCCAACACGGAAGGTGGCAGCCCTGAATGCTGTTGCTGGTCTTCACCGTCCCCCTGCAGCCTATTCACAGGCACAACAGGATTCAGGAGCCGGGCTTGCCCAGAGGAGGAACATCTCATGGCTCTCGTCCTCGGCAGGGCCTGTTTCCGAGAAGGCACACTAACGGCTCCTTGTCCCACACGGAAGGTGCGAGCCCGAAAGCTGTTGATTGTCTTCACCGTCCCCCTGCAGCCTATTCACAGGCACAACACAATCTGGGACCCGGGCTTGTCCAGAGGAGGAACATCTCATGGCTCTCGTCCTCGGCAGAGCCTGATTCCGGAAAGGCACACGTCAGGCTCCTTGTCCCACAAGGAAGGTGGCAGCCCTGAAAGATGTTGCTGGTCTTCACCGTCCCCCTGCAGCCTATTTACAGGCACAAGGGGATTTGGGACCCAGGCATGCCCAGAGGAGGAACATCTCATGGCTGTCGTCCTCGGCAGAGCCTGTTTCCGAAAAGGCACACGTCCGGCTCCTTGTCCCACACGGAAGGTGGCAGCCCTGAATGCTGTTGCTGTTATTCACCGTCCCCCTGCAGCCTATTCACAGGCACAACACAATCTGGGACCCGGGCTTGTCCAGAGGAGGAACATCTCATGGCTCTCGTTCTCGGAATGGCCTGTTTCCGAGAAGGCACACTAACGGCTCCTTGACCCACACGGAAGGTGCGAGCCCGGAAAGCTGTTGATGGTCTTCACTGTCCATCTGCAGCCTATTCACAGGCACAAAAGGATTCAGGACCCGGGCTTGCCCAGAGGAGGAACATCTCATGGCTCTCTTCCTCGGCAGGGCCTGTTTCTGAAAACGCACACGTCCACCTCATTGTCCCACACGGAAGGCGGCAGCCCTGAAAGCTGTTTCTGGTCTTCACCGTCCCCCTGCAGCCTATTCACAGGCACAACAGGATTCAGGAACCGGGCTTGCCCAGAGGAGGAACATCTCATGGCTCTCGTCCTCGGCAGGGCCTGTTTCCGAGAAGGCACACGTCCGGCTCCTTGTCCCACACGGAAGGTGGCAGCCCTGAATGCTGTTGCTGGTCTTCACCGTCCCCCTGCAGCCTATTGACAGGCAAAACAGGATTCAGGAACCGGGCTTGCCCAGAGAAGGAACATCTCATGGCTCTCTTCCTCGGCACGGCCTGTTTCTTAAAAGGCACACGTCCGGCTCCTTGTCCCACACGGAAGGTGGCAGCCCTGAAAGCTGTTGCTGGTCTTCACCGTCCCCCTGCAGCCTATTCACAGGCACAACAGCATTCAGGACCCGGGCTTGCGTAAAGGAGGAGCATCTCATGGCTCTCGACCCCGGCAGAGCCAGTTTCCAGAAAGGCACACGTCCGACTCCTTGTCCCAAACGGAAGGTTGCAGCCCTGAAAGATCTTGCTAGTCTTCACCGTCCCTCTGCAGCCTATTCAGAGGCACAACAGCATTCAGGACCCGGGCTTGCCCAGAGGAGGAACATCTCATGTCTCTCGTCCTCGGCAGAGCCTGTTTCCGAAAAGGCACACGTCCGGCTCCTTGTCCCACACGGAACGTGGCAGACCTGAAAGCTGTTGCTGGTCTTCACCGTACCCCTGCAGCCTATTCACAGGCACAACAGGATTCAGGACACGGGCTTGCGTAGAGGAGGAACATCTCATGGCTCTCGTCCTCCGCAGGGCCTGTTTCCAGAAAGGCACACATCCGTCTCCTTGTCCCAAACGGAAGGTGGCAGCCCTGAAAGCTGTTGCTGGTCTTCACCATCCCCCTGCAGCCTATTCAGAGGCACAACAGGATTCAGGACCCGGGCTTGCCCAGAGGAGGAACATCTCATGGCTCTCGTCCTCGGCAGGGCCTGTTTCTTAAAAGGCACACGTCCGGCTCCTTGTCCCAAACGGAAGGTGGCAGACCTGAATGCTGTTGCTGGTCTTCACTGTCCCCCTGCAGCCTATTCACAGGCACAACACGATCTGGGACCTGGGCTTGTCCAGAGGAGGAACATCTCATGGCTCTCGTCCTCGGCAGGGCCTTTTTCAGAGAAGGCACACGACCGGCTCCTTGTCCCACACGGAAGGTGGCAGCCCTGAAAGATGTTGCTGGTCTTCAGCGTCCCCCTGCAGCCTATTCAGAGGCACAACAGCATTCAGGACCCGGGCTTGTGTAAAGGAGGAACATCTCATGGCTCTCGTCCTCGGAAGGGCCTTTTTCCGAAAAGGCACACCTCCGGCTCCTTGTCCCAAACGGAAGGTTGCAGCCCTGAAAGATCTTGCTAGTCTTCACCGTCCCTCTGCAGCCTATTCAGAGGCACAACAGCATTCAGGACCCGGGCTTGCCCAGAGGAGGAACATCTCATGGCTCTCGTCCTCGGCAGAGCCTGTTTCCTTAAAGGCACACGTCCGGCTCCTTGTCCCACACGGAACGTGGCAGACCTGAAAGCTGTTGCTGGTCTTCACCGTCCCCCTGCAGCCTATTCACAGGCACAACAGGATTCAGGACACGGGCTTGCGTAGAGGAGGAACATCTCATGGCTCTCGTCCTCCGCAGGGAGTATTTCCAGAAAGGCACATATCCGTCTCCTTGAACCAAACGGAAGGTGGCAGCCCTGAAAGCTGTTGCTGCTCTTCACCATCCCCCTGCAGCCTATTCACAGGCACAACAGGATTCAGGACCCGGGCTTGCCCAGAGGAGGAACATCTCATGGCTCTCTTCCTCGGCAGGGCCTGTATCCGAGAAGGCACAAGTCCGGCTCCTTGTCCCACACGGAAGGTGGCAGCCCTGAATGCTGTTGCTGGTCTTCACCGTCCCCCTGCAGCCTATTCACAGGCACAACAGGATTCAGGACCCGGGCTTGCCCAGAGGAGGAACATCTCATGGCTCTCGTCATCGGCAGGGCCTGTTTCTTAAAAGGCACACGTCCGGCTCCTTGTCCACACGGAAGGTGGCAGCCCTGAAAGATGTTGCTGGTCTTCAGCGTCCCCCTGCAGCCTATTCAGAGGCACAACAGCATTCAGGACCCGGGCTTGCGTAAAGGAGGAACATCTCATGGCACTCGTCCTCGGCAGGGCCTGTTTCAAGAAAGGCACACGTCCGGCTCCTTGTCCCAAACGGAAGGTGGCAGCCCTTAAAGATCTTGCTGGTTTTCACCATCCCCCTGCAGCCTATTCAGAGGCACAATAGGATTCAGGACCCGGGCTTGCCCAGAGGAGGAACATCTCATGGCTCTCGTCCTCGGCAGGGCCTGTTTCCAGAAAGGCACTCGTCCGGCTCCTTGTCCCACACGGAAGGTGGCAGCCCTGAATGATGTTGCTGGTCTTCACCGTCCCCCTGCAGCCTATTCACAGGCACAACAGGATTTGTGACCCGGGCTTGCCCAGAGGAGGAACATCTCATGGCTCTCGTCCTCCGCAGGGCCTGTTTCCAGAATGGCACACGTCCGGCTCCTTTTCCCAAACGGAAGGTGGCAGCCCTGAAAGATGTTGCTGGTCTTCACTGTCCCCCTGCAGCCTATTCACAGGCACAACACGATCTGGGACCTGGGCTTGTCCAGAGGAGGAACATCTCATGGCTCTCGTCCTCGGCAGGGCCTTTTTCAGAGAAGGCACACGACCGGCTCCTTGTCCCACACGGAAGGTGGCAGCCCTGAATGCTGTTGCTGGTCTTCACCGTCCCCCTGCAGCCTATTCACAGGCACAACAGGATTCAGGACCCGGGCTTGCCCAGAGGAGGAACATCTCATGGCTCTCGTCCTCGGCAGGGCCTGTTTCTTAAAAGGCACACGTCCGGCTCCTTGTCCACACGGAAGGTGGCAGCCCTGAAAGATGTTGCTGGTCTTCACCGTCCCCCTGCAGCCTATTCACAGGCACAACAGGATTCAGGACCCAGGCATGCCCAGAGGAGGAACATCTCATGGCTCTCGTCCTCCACAGGGCCTGTTTCTGAAAACGCACACGTCCACCTCATTGTCCCACACGGAAGGTGGCAGCCCTGAATGCTGTTGCTGGTCTTCACCGTCCCCCTGCAGCCTATTCACAGGCACAAGGGGATTTAAAACCCGGGCTTGCCCAGAGGAGGAACATCTCATGGCTCCCGTCCTCCGCAGGGCCTTTTTCAGAAAGGCACACGTCCGGCTCCTTTTCCCAAACAGAAGGTGGCAGCCCTGAATGCTGTTGCTGGTCTTCACCGTCCCCCTGCAGCCTATTCACAGGCACAACAGGATTCAGGACACGGGCTTGCCCAGAGGAGGAACATCTCATGGCTCTCGTCCTCGGCAGAGCCTCATTCCGAAACGGCACACGTCCGGCTCCTTGTCCCAAACGGAAGGTGGCAGCCCTGAAAGCTGTTGCTGGTCTTCACCGTCCCCCTGCAGCCTATTCAGAGGCACAACAGGATTCAGGAGCCGGGCTTGCCTAGAGGAGGAACATCTCATGGCTCTCGTCCTCCGCAGGGTCTGTTTCCAGAAAGGCACTCGTCCGGCTTCTTGTCCCACACGGAGGTGGCAGCCCTGAAAGCTGTTGCTGGTCTTCACCGTCCCCCTGCAGCCTATTCACAGGCACAACAGGATTTGTGACCCGGGCTTGCCCAGAGGAGGAACATCTCATGGCTCTCGTCCTCGGCAGGGCCTGTTTCCGAAAAGGCACACGTCCGGCTCCCTGTCCCACAAGGAAGGTGGCAGCCCTGAAAGCTGTTGCTGGTCTTCACCATCCCCCTGCAGCCTATTCACAGGTACAACATGGTATAGCACCCAGGCTTGCCCAGAGGAGGAACATCTCATGACTCTCGACCTCAGCAGGGCCTGTTTCTTAAAAGGCACACGTCCGGCTCCTTGTCCTACACGGAAGGTGGCAGCCCTGAAAGATGTTGCTGGTCTTCACCGTCCCCCTGCAGCCTATTTACAGGCACAAGGGGATTTGGGACCCAGGCATGCCCAGAGCAGGAACATCTCATGGCTCTCGTCCGCGGCAGAGCCCGTTTCCGAAAAGGCAATCGTCCGGCTCCTTGTCCCACACGGAAGGTGGCAGCCCTGAATGCTGTTGCTGGTCTTCACCGTCCCCCTGCAGCCTATTCACAGGCACAACAGGATTCAGGAGCCGGGCTTGCCCAGAGGAGGAACATCTCATGGCTCTCGTCATCGGCAGAGCCTGATTCCGAAAAGGCACACGTCCGGCTCCTTGTCCCACATGGAAGGTGGCAGCCCTGAATGCTGTTGCTGGTCTTCACCGTCACCCTGCAGCCTATTCAGAGGCACAACAGGATTCAGGACACGGGCTTGCCCAGAGGAGGAACATCTCATGGCTCTCGTCCTCGGCAGAGCCTCATGCCGAAACGGCACACGTCCGGCTCCTTGTCCCAAACGGAAGGTGGCAGCCCTGAAAGCTGTTGCTGGTCTTCACCGTCCCCCTGCAGCCTATTCACAGGCACAACAGGATTCAGGAGCCGGGCTTGCCTAGAGGAGGAACATCTCATGGCTCTCGTCCTCCGCAGGGCCTGTTTCCAGAAAGGCACTCGTCCGGCTCCTTGTCGCACACGGAAGGTGGCAGCCCTGAATGCTGTTGCTGGTCTTCACCGTCCCCCTGCAGCCTATTCACAGGAACAACAGGATTCAGGACCCGGGCTTGCCCAGAGGAGGAACATCTCATGGCTCTCTTCCTCGGCAGGGCCTGTTTCTTAAAAGGCACACGTCCGGCTCCTTGTCCACACGGAAGGTGGCAGCCCTGAAAGATGTTGCTGGTCTTCACCGTCCCCCTGCAGCCTATTCACAGGCACAACAGCATTGAGGACCCGGGCTTGCGTAAAGGAGGAACATCTCATGGCACTCGTCCTCGGCAGGGCCTGTTTCCAGAAAGGCACACGTCCGGCTCCTTGTCCCAAACGGAAGGTGGCAGCCCTTAAAGATCTTGCTGGTTTTCACCATCCCCCTGCAGCCTATTCAGAGGCACAATAGGATTCAGGACCCGGGCTTGCCTAGAGGAGGAACATCTCATGGCTCTCGTCCTCGGCAGGGCCTGTTTCCAGAAAGGAACTCGTCCGGCTCCTTGTCCCACACGGAAGGTGGCAGCCCTGAATGCTGTTGCTGTTATTCACCGTCCCCCTGCAGCCTATTCACAGGCACAACACAATCTGGGACCCGGGCTTGTCCAGAGGAGGAACATCTCATGGCTCTCGTTCTCGGAATGGCCTGTTTCCGAGAAGGCACACTACCGGCTCCTTGACCCACACGGAAGGTGCGAGCCCGGAAAGCTGTTGATGGTCTTCACTGTCCATCTGCAGCCTATTCACAGGCACAAAAGGATTCAGGACCCGGGCTTGCCCAGAGGAGGAACATCTCATGGCTCTCTTCCTCGGCAGGGCCTGTTTCTGAAAACGCACACGTCCACCTCATTGTCCCACACGGAAGGCGGCAGCCCTGAAAGCTGTTTCTGGTCTTCACCGTCCCCCTGCAGCCTATTCACAGGCACAACAGGATTCAGGAACCGGGCTTGCCCAGAGGAGGAACATCTCATGGCTCTCGTCCTCCGCAGGGCCTGTTTCCGAGAAGGCACACGTCCGGCTCCTTGTCCCACACGGAAGGTGGCAGCCCTGAATGCTGTTGCTGGTCTTCACCGTCCCCCTGCAGCCTATTGACAGGCAAAACAGGATTCAGGAACCGGGCTTGCCCAGAGAAGGAACATCTCATGGCTCTCTTCCTCGGCACGGCCTGTTTCTTAAAAGGCACACGTCCGGCTCCTTGTCCCACACGGAAGGTGGCAGCCCTGAAAGCTGTTGCTGGTCTTCACCGTCCCCCTGCAGCCTATTCACAGGCACAACAGCATTCAGGACCCGGGCTTGCGTAAAGGAGGAGCATCTCATGGCTCTCGACCCCGGCAGAGCCAGTTTCCAGAAAGGCACACGTCCGACTCCTTGTCCCAAACGGAAGGTTGCAGCCCTGAAAGATCTTGCTAGTCTTCACCGTCCCTCTGCAGCCTATTCAGAGGCACAACAGCATTCAGGACCCGGGCTTGCCCAGAGGAGGAACATCTCATGTCTCTCGTCCTCGGCAGAGCCTGTTTCCGAAAAGGCACACGTCCGGCTCCTTGTCCCACACGGAACGTGGCAGACCTGAAAGCTGTTGCTGGTCTTCACCGTACCCCTGCAGCCTATTCACAGGCACAACAGGATTCAGGACACGGGCTTGCGTAGAGGAGGAACATCTCATGGCTCTCGTCCTCCGCAGGGCCTGTTTCCGAGAAGGCACACATCCGTCTCCTTGTCCCAAACGGAAGGTGGCAGCCCTGAAAGCTGTTGCTGGTCTTCACCATCCCCCTGCAGCCTATTCAGAGGCACAACAGGATTCAGGACCCGGGCTTGCCCAGAGGAGGAACATCTCATGGCTCTCGTCCTCGGCAGGGCCTGTTTCTTAAAAGGCACACGTCCGGCTCCTTGTCCCAAACGGAAGGTGGCAGACCTGAATGCTGTTGCTGGTCTTCACTGTCCCCCTGCAGCCTATTCACAGGCACAACACGATCTGGGACCTGGGCTTGTCCAGAGGAGGAACATCTCATGGCTCTCGTCCTCGGCAGGGCCTTTTTCAGAGAAGGCACACGACCGGCTCCTTGTCCCACACGGAAGGTGGCAGCCCTGAAAGATGTTGCTGGTCTTCAGCGTCCCCCTGCAGCCTATTCAGAGGCACAACAGCATTCAGGACCCGGGCTTGTGTAAAGGAGGAACATCTCATGGCTCTCGTCCTCGGAAGGGCCTTTTTCCGAAAAGGCACACGTCCGGCTCCTTGTCCCAAACGGAAGGTTGCAGCCCTGAAAGATCTTGCTAGTCTTCACCGTCCCTCTGCAGCCTATTCAGAGGCACAACAGCATTCAGGACCCGGGCTTGCCCAGAGGAGGAACATCTCATGGCTCTCGTCCTCGGCAGAGCCTGTTTCCTTAAAGGCACACGTCCGGCTCCTTGTCCCACACGGAAGGTGGCAGACCTGAAAGCTGTTGCTGGTCTTCACCGTCCCCCTGCAGCCTATTCACAGGCACAACAGGATTCAGGACACGGGCTTGCGTAGAGGAGGAACATCTCATGGCTCTCGTCCTCCGCAGGGAGTATTTCCAGAAAGGCACATATCCGTCTCCTTGAACCAAACGGAAGGTGGCAGCCCTGAAAGCTGTTGCTGCTCTTCACCATCCCCCTGCAGCCTATTCACAGGCACAACAGGATTCAGGACCCGGGCTTGCCCAGAGGAGGAACATCTCATGGCTCTCTTCCTCGGCAGGGCCTGTATCCGAGAAGGCACAAGTCCGGCTCCTTGTCCCACACGGAAGGTGGCAGCCCTGAATGCTGTTGCTGGTCTTCACCGTCCCCCTGCAGCCTATTCACAGGCACAACAGGATTCAGGACCCGGGCTTGCCCAGAGGAGGAACATCTCATGGCTCTCGTCATCGGCAGGGCCTGTTTCTTAAAAGGCACACGTCCGGCTCCTTGTCCACACGGAAGGTGGCAGCCCTGAAAGATGTTGCTGGTCTTCAGCGTCCCCCTGCAGCCTATTCAGAGGCACAACAGCATTCAGGACCCGGGCTTGCGTAAAGGAGGAACATCTCATGGCTCTCGTCCTCGGCAGGGCCTGTTTCAAGAAAGGCACACGTCCGGCTCCTTGTCCCAAACGGAAGGTGGCAGCCCTTAAAGATCTTGCTGGTTTTCACCATCCCCCTGCAGCCTATTCAGAGGCACAATAGGATTCAGGACCCGGGCTTGCCCAGAGGAGGAACATCTCATGGCTCTCGTCCTCGGCAGGGCCTGTTTCCAGAAAGGCACTCGTCCGGCTCCTTGTCCCACACGGAAGGTGGCAGCCCTGAATGCTGTTGCTGGTCTTCACCGTCCCCCTGCAGCCTATTCACAGGCACAACAGGATTTGTGACCCGGGCTTGCCCAGAGGAGGAACATCTCATGGCTCTCGTCCTCCGCAGGGCCTGTTTCCAGAATGGCACACGTCCGGCTCCTTTTCCCAAACGGAAGGTGGCAGCCCTGAAAGATGTTGCTGGTCTTCACTGTCCCCCTGCAGCCTATTCACAGGCACAACACGATCTGGGACCTGGGCTTGTCCAGAGGAGGAACATCTCATGGCTCTCGTCCTCGGCAGGGCCTTTTTCAGAGAAGGCACACGACCGGCTCCTTGTCCCACACGGAAGGTGGCAGCCCTGAATGCTGTTGCTGGTCTTCACCGTCCCCCTGCAGCCTATTCACAGGCACAACAGGATTCAGGACCCGGGCTTGCCCAGAGGAGGAACATCTCATGGCTCTCGTCCTCGGCAGGGCCTGTTTCTTAAAAGGCACACGTCCAGCTCCTTGTCCACACGGAAGGTGGCAGCCCTGAAAGATGTTGCTGTTATTCACCGTCCCCCTGCAGCCTATTCACAGGCACAACAGGATTCAGGACCCAGGCATGCCCAGAGGAGGAACATCTCATGGCTCTCGTCCTCCACAGGGCCTGTTTCTGAAAACGCACACGTCCACCTCATTGTCCCACACGGAAGGTGGCAGCCCTGAATGCTGTTGCTGGTCTTCACCGTCCCCCTGCAGCCTATTCACAGGCACAAGGGGATTTAAAACCCGGGCTTGCCCAGAGGAGGAACATCTCATGGCTCCCGTCCTCCGCAGGGCCTTTTTCAGAAAGGCACACGTCCGGCTCCTTTTCCCAAACAGAAGGTGGCAGCCCTGAATGCTGTTGCTGGTCTTCACCGTCCCCCTGCAGCCTATTCACAGGCACAACAGGATTCAGGACACGGGCTTGCCCAGAGGAGGAACATCTCATGGCTCTCGTCCTCGGCAGAGCCTCATTCCGAAACGGCACACGTCCGGCTCCTTGTCCCAAACGGAAGGTGGCAGCCCTGAAAGCTGTTGCTGGTCTTCACCGTCCCCCTGCAGCCTATTCAGAGGCACAACAGGATTCAGGAGCCGGGCTTGCCTAGAGGAGGAACATCTCATGGCTCTCGTCCTCCGCAGGGTCTGTTTCCAGAAAGGCACTCGTCCGGCTTCTTGTCCCACACGGAGGTGGCAGCCCTGAAAGCTGTTGCTGGTCTTCACCGTCCCCCTGCAGCCTATTCACAGGCACAAAAGGATTCAGGAGCCGGGCTTGCCTAGAGGAGGAACATCTCATGGCTCTTGTCCTCGGCAGGGCCTGTTTCCAGAAAGGCACACGTCCGGCTCCTTGTCCCACACGGAAGGTGGCAACCCTGAAAGATCTTGCTGGTCTTCACCGTCCCCCTGCAGCCTATTCACAGGTACAACAGGATTCAGGACCCGGGCTTGCCCAGAGGAAGAACATCTCATGGCTCTCTTCCTCGGCAGGGCCTGTTTCTGAAAACGCACACGTCCACCTCATTGTCCCACACGGAAGCTGGCAGCCCTGAAAGCTGTTGCTGGTGTTCACCGTCCCCCTGCAGCCTATTCACAGGTACAACAGGATCTGGGACCCGGGCTTGCCCAGAGGAGGAACATCTCATGGCTCTCGTCCTCGGCAGAGCCTGTTTCCGAAAAGGCGCACATCCGGCTCCTTGTCCCACACGTAATGTGGCAGCCCGGAAAGCTTTTGCTGGTCTTCACCATCCCCCTGCAGCCTAATCTCAGGCGTAAGAGGAATTGGGACCCAGGCTTGCCCAGAGGAGGAACATCTCATGGCTCTCATCCTCGGCAGAGCCTGATTCCGAAAAGGCACACGTCCGACTTCTTGTCCCACACGGAAGGTTGCAGCCCTGAATGCTGTTGCTGGTCTTCACCGTCCCCCTGCAGCCTATTCACAGGCACAACAGGATGTGGGACCTGGGCTTGCCCAGAGGAGGAACATCTCATGGCTCTCGTCCTCCGCAGGGCCTGTTTCCAGAAAGGCACTCGTCCGGCTCCTTGTCCCACACGGAAGGTGGCAGCCCTGAATGCTGTTGCTGGTCTTCACCGTCCCCCTGCAGCCTATTCACAGGCACAACAGGATTCAGGACCCGGGCATGCCCAGAGGAGGAACATCTCATGGCTCTCGTCCTCGGCAGGGCCTGTTTCCAGAAAGGCACACGTCCGGCTCCTTGTCCACACGGAAGGTGGCAGCCCTGAAAGATGTTGCTGGTCTTCAGCGTCCCCCTGCAGCCTATTCAGAGGCACAACAGCATTCAGGACCCGGGCTTGCGTAAAGGAGGAACATCTCATGGCTCTCGTCCTCGGAAGGGCCTTTTTCCGAAAAGGCACACGTCCGGCTCCTCGTCCCACATGGAAGGTGGCAGCCCTGAATGCTGTTGCTGGTCTTCACCGTCCCCCTGCAGCCTATTTAGAGGCACAAGGGGATCTGGGACCCGGGCTTGCCCAGAGGAGGAACATCTCATGGCTCTCGTCATCGGCAGAGCCTGATTCCGAAAAGACACACGTCCGACTCCTTGTCCCACATGGAAGGTGGCAGCCCTAAATGCTGTTGCTGGTCTTCACCGTCCCCCTGCAGCCTATTCACAGGCACAACAGGATTCAGGACCCGGGCTTGCCCAGAGGAGGAACATCTCATGGCTCTCTTCCTCGGCAGGGCCTGTTTCTTAAAATGCACACGTCCGGCTCCTTGTCCACACGGAAGGTGGCAGCCCTGAAAGATGTTGCTGGTCTTCAGCGTCCCCCTGCAGCCTATTCAGAGGCACAATAGGATTCAGGACCCGGGCTTGCCTAGAGGAGGAACATCTCATGGCTCTCGTCCTCGGCAGGGCCTGTTTCCAGAAAGGAACTCGTCCGGCTCCTTGTCCCACACGGAAGGTGGCAGCCCTGAATGCTGTTGCTGTTATTCACCGTCCCCCTGCAGCCTATTCACAGGCACAACACAATCTGGGACCCGGGCTTGTCCAGAGGAGGAACATCTCATGGCTCTCGTTCTCGGAATGGCCTGTTTCCGAGAAGGCACACTACCGGCTCCTTGACCCACACGGAAGGTGCGAGCCCGGAAAGCTGTTGATGGTCTTCACTGTCCATCTGCAGCCTATTCACAGGCACAAAAGGATTCAGGACCCGGGCTTGCCCAGAGGAGGAACATCTCATGGCTCTCTTCCTCGGCAGGGCCTGTTTCTGAAAACGCACACGTCCACCTCATTGTCCCACACGGAAGGCGGCAGCCCTGAAAGCTGTTTCTGGTCTTCACCGTCCCCCTGCAGCCTATTCACAGGCACAACAGGATTCAGGAACCGGGCTTGCCCAGAGGAGGAACATCTCATGGCTCTCGTCCTCCGCAGGGCCTGTTTCCGAGAAGGCACACGTCCGGCTCCTTGTCCCACACGGAAGGTGGCAGCCCTGAATGCTGTTGCTGGTCTTCACCGTCCCCCTGCAGCCTATTGACAGGCAAAACAGGATTCAGGAACCGGGCTTGCCCAGAGAAGGAACATCTCGTGGCTCTCTTCCTCGGCACGGCCTGTTTCTTAAAAGGCACACGTCCGGCTCCTTGTCCCACACGGAAGGTGGCAGCCCTGAAAGCTGTTGCTGGTCTTCACCGTCCCCCTGCAGCCTATTCACAGGCACAACAGCATTCAGGACCCGGGCTTGCGTAAAGGAGGAGCATCTCATGGCTCTCGACCCCGGCAGAGCCAGTTTCCAGAAAGGCACACGTCCGACTCCTTGTCCCAAACGGAAGGTTGCAGCCCTGAAAGATCTTGCTAGTCTTCACCGTCCCTCTGCAGCCTATTCAGAGGCACAACAGCATTCAGGACCCGGGCTTGCCCAGAGGAGGAACATCTCATGTCTCTCGTCCTCGGCAGAGCCTGTTTCCGAAAAGGCACACGTCCGGCTCCTTGTCCCACACGGAACGTGGCAGACCTGAAAGCTGTTGCTGGTCTTCACCGTACCCCTGCAGCCTATTCACAGGCACAACAGGATTCAGGACACGGGCTTGCGTAGAGGAGGAACATCTCATGGCTCTCGTCCTCCGCAGGGCCTGTTTCCAGAAAGGCACACATCCGTCTCCTTGTCCCAAACGGAAGGTGGCAGCCCTGAAAGCTGTTGCTGGTCTTCACCATCCCCCTGCAGCCTATTCAGAGGCACAACAGGATTCAGGACCCGGGCTTGCCCAGAGGAGGAACATCTCATGGCTCTCGTCCTCGGCAGGGCCTGTTTCTTAAAAGGCACACGTCCGGCTCCTTGTCCCAAACGGAAGGTGGCAGACCTGAATGCTGTTGCTGGTCTTCACTGTCCCCCTGCAGCCTATTCACAGGCACAACACGATCTGGGACCTGGGCTTGTCCAGAGGAGGAACATCTCATGGCTCTCGTCCTCGGCAGGGCCTTTTTCAGAGAAGGCACACGACCGGCTCCTTGTCCCACACGGAAGGTGGCAGCCCTGAAAGATGTTGCTGGTCTTCAGCGTCCCCCTGCAGCCTATTCAGAGGCACAACAGCATTCAGGACCCGGGCTTGTGTAAAGGAGGAACATCTCATGGCTCTCGTCCTCGGAAGGGCCTTTTTCCGAAAAGGCACACGTCCGGCTCCTTGTCCCAAACGGAAGGTTGCAGCCCTGAAAGATCTTGCTAGTCTTCACCGTCCCTCTGCAGCCTATTCAGAGGCACAACAGCATTCAGGACCCGGGCTTGCCCAGAGGAGGAACATCTCATGGCTCTCGTCCTCGGCAGAGCCTGTTTCCTTAAAGGCACACGTCCGGCTCCTTGTCCCACACGGAAGGTGGCAGCCCTGAAAGCTGTTGCTGGTCTTCACCGTCCCCCTGCAGCCTATTCAGAGGCACAACAGGATTCAGGAGCCGGGCGTGCCTAGAGGAGGAACATCTCATGGCTCTCGTCCTCCGCAGGGTCTGTTTCCAGAAAGGCACTCGTCCGGCTTCTTGTCCCACACGGAGGTGGCAGCCCTGAAAGCTGTTGCTGGTCTTCACCGTCCCCCTGCAGCCTATTCACAGGCACAAAAGGATTCAGGAGCCGGGCTTGCCTAGAGGAGGAACATCTCATGGCTCTTGTCCTCGGCAGGGCCTGTTTCCAGAAAGGCACACGTCCGGCTCCTTGTCCCACACGGAAGGTGGCAACCCTGAAAGATCTTGCTGGTCTTCACCGTCCCCCTGCAGCCTATTCACAGGTACAACAGGATTCAGGACCCGGGCTTGCCCAGAGGAAGAACATCTCATGGCTCTCTTCCTCGGCAGGGCCTGTTTCTGAAAACGCACACGTCCACCTCATTGTCCCACACGGAAGCTGGCAGCCCTGAAAGCTGTTGCTGGTGTTCACCGTCCCCCTGCAGCCTATTCACAGGTACAACAGGATCTGGGACCCGGGCTTGCCCAGAGGAGGAACATCTCATGGCTCTCGTCCTCGGCAGAGCCTGTTTCCGAAAAGGCGCACATCCGGCTCCTTGTCCCACACGTAATGTGGCAGCCCGGAAAGCTTTTGCTGGTCTTCACCATCCCCCTGCAGCCTAATCTCAGGCGTAAGAGGAATTGGGACCCAGGCTTGCCCAGAGGAGGAACATCTCATGGCTCTCATCCTCGGCAGAGCCTGATTCCGAAAAGGCACACGTCCGACTTCTTGTCCCACACGGAAGGTTGCAGCCCTGAATGCTGTTGCTGGTCTTCACCGTCCCCCTGCAGCCTATTCACAGGCACAACAGGATGTGGGACCTGGGCTTGCCCAGAGGAGGAACATCTCATGGCTCTCGTCCTCCGCAGGGCCTGTTTCCAGAAAGGCACTCGTCCGGCTCCTTGTCCCACACGGAAGGTGGCAGCCCTGAATGCTGTTGCTGGTCTTCACCGTCCCCCTGCAGCCTATTCACAGGCACAACAGGATTCAGGACCCGGGCATGCCCAGAGGAGGAACATCTCATGGCTCTCGTCCTCGGCAGGGCCTGTTTCCAGAAAGGCACACGTCCGGCTCCTTGTCCACACGGAAGGTGGCAGCCCTGAAAGATGTTGCTGTTATTCACCGTCCCCCTGCAGCCTATTCAGAGGCACAACAGCATTCAGGACCCGGGCTTGCGTAAAGGAGGAACATCTCATGGCTCTCGTCCTCGGAAGGGCCTTTTTCCGAAAAGGCACACGTCCGGCTCCTTGTCCCACATGGAAGGTGGCAGCCCTGAATGCTGTTGCTGGTCTTCACCGTCCCCCTGCAGCCTATTTAGAGGCACAAGGGGATCTGGGACCCGGGCTTGCCCAGAGGAGGAACATCTCATGGCTCTCGTCATCGGCAGAGCCTGATTCCGAAAAGACACACGTCCGACTCCTTGTCCCACATGGAAGGTGGCAGCCCTAAATGCTGTTGCTGGTCTTCACCGTCCCCCTGCAGCCTATTCACAGGCACAACAGGATTCAGGACCCGGGCTTGCCCAGAGGAGGAACATCTCATGGCTCTCTTCCTCGGCAGGGCCTGTTTCTTAAAATGCACACGTCCGGCTCCTTGTCCACACGGAAGGTGGCAGCCCTGAAAGATGTTGCTGGTCTTCAGCGTCCCCCTGCAGCCTATTCAGAGGCACAATAGGATTCAGGACCCGGGCTTGCCTAGAGGAGGAACATCTCATGGCTCTCGTCCTCGGCAGGGCCTGTTTCCAGAAAGGAACTCGTCCGGCTCCTTGTCCCACACGGAAGGTGGCAGCCCTGAATGCTGTTGCTGTTATTCACCATCCCCCTGCAGCCTATTCACAGGCACAACACAATCTGGGACCCGGGCTTGTCCAGAGGAGGAACATCTCATGGCTCTCGTTCTCGGAATGGCCTGTTTCCGAGAAGGCACACTACCGGCTCCTTGACCCACACGGAAGGTGCGAGCCCGGAAAGCTGTTGCTGGTCTTCACCGTCCCCCTGCAGCCTATTCACAGGCACAACAGGATTCAGGACCCGGGCTTGCCCAGAGGAGGAACATCTCATGGCTCTCTTCCTCGGCAGGGCCTGTTTCTGAAAACGCACACGTCCACCTCATTGTCCCACACGGAAGGCGGCAGCCCTGAAAGCTGTTTCTGGTCTTCACCGTCCCCCTGCAGCCTATTCACAGGCACAACAGGATTCAGGAACCGGGCTTGCCCAGAGGAGGAACATCTCATGGCTCTCGTCCTCGGCAGGGCCTGTTTCCGAGAAGGCACACGTCCGGCTCCTTGTCCCACACGGAAGGTGGCAGCCCTGAATGCTGTTGCTGGTCTTCACCGTCCCCCTGCAGCCTATTGACAGGCAAAACAGGATTCAGGAACCGGGCTTGCCCAGAGAAGGAACATCTCATGGCTCTCTTCCTCGGCACGGCCTGTTTCTTAAAAGGCACACGTCCGGCTCCTTGTCCCACACGGAAGGTGGCAGCCCTGAAAGCTGTTGCTGGTCTTCACCGTCCCCCTGCAGCCTATTCACAGGCACAACAGCATTCAGGACCCGGGCTTGCGTAAAGGAGGAGCATCTCATGGCTCTCGACCCCGGCAGAGCCAGTTTCCAGAAAGGCACACGTCCGACTCCTTGTCCCAAACGGAAGGTTGCAGCCCTGAAAGATCTTGCTAGTCTTCACCGTCCCTCTGCAGCCTATTCAGAGGCACAACAGCATTCAGGACCCGGGCTTGCCCAGAGGAGGAACATCTCATGGCTCTCGTCCTCGGCAGAGCCTGTTTCCGAAAAGGCACACGTCCGGCTCCTTGTCCCACACGGAACGTGGCAGACCTGACAGCTGTTGCTGGTCTTCACCGTACCCCTGCAGCCTATTCACAGGCACAACAGGATTCAGGACACGGGCTTGCGTAGAGGAGGAACATCTCATGGCTCTCGTCCTCCGCAGGGCCTGTTTCCAGAAAGGCACACATCCGTCTCCTTGTCCCAAACGGAAGGTGGCAGCCCTGAAAGCTGTTGCTGGTCTTCACCATCCCCCTGCAGCCTATTCAGAGGCACAACAGGATTCAGGACCCGGGCTTGCCCAGAGGAGGAACATCTCATGGCTCTCGTCCTCGGCAGGGCCTGTTTCTTAAAAGGCACACGTCCGGCTCCTTGTCCCAAACGGAAGGTGGCAGACCTGAATGCTGTTGCTGGTCTTCACTGTCCCCCTGCAGCCTATTCACAGGCACAACACGATCTGGGACCTGGGCTTGTCCAGAGGAGGAACATCTCATGGCTCTCGTCCTCGGCAGGGCCTTTTTCAGAGAAGGCACACGACCGGCTCCTTGTCCCACACGGAAGGTGGCAGCCCTGAAAGATGTTGCTGGTCTTCAGCGTCCCCCTGCAGCCTATTCAGAGGCACAACAGCATTCAGGACCCGGGCTTGTGTAAAGGAGGAACATCTCATGGCTCTCGTCCTCGGAAGGGCCTTTTTCCGAAAAGGCACACGTCCGGCTCCTTGTCCCAAACGGAAGGTTGCAGCCCTGAAAGATCTTGCTAGTCTTCACCGTCCCTCTGCAGCCTATTCAGAGGCACAACAGCATTCAGGACCCGGGCTTGCCCAGAGGAGGAACATCTCATGGCTCTCGTCCTCGGCAGAGCCTGTTTCCTTAAAGGCACACGTCCGGCTCCTTGTCCCACACGGAACGTGGCAGACCTGAAAGCTGTTGCTGGTCTTCACCGTCCCCCTGCAGCCTATTCACAGGCACAACAGGATTCAGGACACGGGCTTGCGTAGAGGAGGAACATCTCATGGCTCTCGTCCTCCGCAGGGAGTATTTCCAGAAAGGCACATATCCGTCTCCTTGAACCAAACGGAAGGTGGCAGCCCTGAAAGCTGTTGCTGCTCTTCACCATCCCCCTGCAGCCTATTCACAGGCACAACAGGATTCAGGACCCGGGCTTGCCCAGAGGAGGAACATCTCATGGCTCTCTTCCTCGGCAGGGCCTGTATCCGAGAAGGCACAAGTCCGGCTCCTTGTCCCACACGGAAGGTGGCAGCCCTGAATGCTGTTGCTGGTCTTCACCGTCCCCCTGCAGCCTATTCACAGGCACAACAGGATTCAGGACCCGGGCTTGCCCAGAGGAGGAACATCTCATGGCTCTCGTCATCGGCAGGGCCTGTTTCTTAAAAGGCACACGTCCGGCTCCTTGTCCACACGGAAGGTGGCAGCCCTGAAAGATGTTGCTGGTCTTCAGCGTCCCCCTGCAGCCTATTCAGAGGCACAACAGCATTCAGGACCCGGGCTTGCGTAAAGGAGGAACATCTCATGGCACTCGTCCTCGGCAGGGCCTGTTTCAAGAAAGGCACACGTCCGGCTCCTTGTCCCAAACGGAAGGTGGCAGCCCTTAAAGATCTTGCTGGTTTTCACCATCCCCCTGCAGCCTATTCAGAGGCACAATAGGATTCAGGACCCGGGCTTGCCCAGAGGAGGAACATCTCATGGCTCTCGTCCTCGGCAGGGCCTGTTTCCAGAAAGGCACTCGTCCGGCTCCTTGTCCCACACGGAAGGTGGCAGCCCTGAATGCTGTTGCTGGTCTTCACCGTCCCCCTGCAGCCTATTCACAGGCACAACAGGATTTGTGACCCGGGCTTGCCCAGAGGAGGAACATCTCATGGCTCTCGTCCTCCGCAGGGCCTGTTTCCAGAATGGCACACGTCCGGCTCCTTTTCCCAAACGGAAGGTGGCAGCCCTGAAAGATGTTGCTGGTCTTCACTGTCCCCCTGCAGCCTATTCACAGGCACAACACGATCTGGGACCTGGGCTTGTCCAGAGGAGGAACATCTCATGGCTCTCGTCCTCGGCAGGGCCTTTTTCAGAGAAGGCACACGACCGGCTCCTTGTCCCACACGGAAGGTGGCAGCCCTGAATGCTGTTGCTGGTCTTCACCGTCCCCCTGCAGCCTATTCACAGGCACAACAGGATTCAGGACCCGGGCTTGCCCAGAGGAGGAACATCTCATGGCTCTCGTCCTCGGCAGGGCCTGTTTCTTAAAAGGCACACGTCCAGCTCCTTGTCCACACGGAAGGTGGCAGCCCTGAAAGATGTTGCTGGTCTTCACCGTCCCCCTGCAGCCTATTCACAGGCACAACAGGATTCAGGACCCAGGCATGCCCAGAGGAGGAACATCTCATGGCTCTCGTCCTCCACAGGGCCTGTTTCTGAAAACGCACACGTCCACCTCATTGTCCCACACGGAAGGTGGCAGCCCTGAATGCTGTTGCTGGTCTTCACCGTCCCCCTGCAGCCTATTCACAGGCACAAGGGGATTTAAAACCCGGGCTTGCCCAGAGGAGGAACATCTCATGGCTCCCGTCCTCCGCAGGGCCTTTTTCAGAAAGGCACACGTCCGGCTCCTTTTCCCAAACAGAAGGTGGCAGCCCTGAATGCTGTTGCTGGTCTTCACCGTCCCCCTGCAGCCTATTCACAGGCACAACAGGATTCAGGACACGGGCTTGCCCAGAGGAGGAACATCTCATGGCTCTCGTCCTCGGCAGAGCCTCATTCCGAAACGGCACACGTCCGGCTCCTTGTCCCAAACGGAAGGTGGCAGCCCTGAAAGCTGTTGCTGGTCTTCACCGTCCCCCTGCAGCCTATTCAGAGGCACAACAGGATTCAGGAGCCGGGCTTGCCTAGAGGAGGAACATCTCATGGCTCTCGTCCTCCGCAGGGTCTGTTTCCAGAAAGGCACTCGTCCGGCTTCTTGTCCCACACGGAGGTGGCAGCCCTGAAAGCTGTTGCTGGTCTTCACCGTCCCCCTGCAGCCTATTCACAGGCACAAAAGGATTCAGGAGCCGGGCTTGCCTAGAGGAGGAACATCTCATGGCTCTTGTCCTCGGCAGGGCCTGTTTCCAGAAAGGCACACGTCCGGCTCCTTGTCCCACACGGAAGGTGGCAACCCTGAAAGATCTTGCTGGTCTTCACCGTCCCCCTGCAGCCTATTCACAGGTACAACAGGATTCAGGACCCGGGCTTGCCCAGAGGAAGAACATCTCATGGCTCTCTTCCTCGGCAGGGCCTGTTTCTGAAAACGCACACGTCCACCTCATTGTCCCACACGGAAGCTGGCAGCCCTGAAAGCTGTTGCTGGTGTTCACCGTCCCCCTGCAGCCTATTCACAGGTACAACAGGATCTGGGACCCGGGCTTGCCCAGAGGAGGAACATCTCATGGCTCTCGTCCTCGGCAGAGCCTGTTTCCGAAAAGGCGCACATCCGGCTCCTTGTCCCACACGTAATGTGGCAGCCCGGAAAGCTTTTGCTGGTCTTCACCATCCCCCTGCAGCCTAATCTCAGGCGTAAGAGGAATTGGGACCCAGGCTTGCCCAGAGGAGGAACATCTCATGGCTCTCATCCTCGGCAGAGACTGATTCCGAAAAGGCACACGTCCGACTTCTTGTCCCACACGGAAGGTTGCAGCCCTGAATGCTGTTGCTGGTCTTCACCGTCCCCCTGCAGCCTATTCACAGGCACAACAGGATGTGGGACCTGGGCTTGCCCAGAGGAGGAACATCTCATGGCTCTCGTCCTCCGCAGGGCCTGTTTCCAGAAAGGCACTCGTCCGGCTCCTTGTCCCACACGGAAGGTGGCAGCCCTGAATGCTGTTGCTGGTCTTCACCGTCCCCCTGCAGCCTATTCACAGGCACAACAGGATTCAGGACCCGGGCATGCCCAGAGGAGGAACATCTCATGGCTCTCGTCCTCGGCAGGGCCTGTTTCCAGAAAGGCACACGTCCGGCTCCTTGTCCACACGGAAGGTGGCAGCCCTGAAAGATGTTGCTGGTCTTCAGCGTCCCCCTGCAGCCTATTCAGAGGCACAACAGCATTCAGGACCCGGGCTTGCGTAAAGGAGGAACATCTCATGGCTCTCGTCCTCGGAAGGGCCTTTTTCCGAAAAGGCACACGTCCGGCTCCTTGTCCCACATGGAAGGTGGCAGCCCTGAATGCTGTTGCTGGTCTTCACCGTCCCCCTGCAGCCTATTTAGAGGCACAAGGGGATCTGGGACCCGGGCTTGCCCAGAGGAGGAACATCTCATGGCTCTCGTCATCGGCAGAGCCTGATTCCGAAAAGACACACGTCCGACTCCTTGTCCCACATGGAAGGTGGCAGCCCTAAATGCTGTTGCTGGTCTTCACCGTCCCCCTGCAGCCTATTCACAGGCACAACAGGATTCAGGACCCGGGCTTGCCCAGAGGAGGAACATCTCATGGCTCTCTTCCTCGGCAGGGCCTGTTTCTTAAAATGCACACGTCCGGCTCCTTGTCCACACGGAAGGTGGCAGCCCTGAAAGATGTTGCTGGTCTTCAGCGTCCCCCTGCAGCCTATTCAGAGGCACAATAGGATTCAGGACCCGGGCTTGCCTAGAGGAGGAACATCTCATGGCTCTCGTCCTCGGCAGGGCCTGTTTCCAGAAAGGAACTCGTCCGGCTCCTTGTCCCACACGGAAGGTGGCAGCCCTGAATGCTGTTGCTGTTATTCACCATCCCCCTGCAGCCTATTCACAGGCACAACACAATCTGGGACCCGGGCTTGTCCAGAGGAGGAACATCTCATGGCTCTCGTTCTCGGAATGGCCTGTTTCCGAGAAGGCACACTACCGGCTCCTTGACCCACACGGAAGGTGCGAGCCCGGAAAGCTGTTGCTGGTCTTCACCGTCCCCCTGCAGCCTATTCACAGGCACAACAGGATTCAGGACCCGGGCTTGCCCAGAGGAGGAACATCTCATGGCTCTCTTCCTCGGCAGGGCCTGTTTCTGAAAACGCACACGTCCACCTCATTGTCCCACACGGAAGGCGGCAGCCCTGAAAGCTGTTTCTGGTCTTCACCGTCCCCCTGCAGCCTATTCACAGGCACAACAGGATTCAGGAACCGGGCTTGCCCAGAGGAGGAACATCTCATGGCTCTCGTCCTCGGCAGGGCCTGTTTCCGAGAAGGCACACGTCCGGCTCCTTGTCCCACACGGAAGGTGGCAGCCCTGAATGCTGTTGCTGGTCTTCACCGTCCCCCTGCAGCCTATTGACAGGCAAAACAGGATTCAGGAACCGGGCTTGCCCAGAGAAGGAACATCTCATGGCTCTCTTCCTCGGCACGGCCTGTTTCTTAAAAGGCACACGTCCGGCTCCTTGTCCCACACGGAAGGTGGCAGCCCTGAAAGCTGTTGCTGGTCTTCACCGTCCCCCTGCAGCCTATTCACAGGCACAACAGCATTCAGGACCCGGGCTTGCGTAAAGGAGGAGCATCTCATGGCTCTCGACCCCGGCAGAGCCAGTTTCCAGAAAGGCACACGTCCGACTCCTTGTCCCAAACGGAAGGTTGCAGCCCTGAAAGATCTTGCTAGTCTTCACCGTCCCTCTGCAGCCTATTCAGAGGCACAACAGCATTCAGGACCCGGGCTTGCCCAGAGGAGGAACATCTCATGGCTCTCGTCCTCGGCAGAGCCTGTTTCCGAAAAGGCACACGTCCGGCTCCTTGTCCCACACGGAACGTGGCAGACCTGAAAGCTGTTGCTGGTCTTCACCGTACCCCTGCAGCCTATTCACAGGCACAACAGGATTCAGGACACGGGCTTGCGTAGAGGAGGAACATCTCATGGCTCTCGTCCTCCGCAGGGCCTGTTTCCAGAAAGGCACACATCCGTCTCCTTGTCCCAAACGGAAGGTGGCAGCCCTGAAAGCTGTTGCTGGTCTTCACCATCCCCCTGCAGCCTATTCAGAGGCACAACAGGATTCAGGACCCGGGCTTGCCCAGAGGAGGAACATCTCATGGCTCTCGTCCTCGGCAGGGCCTGTTTCTTAAAAGGCACACGTCCGGCTCCTTGTCCCAAACGGAAGGTGGCAGACCTGAATGCTGTTGCTGGTCTTCACTGTCCCCCTGCAGCCTATTCACAGGCACAACACGATCTGGGACCTGGGCTTGTCCAGAGGAGGAACATCTCATGGCTCTCGTCCTCGGCAGGGCCTTTTTCAGAGAAGGCACACGACCGGCTCCTTGTCCCACACGGAAGGTGGCAGCCCTGAAAGATGTTGCTGGTCTTCAGCGTCCCCCTGCAGCCTATTCAGAGGCACAACAGCATTCAGGACCCGGGCTTGTGTAAAGGAGGAACATCTCATGGCTCTCGTCCTCGGAAGGGCCTTTTTCCGAAAAGGCACACGTCCGGCTCCTTGTCCCAAACGGAAGGTTGCAGCCCTGAAAGATCTTGCTAGTCTTCACCGTCCCTCTGCAGCCTATTCAGAGGCACAACAGCATTCAGGACCCGGGCTTGCCCAGAGGAGGAACATCTCATGGCTCTCGTCCTCGGCAGAGCCTGTTTCCTTAAAGGCACACGTCCGGCTCCTTGTCCCACACGGAACGTGGCAGACCTGAAAGCTGTTGCTGGTCTTCACCGTCCCCCTGCAGCCTATTCACAGGCACAACAGGATTCAGGACACGGGCTTGCGTAGAGGAGGAACATCTCATGGCTCTCGTCCTCCGCAGGGAGTATTTCCAGAAAGGCACATATCCGTCTCCTTGAACCAAACGGAAGGTGGCAGCCCTGAAAGCTGTTGCTGCTCTTCACCATCCCCCTGCAGCCTATTCACAGGCACAACAGGATTCAGGACCCGGGCTTGCCCAGAGGAGGAACATCTCATGGCTCTCTTCCTCGGCAGGGCCTGTATCCGAGAAGGCACAAGTCCGGCTCCTTGTCCCACACGGAAGGTGGCAGCCCTGAATGCTGTTGCTGGTATTCACCGTCCCCCTGCAGCCTATTCACAGGCACAACAGGATTCAGGACCCGGGCTTGCCCAGAGGAGGAACATCTCATGGCTCTCGTCATCGGCAGGGCCTGTTTCTTAAAAGGCACACGTCCGGCTCCTTGTCCACACGGAAGGTGGCAGCCCTGAAAGATGTTGCTGGTCTTCAGCGTCCCCCTGCAGCCTATTCAGAGGCACAACAGCATTCAGGACCCGGGCTTGCGTAAAGGAGGAACATCTCATGGCACTCGTCCTCGGCAGGGCCTGTTTCAAGAAAGGCACACGTCCGGCTCCTTGTCCCAAACGGAAGGTGGCAGCCCTTAAAGATCTTGCTGGTTTTCACCATCCCCCTGCAGCCTATTCAGAGGCACAATAGGATTCAGGACCCGGGCTTGCCCAGAGGAGGAACATCTCATGGCTCTCGTCCTCGGCAGGGCCTGTTTCCAGAAAGGCACTCGTCCGGCTCCTTGTCCCACACGGAAGGTGGCAGCCCTGAATGCTGTTGCTGGTCTTCACCGTCCCCCTGCAGCCTATTCACAGGCACAACAGGATTTGTGACCCGGGCTTGCCCAGAGGAGGAACATCTCATGGCTCTCGTCCTCCGCAGGGCCTGTTTCCAGAATGGCACACGTCCGGCTCCTTTTCCCAAACGGAAGGTGGCAGCCCTGAAAGATGTTGCTGGTCTTCACTGTCCCCCTGCAGCCTATTCACAGGCACAACACGATCTGGGACCTGGGCTTGTCCAGAGGAGGAACATCTCATGGCTCTCGTCCTCGGCAGGGCCTTTTTCAGAGAAGGCACACGACCGGCTCCTTGTCCCACACGGAAGGTGGCAGCCCTGAATGCTGTTGCTGGTCTTCACCGTCCCCCTGCAGCCTATTCACAGGCACAACAGGATTCAGGACCCGGGCTTGCCCAGAGGAGGAACATCTCATGGCTCTCGTCCTCGGCAGGGCCTGTTTCTTAAAAGGCACACGTCCAGCTCCTTGTCCACACGGAAGGTGGCAGCCCTGAAAGATGTTGCTGGTCTTCACCGTCCCCCTGCAGCCTATTCACAGGCACAACAGGATTCAGGACCCAGGCATGCCCAGAGGAGGAACATCTCATGGCTCTCGTCCTCCACAGGGCCTGTTTCTGAAAACGCACACGTCCACCTCATTGTCCCACACGGAAGGTGGCAGCCCTGAATGCTGTTGCTGGTCTTCACCGTCCCCCTGCAGCCTATTCACAGGCACAAGGGGATTTAAAACCCGGGCTTGCCCAGAGGAGGAACATCTCATGGCTCCCGTCCTCCGCAGGGCCTTTTTCAGAAAGGCACACGTCCGGCTCCTTTTCCCAAACAGAAGGTGGCAGCCCTGAATGCTGTTGCTGGTCTTCACCGTCCCCCTGCAGCCTATTCACAGGCACAACAGGATTCAGGACACGGGCTTGCCCAGAGGAGGAACATCTCATGGCTCTCGTCCTCGGCAGAGCCTCATTCCGAAACGGCACACGTCCGGCTCCTTGTCCCAAACGGAAGGTGGCAGCCCTGAAAGCTGTTGCTGGTCTTCACCGTCCCCCTGCAGCCTATTCAGAGGCACAACAGGATTCAGGAGCCGGGCTTGCCTAGAGGAGGAACATCTCATGGCTCTCGTCCTCCGCAGGGTCTGTTTCCAGAAAGGCACTCGTCCGGCTTCTTGTCCCACACGGAGGTGGCAGCCCTGAAAGCTGTTGCTGGTCTTCACCGTCCCCCTGCAGCCTATTCACAGGCACAAAAGGATTCAGGAGCCGGGCTTGCCTAGAGGAGGAACATCTCATGGCTCTTGTCCTCGGCAGGGCCTGTTTCCAGAAAGGCACACGTCCGGCTCCTTGTCCCACACGGAAGGTGGCAACCCTGAAAGATCTTGCTGGTCTTCACCGTCCCCCTGCAGCCTATTCACAGGTACAACAGGATTCAGGACCCGGGCTTGCCCAGAGGAAGAACATCTCATGGCTCTCTTCCTCGGCAGGGCCTGTTTCTGAAAACGCACACGTCCACCTCATTGTCCCACACGGAAGCTGGCAGCCCTGAAAGCTGTTGCTGGTGTTCACCGTCCCCCTGCAGCCTATTCACAGGTACAACAGGATCTGGGACCCGGGCTTGCCCAGAGGAGGAACATCTCATGGCTCTCGTCCTCGGCAGAGCCTGTTTCCGAAAAGGCGCACATCCGGCTCCTTGTCCCACACGTAATGTGGCAGCCCGGAAAGCTTTTGCTGGTCTTCACCATCCCCCTGCAGCCTAATCTCAGGCGTAAGAGGAATTGGGACCCAGGCTTGCCCAGAGGAGGAACATCTCATGGCTCTCATCCTCGGCAGAGACTGATTCCGAAAAGGCACACGTCCGACTTCTTGTCCCACACGGAAGGTTGCAGCCCTGAATGCTGTTGCTGGTCTTCACCGTCCCCCTGCAGCCTATTCACAGGCACAACAGGATGTGGGACCTGGGCTTGCCCAGAGGAGGAACATCTCATGGCTCTCGTCCTCCGCAGGGCCTGTTTCCAGAAAGGCACTCGTCCGGCTCCTTGTCCCACACGGAAGGTGGCAGCCCTGAATGCTGTTGCTGGTCTTCACCGTCCCCCTGCAGCCTATTCACAGGCACAACAGGATTCAGGACCCGGGCATGCCCAGAGGAGGAACATCTCATGGCTCTCGTCCTCGGCAGGGCCTGTTTCCAGAAAGGCACACGTCCGGCTCCTTGTCCACACGGAAGGTGGCAGCCCTGAAAGATGTTGCTGGTCTTCAGCGTCCCCCTGCAGCCTATTCAGAGGCACAACAGCATTCAGGACCCGGGCTTGCGTAAAGGAGGAACATCTCATGGCTCTCGTCCTCGGAAGGGCCTTTTTCCGAAAAGGCACACGTCCGGCTCCTTGTCCCACATGGAAGGTGGCAGCCCTGAATGCTGTTGCTGGTCTTCACCGTCCCCCTGCAGCCTATTTAGAGGCACAAGGGGATCTGGGACCCGGGCTTGCCCAGAGGAGGAACATCTCATGGCTCTCGTCATCGGCAGAGCCTGATTCCGAAAAGACACACGTCCGACTCCTTGTCCCACATGGAAGGTGGCAGCCCTAAATGCTGTTGCTGGTCTTCACCGTCCCCCTGCAGCCTATTCACAGGCACAACAGGATTCAGGACCCGGGCTTGCCCAGAGGAGGAACATCTCATGGCTCTCTTCCTCGGCAGGGCCTGTTTCTTAAAATGCACACGTCCGGCTCCTTGTCCACACGGAAGGTGGCAGCCCTGAAAGATGTTGCTGGTCTTCAGCGTCCCCCTGCAGCCTATTCAGAGGCACAACAGCATTCAGGACCCGGGCTTGCGTAAAGGAGGAACATCTCATGGCACTCGTCCTCGACAGGGCCTGTTTCCAGAAAGACACACGTCCGACTCCTTGTCCCAAACGGAAGGTTGCAGCCCTGAAAGATCTTGCTAGTCTTCACCGTCCCTCTGCAGCCTATTCAGAGGCACAACAGCATTCAGGACCCGGGCTTGCCCAGAGGAGGAACATCTCATGGCTCTCGTCCTCGGCAGAGCCTGTTTCCTTAAAGGCACACGTCCGGCTCCTTGTCCCACACGGAACGTGGCAGACCTGAAAGCTGTTGCTGGTCTTCACCGTCCCCCTGCAGCCTATTCACAGGCACAACAGGATTCAGGACACGGGCTTGCGTAGAGGAGGAACATCTCATGGCTCTCGTCCTCCGCAGGGAGTATTTCCAGAAAGGCACATATCCGTCTCCTTGAACCAAACGGAAGGTGGCAGCCCTGAAAGCTGTTGCTGCTCTTCACCATCCACCTGCAGCCTATTCACAGGCACAACAGGATTCAGGACCCGGGCTTGTCCAGAGGAGGAACATCTCATGGCTCTCGTCCTCGGCAGGGCCTGTTTCTTAAAAGGCACATGTCCGGCTCTTTGTCCCAAACGGAAGGTGGCAGACCTGAATGCTGTTGCTGGTCTTCACCGTCCCCCTGCAGCCTATTCACAGGCACAACAGGATTCAGGACCCGGGCTTGCCCAGAGGAGGAACATCTCATGGCTCTCTTCCTCGGCAGGGCCTGTTTCCGAGAAGGCACAAGTCCGGCTCCTTGTCCCACACGGAAGGTGGCAGCCCTGAATGCTGTTGCTGGTCTTCACCGTCCCCCTGCAGCCTATTCACAGGCACAACAGGATTCAGGACCCGGGCTTGCCCAGAGGAGGAACATCTCATGGCTCTCGTCATCGGCAGGGCCTGTTTCTTAAAAGGCACACGTCCGGCTCCTTGTCCACACGGAAGGTGGCAGCCCTGAAATATGTTGCTGGTCTTCAGCGTCCCCCTGCAGCCTATTCAGAGGCACAACAGCATTCAGGACCCGGGCTTGCGTAAAGGAGGAACATCTCATGGCACTCGTCCTCGGCAGGGCCTGTTTCAAGAAAGGCACACGTCCGGCTCCTTGTCCCAAACGGAAGGTGGCAGCCCTTAAAGATCTTGCTGGTTTTCACCATCCCCCTGCAGCCTATTCAGAGGCACAATAGGATTCAGGACCCGGGCTTGCCCAGAGGAGGAACATCTCATGGCTCTCGTCCTCGGCAGGGCCTGTTTCCAGAAAGGCACTCGTCCGGCTCCTTGTCCCACACGGAAGGTGGCAGCCCTGAATGCTGTTGCTCGTCTTCACCGTCCCCCTGCAGCCTATTCACAGGCACAACAGGATTTGTGACCCGGGCTTGCCCAGAGGAGGAACATCTCATGGCTCTCGTCCTCCGCAGGGCCTGTTTCCAGAATGGCACACGTCCGGCTCCTTTTCCCAAACGGAAGGTGGCAGCCCTGAAAGATGTTGCTGGTCTTCACTGTCCCCCTGCAGCCTATTCACAGGCACAACACGATCTGGGACCTGGGCTTGTCCAGAGGAGGAACATCTCATGGCTCTCGTCCTCGGCAGGGCCTTTTTCAGAGAAGGCACACGACCGGCTCCTTGTCCACACGGAAGGTGGCAGCCCTGAAAGATGTTGCTGGTCTTCACCGTCCCCCTGCAGCCTATTCACAGGCACAACAGGATTCAGGACCCAGGCATGCCCAGAGGAGGAACATCTCATGGCTCTCGTCCTCCACAGGGCCTGTTTCTGAAAACGCACACGTCCACCTCATTGTCCCACACGGAAGGTGGCAGCCCTGAATGCTGTTGCTGGTCTTCACCGTCCCCCTGCAGCCTATTCACAGGCACAAGGGGATTTAAAACCCGGGCTTGCCCAGAGGAGGAACATCTCATGGCTCCCGTCCTCCGCAGGGCCTTTTTCAGAAAGGCACACGTCCGGCTCCTTTTCCCAAACAGAAGGTGGCAGCCCTGAATGCTGTTGCTGGTCTTCACCGTCCCCCTGCAGCCTATTCACAGGCACAACAGGATTCAGGACACGGGCTTGCCCAGAGGAGGAACATCTCATGGCTCTCGTCCTCGGCAGAGCCTCATTCCGAAACGGCACACGTCCGGCTCCTTGTCCCAAACGGAAGGTGGCAGCCCTGAAAGCTGTTGCTGGTCTTCACCGTCCCCCTGCAGCCTATTCAGAGGCACAACAGGATTCAGGAGCCGGGCTTGCCTAGAGGAGGAACATCTCATGGCTCTCGTCCTCCGCAGGGTCTGTTTCCAGAAAGGCACTCGTCCGGCTTCTTGTCCCACACGGAGGTGGCAGCCCTGAAAGCTGTTGCTGGTCTTCACCGTCCCCCTGCAGCCTATTCACAGGCACAAAAGGATTCAGGAGCCGGGCTTGCCTAGAGGAGGAACATCTCATGGCTCTTGTCCTCGGCAGGGCCTGTTTCCAGAAAGGCACACGTCCGGCTCCTTGTCCCACACGGAAGGTGGCAACCCTGAAAGATCTTGCTGGTCTTCACCGTCCCCCTGCAGCCTATTCACAGGTACAACAGGATTCAGGACCCGGGCTTGCCCAGAGGAAGAACATCTCATGGCTCTCTTCCTCGGCAGGGCCTGTTTCTGAAAACGCACACGTCCACCTCATTGTCCCACACGGAAGCTGGCAGCCCTGAAAGCTGTTGCTGGTGTTCACCGTCCCCCTGCAGCCTATTCACAGGTACAACAGGATCTGGGACCCGGGCTTGCCCAGAGGAGGAACATCTCATGGCTCTCGTCCTCGGCAGAGCCTGTTTCCGAAAAGGCGCACATCCGGCTCCTTGTCCCACACGTAATGTGGCAGCCCGGAAAGCTTTTGCTGGTCTTCACCATCCCCCTGCAGCCTAATCTCAGGCGTAAGAGGAATTGGGACCCAGGCTTGCCCAGAGGAGGAACATCTCATGGCTCTCATCCTCGGCAGAGCCTGATTCCGAAAAGGCACACGTCCGACTTCTTGTCCCACACGGAAGGTTGCAGCCCTGAATGCTGTTGCTGGTCTTCACCGTCCCCCTGCAGCCTATTCACAGGCACAACAGGATGTGGGACCTGGGCTTGCCCAGAGGAGGAACATCTCATGGCTCTCGTCCTCCGCAGGGCCTGTTTCCAGAAAGGCACTCGTCCGGCTCCTTGTCCCACACGGAAGGTGGCAGCCCTGAATGCTGTTGCTGGTCTTCACCGTCCCCCTGCAGCCTATTCACAGGCACAACAGGATTCAGGACCCGGGCATGCCCAGAGGAGGAACATCTCATGGCTCTCGTCCTCGGCAGGGCCTGTTTCCAGAAAGGCACACGTCCGGCTCCTTGTCCACACGGAAGGTGGCAGCCCTGAAAGATGTTGCTGTTATTCACCGTCCCCCTGCAGCCTATTCAGAGGCACAACAGCATTCAGGACCCGGGCTTGCGTAAAGGAGGAACATCTCATGGCTCTCGTCCTCGGAAGGGCCTTTTTCCGAAAAGGCACACGTCCGGCTCCTTGTCCCACATGGAAGGTGGCAGGCCTGAATGCTGTTGCTGGTCTTCACCGTCCCCCTGCAGCCTATTTAGAGGCACAAGGGGATCTGGGACCCGGGCTTGCCCAGAGGAGGAACATCTCATGGCTCTCGTCATCGGCAGAGCCTGATTCCGAAAAGACACACGTCCGACTCCTTGTCCCACATGGAAGGTGGCAGCCCTAAATGCTGTTGCTGGTCTTCACCGTCCCCCTGCAGCCTATTCACAGGCACAACAGGATTCAGGACCCGGGCTTGCCCAGAGGAGGAACATCTCATGGCTCTCTTCCTCGGCAGGGCCTGTTTCTTAAAATGCACACGTCCGGCTCCTTGTCCACACGGAAGGTGGCAGCCCTGAAAGATGTTGCTGGTCTTCAGCGTCCCCCTGCAGCCTATTCAGAGGCACAATAGGATTCAGGACCCGGGCTTGCCTAGAGGAGGAACATCTCATGGCTCTCGTCCTCGGCAGGGCCTGTTTCCAGAAAGGAACTCGTCCGGCTCCTTGTCCCACACGGAAGGTGGCAGCCCTGAATGCTGTTGCTGTTATTCACCATCCCCCTGCAGCCTATTCACAGGCACAACACAATCTGGGACCCGGGCTTGCCCAGAGGAGGAACATCTCATGGCTCTCGTCCTCGGCAGGGCCTGTTTCTTAAAAGGCACACGTCCAGCTCCTTGTCCACACGGAAGGTGGCAGCCCTGAAAGATGTTGCTGGTCTTCACCGTCCCCCTGCAGCCTATTCACAGGCACAACAGGATTCAGGACCCAGGCATGCCCAGAGGAGGAACATCTCATGGCTCTCGTCCTCCACAGGGCCTGTTTCTGAAAACGCACACGTCCACCTCATTGTCCCACACGGAAGGTGGCAGCCCTGAAAGCTGTTGCTGGTCTTCACCGTCCCCCTGCAGCCTATTCACAGGCACAAGGGGATTTAAAACCCGGGCTTGCCCAGAGGAGGAACATCTCATGGCTCCCGTCCTCCGCAGGGCCTTTTTCAGAAAGGCACACGTCCGGCTCCTTTTCCCAAACAGAAGGTGGCAGCCCTGAATGCTGTTGCTGGTCTTCACCGTCCCCCTGCAGCCTATTCACAGGCACAACAGGATTCAGGACACGGGCTTGCCCAGAGGAGGAACATCTCATGGCTCTCGTCCTCGGCAGAGCCTCATTCCGAAACGGCACACGTCCGGCTCCTTGTCCCAAACGGAAGGTGGCAGCCCTGAAAGCTGTTGCTGGTCTTCACCGTCCCCCTGCAGCCTATTCAGAGGCACAACAGGATTCAGGAGCCGGGCTTGCCTAGAGGAGGAACATCTCATGGCTCTCGTCCTCCGCAGGGTCTGTTTCCAGAAAGGCACTCGTCCGGCTTCTTGTCCCACACGGAGGTGGCAGCCCTGAAAGCTGTTGCTGGTCTTCACCGTCCCCCTGCAGCCTATTCACAGGCACAAAAGGATTCAGGAGCCGGGCTTGCCTAGAGGAGGAACATCTCATGGCTCTTGTCCTCGGCAGGGCCTGTTTCCAGAAAGGCACACGTCCGGCTCCTTGTCCCACACGGAAGGTGGCAACCCTGAAAGATCTTGCTGGTCTTCACCGTCCCCCTGCAGCCTATTCACAGGTACAACAGGATTCAGGACCCGGGCTTGCCCAGAGGAAGAACATCTCATGGCTCTCTTCCTCGGCAGGGCCTGTTTCTGAAAACGCACACGTCCACCTCATTGTCCCACACGGAAGCTGGCAGCCCTGAAAGCTGTTGCTGGTGTTCACCGTCCCCCTGCAGCCTATTCACAGGTACAACAGGATCTGGGACCCGGGCTTGCCCAGAGGAGGAACATCTCATGGCTCTCGTCCTCGGCAGAGCCTGTTTCCGAAAAGGCGCACATCCGGCTCCTTGTCCCACACGTAATGTGGCAGCCCGGAAAGCTTTTGCTGGTCTTCACCATCCCCCTGCAGCCTAATCTCAGGCGTAAGAGGAATTGGGACCCAGGCTTGCCCAGAGGAGGAACATCTCATGGCTCTCATCCTCGGCAGAGCCTGATTCCGAAAAGGCACACGTCCGACTTCTTGTCCCACACGGAAGGTTGCAGCCCTGAATGCTGTTGCTGGTCTTCACCGTCCCCCTGCAGCCTATTCACAGGCACAACAGGATGTGGGACCTGGGCTTGCCCAGAGGAGGAACATCTCATGGCTCTCGTCCTCCGCAGGGCCTGTTTCCAGAAAGGCACTCGTCCGGCTCCTTGTCCCACACGGAAGGTGGCAGCCCTGAATGCTGTTGCTGGTCTTCACCGTCCCCCTGCAGCCTATTCACAGGCACAACAGGATTCAGGACCCGGGCATGCCCAGAGGAGGAACATCTCATGGCTCTCGTCCTCGGCAGGGCCTGTTTCCAGAAAGGCACTCGTCCGGCTCCTTGTCCACACGGAAGGTGGCAGCCCTGAAAGATGTTGCTGTTATTCACCGTCCCCCTGCAGCCTATTCAGAGGCACAACAGCATTCAGGACCCGGGCTTGCGTAAAGGAGGAACATCTCATGGCTCTCGTCCTCGGAAGGGCCTTTTTCCGAAAAGGCACACGTCCGGCTCCTTGTCCCACATGGAAGGTGGCAGGCCTGAATGCTGTTGCTGGTCTTCACCGTCCCCCTGCAGCCTATTTAGAGGCACAAGGGGATCTGGGACCCGGGCTTGCCCAGAGGAGGAACATCTCATGGCTCTCGTCATCGGCAGAGCCTGATTCCGAAAAGACACACGTCCGACTCCTTGTCCCACATGGAAGGTGGCAGCCCTAAATGCTGTTGCTGGTCTTCACCGTCCCCCTGCAGCCTATTCACAGGCACAACAGGATTCAGGACCCGGGCTTGCCCAGAGGAGGAACATCTCATGGCTCTCTTCCTCGGCAGGGCCTGTTTCTTAAAATGCACACGTCCGGCTCCTTGTCCACACGGAAGGTGGCAGCCCTGAAAGATGTTGCTGGTCTTCAGCGTCCCCCTGCAGCCTATTCAGAGGCACAATAGGATTCAGGACCCGGGCTTGCCTAGAGGAGGAACATCTCATGGCTCTCGTCCTCGGCAGGGCCTGTTTCCAGAAAGGAACTCGTCCGGCTCCTTGTCCCACACGGAAGGTGGCAGCCCTGAATGCTGTTGCTGTTATTCACCATCCCCCTGCAGCCTATTCACAGGCACAACACAATCTGGGACCCGGGCTTGTCCAGAGGAGGAACATCTCATGGCTCTCGTTCTCGGAATGGCCTGTTTCCGAGAAGGCACACTACCGGCTCCTTGACCCACACGGAAGGTGCGAGCCCGGAAAGCTGTTGCTGGTCTTCACCGTCCCCCTGCAGCCTATTCACAGGCACAACAGGATTCAGGACCCGGGCTTGCCCAGAGGAGGAACATCTCATGGCTCTCTTCCTCGGCAGGGCCTGTTTCTGAAAACGCACACGTCCACCTCATTGTCCCACACGGAAGGCGGCAGCCCTGAAAGCTGTTTCTGGTCTTCACCGTCCCCCTGCAGCCTATTCACAGGCACAACAGGATTCAGGAACCGGGCTTGCCCAGAGGAGGAACATCTCATGGCTCTCGTCCTCGGCAGGGCCTGTTTCCGAGAAGGCACACGTCCGGCTCCTTGTCCCACACGGAAGGTGGCAGCCCTGAATGCTGTTGCTGGTCTTCACCGTCCCCCTGCAGCCTATTGACAGGCAAAACAGGATTCAGGAACCGGGCTTGCCCAGAGAAGGAACATCTCATGGCTCTCTTCCTCGGCACGGCCTGTTTCTTAAAAGGCACACGTCCGGCTCCTTGTCCCACACGGAAGGTGGCAGCCCTGAAAGCTGTTGCTGGTCTTCACCGTCCCCCTGCAGCCTATTCACAGGCACAACAGCATTCAGGACCCGGGCTTGCGTAAAGGAGGAGCATCTCATGGCTCTCGACCCCGGCAGAGCCAGTTTCCAGAAAGGCACACGTCCGACTCCTTGTCCCAAACGGAAGGTTGCAGCCCTGAAAGATCTTGCTAGTCTTCACCGTCCCTCTGCAGCCTATTCAGAGGCACAACAGCATTCAGGACCCGGGCTTGCCCAGAGGAGGAACATCTCATGTCTCTCGTCCTCGGCAGAGCCTGTTTCCGAAAAGGCACACGTCCGGCTCCTTGTCCCACACGGAACGTGGCAGACCTGAAAGCTGTTGCTGGTCTTCACCGTACCCCTGCAGCCTATTCACAGGCACAACAGGATTCAGGACACGGGCTTGCGTAGAGGAGGAACATCTCATGGCTCTCGTCCTCCGCAGGGCCTGTTTCCAGAAAGGCACACATCCGTCTCCTTGTCCCAAACGGAAGGTGGCAGCCCTGAAAGCTGTTGCTGGTCTTCACCATCCCCCTGCAGCCTATTCAGAGGCACAACAGGATTCAGGACCCGGGCTTGCCCAGAGGAGGAACATCTCATGGCTCTCGTCCTCGGCAGGGCCTGTTTCTTAAAAGGCACACGTCCGGCTCCTTGTCCCAAACGGAAGGTGGCAGACCTGAATGCTGTTGCTGGTCTTCACTGTCCCCCTGCAGCCTATTCACAGGCACAACACGATCTGGGACCTGGGCTTGTCCAGAGGAGGAACATCTCATGGCTCTCGTCCTCGGCAGGGCCTTTTTCCGTGAAGGCACACGACCGGCTCCTTGTCCCACACGGAAGGTGGCAGCCCTGAAAGATGTTGCTGGTCTTCAGCGTCCCCCTGCAGCCTATTCAGAGGCACAACAGCATTCAGGACCCGGGCTTGTGTAAAGGAGGAACATCTCATGGCTCTCGTCCTCGGAAGGGCCTTTTTCCGAAAAGGCACACGTCCGGCTCCTTGTCCCAAACGGAAGGTTGCAGCCCTGAAAGATCTTGCTAGTCTTCACCGTCCCTCTGCAGCCTATTCAGAGGCACAACAGCATTCAGGACCCGGGCTTGCCCAGAGGAGGAACATCTCATGGCTCTCGTCCTCGGCAGAGCCTGTTTCCTTAAAGGCACACGTCCGGCTCCTTGTCCCACACGGAACGTGGCAGCCCTGAAAGCTGTTGCTGGTCTTCACCGTCCCCCTGCAGCCTATTCAGAGGCACAACAGGATTCAGGAGCCGGGCTTGCCTAGAGGAGGAACATCTCATGGCTCTCGTCCTCGGCAGGGCCTTTTTCAGAGAAGGCACACGACCGGCTCCTTGTCCCACACGGAAGGTGGCAGCCCTGAAAGATGTTGCTGGTCTTCAGCGTCCCCCTGCAGCCTATTCACAGGCACAACAGCATTCAGGACCCGGGCTTGTGTAAAGGAGGAACATCTCATGGCTCTCGTCCTCGGAAGGGCCTTTTTCCGAAAAGGCACACGTCCGGCTCCTTGTCCCAAACGGAAGGTTGCAGCCCTGAAAGATCTTGCTAGTCTTCACCGTCCCTCTGCAGCCTATTCAGAGGCACAACAGGATTCAGGAGCCGGGCTTGCCTAGAGGAGGAACATCTCATGGCTCTCGTCCTCCGCAGGGTCTGTTTCCAGAAAGGCACTCGTCCGGCTTCTTGTCCCACACGGAGGTGGCAGCCCTGAAAGCTGTTGCTGGTCTTCACCGTCCCCCTGCAGCCTATTCACAGGCACAAAAGGATTCAGGAGCCGGGCTTGCCTAGAGGAGGAACATCTCATGGCTCTTGTCCTCGGCAGGGCCTGTTTCCAGAAAGGCACACGTCCGGCTCCTTGTCCCACACGGAAGGTGGCAACCCTGAAAGATCTTGCTGGTCTTCACCGTCCCCCTGCAGCCTATTCACAGGTACAACAGGATTCAGGACCCGGGCTTGCCCAGAGGAAGAACATCTCATGGCTCTCTTCCTCGGCAGGGCCTGTTTCTGAAAACGCACACGTCCACCTCATTGTCCCACACGGAAGCTGGCAGCCCTGAAAGCTGTTGCTGGTGTTCACCGTCCCCCTGCAGCCTATTCACAGGTACAACAGGATCTGGGACCCGGGCTTGCCCAGAGGAGGAACATCTCATGGCTCTCGTCCTCGGCAGAGCCTGTTTCCGAAAAGGCGCACATCCGGCTCCTTGTCCCACACGTAATGTGGCAGCCCGGAAAGCTTTTGCTGGTCTTCACCATCCCCCTGCAGCCTAATCTCAGGCGTAAGAGGAATTGGGACCCAGGCTTGCCCAGAGGAGGAACATCTCATGGCTCTCATCCTCGGCAGAGCCTGATTCCGAAAAGGCACACGTCCGACTTCTTGTCCCACACGGAAGGTTGCAGCCCTGAATGCTGTTGCTGGTCTTCACCGTCCCCCTGCAGCCTATTCACAGGCACAACAGGATGTGGGACCTGGGCTTGCCCAGAGGAGGAACATCTCATGGCTCTCGTCCTCCGCAGGGCCTGTTTCCAGAAAGGCACTCGTCCGGCTCCTTGTCCCACACGGAAGGTGGCAGCCCTGAATGCTGTTGCTGGTCTTCACCGTCCCCCTGCAGCCTATTCACAGGCACAACAGGATTCAGGACCCGGGCATGCCCAGAGGAGGAACATCTCATGGCTCTCGTCCTCGGCAGGGCCTGTTTCCAGAAAGGCACACGTCCGGCTCCTTGTCCACACGGAAGGTGGCAGCCCTGAAAGATGTTGCTGTTATTCACCGTCCCCCTGCAGCCTATTCAGAGGCACAACAACATTCAGGACCCGGGCTTGCGTAAAGGAGGAACATCTCATGGCTCTCGTCCTCGGAAGGGCCTTTTTCCGAAAAGGCACACGTCCGGCTCCTTGTCCCACATGGAAGGTGGCAGCCCTGAATGCTGTTGCTGGTCTTCACCGTCCCCCTGCAGCCTATTTAGAGGCACAAGGGGATCTGGGACCCGGGCTTGCCCAGAGGAGGAACATCTCATGGCTCTCGTCATCGGCAGAGCCTGATTCCGAAAAGACACACGTCCGACTCCTTGTCCCACATGGAAGGTGGCAGCCCTAAATGCTGTTGCTGGTCTTCACCGTCCCCCTGCAGCCTATTCACAGGCACAACAGGATTCAGGACCCGGGCTTGCCCAGAGGAGGAACATCTCATGGCTCTCTTCCTCGGCAGGGCCTGTTTCTTAAAATGCACACGTCCGGCTCCTTGTCCACACGGAAGGTGGCAGCCCTGAAAGATGTTGCTGGTCTTCAGCGTCCCCCTGCAGCCTATTCAGAGGCACAATAGGATTCAGGACCCGGGCTTGCCTAGAGGAGGAACATCTCATGGCTCTCGTCCTCGGCAGGGCCTGTTTCCAGAAAGGAACTCGTCCGGCTCCTTGTCCCACACGGAAGGTGGCAGCCCTGAATGCTGTTGCTGTTATTCACCGTCCCCCTGCAGCCTATTCACAGGCACAACACAATCTGGGACCCGGGCTTGTCCAGAGGAGGAACATCTCATGGCTCTCGTTCTCGGAATGGCCTGTTTCCGAGAAGGCACACTACCGGCTCCTTGACCCACACGGAAGGTGCGAGCCCGGAAAGCTGTTGATGGTCTTCACTGTCCATCTGCAGCCTATTCACAGGCACAAAAGGATTCAGGACCCGGGCTTGCCCAGAGGAGGAACATCTCATGGCTCTCTTCCTCGGCAGGGCCTGTTTCTGAAAACGCACACGTCCACCTCATTGTCCCACACGGAAGGCGGCAGCCCTGAAAGCTGTTTCTGGTCTTCACCGTCCCCCTGCAGCCTATTCACAGGCACAACAGGATTCAGGAACCGGGCTTGCCCAGAGGAGGAACATCTCATGGCTCTCGTCCTCCGCAGGGCCTGTTTCCGAGAAGGCACACGTCCGGCTCCTTGTCCCACACGGAAGGTGGCAGCCCTGAATGCTGTTGCTGGTCTTCACCGTCCCCCTGCAGCCTATTGACAGGCAAAACAGGATTCAGGAACCGGGCTTGCCCAGAGAAGGAACATCTCATGGCTCTCTTCCTCGGCACGGCCTGTTTCTTAAAAGGCACACGTCCGGCTCCTTGTCCCACACGGAAGGTGGCAGCCCTGAAAGCTGTTGCTGGTCTTCACCGTCCCCCTGCAGCCTATTCACAGGCACAACAGCATTCAGGACCCGGGCTTGCGTAAAGGAGGAGCATCTCATGGCTCTCGACCCCGGCAGAGCCAGTTTCCAGAAAGGCACACGTCCGACTCCTTGTCCCAAACGGAAGGTTGCAGCCCTGAAAGATCTTGCTAGTCTTCACCGTCCCTCTGCAGCCTATTCAGAGGCACAACAGCATTCAGGACCCGGGCTTGCCCAGAGGAGGAACATCTCATGTCTCTCGTCCTCGGCAGAGCCTGTTTCCGAAAAGGCACACGTCCGGCTCCTTGTCCCACACGGAACGTGGCAGACCTGAAAGCTGTTGCTGGTCTTCACCGTACCCCTGCAGCCTATTCACAGGCACAACAGGATTCAGGACACGGGCTTGCGTAGAGGAGGAACATCTCATGGCTCTCGTCCTCCGCAGGGCCTGTTTCCAGAAAGGCACACATCCGTCTCCTTGTCCCAAACGGAAGGTGGCAGCCCTGAAAGCTGTTGCTGGTCTTCACCATCCCCCTGCAGCCTATTCAGAGGCACAACAGGATTCAGGACCCGGGCTTGCCCAGAGGAGGAACATCTCATGGCTCTCGTCCTCGGCAGGGCCTGTTTCTTAAAAGGCACACGTCCGGCTCCTTGTCCCAAACGGAAGGTGGCAGACCTGAATGCTGTTGCTGGTCTTCACTGTCCCCCTGCAGCCTATTCACAGGCACAACACGATCTGGGACCTGGGCTTGTCCAGAGGAGGAACATCTCATGGCTCTCGTCCTCGGCAGGGCCTTTTTCAGAGAAGGCACACGACCGGCTCCTTGTCCCACACGGAAGGTGGCAGCCCTGAAAGATGTTGCTGGTCTTCAGCGTCCCCCTGCAGCCTATTCACAGGCACAACAGCATTCAGGACCCGGGCTTGTGTAAAGGAGGAACATCTCATGGCTCTCGTCCTCGGAAGGGCCTTTTTCCGAAAAGGCACACGTCCGGCTCCTTGTCCCAAACGGAAGGTTGCAGCCCTGAAAGATCTTGCTAGTCTTCACCGTCCCTCTGCAGCCTATTCAGAGGCACAACAGCATTCAGGACCCGGGCTTGCCCAGAGGAGGAACATCTCATGGCTCTCGTCCTCGGCAGAGCCTGTTTCCTTAAAGGCACACGTCCGGCTCCTTGTCCCACACGGAACGTGGCAGCCCTGAAAGCTGTTGCTGGTCTTCACCGTCCCCCTGCAGCCTATTCAGAGGCACAACAGGATTCAGGAGCCGGGCTTGCCTAGAGGAGGAACATCTCATGGCTCTCGTCCTCCGCAGGGTCTGTTTCCAGAAAGGCACTCGTCCGGCTTCTTGTCCCACACGGAGGTGGCAGCCCTGAAAGCTGTTGCTGGTCTTCACCGTCCCCCTGCAGCCTATTCACAGGCACAAAAGGATTCAGGAGCCGGGCTTGCCTAGAGGAGGAACATCTCATGGCTCTTGTCCTCGGCAGGGCCTGTTTCCAGAAAGGCACACGTCCGGCTCCTTGTCCCACACGGAAGGTGGCAACCCTGAAAGATCTTGCTGGTCTTCACCGTCCCCCTGCAGCCTATTCACAGGTACAACAGGATTCAGGACCCGGGCTTGCCCAGAGGAAGAACATCTCATGGCTCTCTTCCTCGGCAGGGCCTGTTTCTGAAAACGCACACGTCCACCTCATTGTCCCACACGGAAGCTGGCAGCCCTGAAAGCTGTTGCTGGTGTTCACCGTCCCCCTGCAGCCTATTCACAGGTACAACAGGATCTGGGACCCGGGCTTGCCCAGAGGAGGAACATCTCATGGCTCTCGTCCTCGGCAGAGCCTGTTTCCGAAAAGGCGCACATCCGGCTCCTTGTCCCACACGTAATGTGGCAGCCCGGAAAGCTTTTGCTGGTCTTCACCATCCCCCTGCAGCCTAATCTCAGGCGTAAGAGGAATTGGGACCCAGGCTTGCCCAGAGGAGGAACATCTCATGGCTCTCATCCTCGGCAGAGCCTGATTCCGAAAAGGCACACGTCCGACTTCTTGTCCCACACGGAAGGTTGCAGCCCTGAATGCTGTTGCTGGTCTTCACCGTCCCCCTGCAGCCTATTCACAGGCACAACAGGATGTGGGACCTGGGCTTGCCCAGAGGAGGAACATCTCATGGCTCTCGTCCTCCGCAGGGCCTGTTTCCAGAAAGGCACTCGTCCGGCTCCTTGTCCCACACGGAAGGTGGCAGCCCTGAATGCTGTTGCTGGTCTTCACCGTCCCCCTGCAGCCTATTCACAGGCACAACAGGATTCAGGACCCGGGCATGCCCAGAGGAGGAACATCTCATGGCTCTCGTCCTCGGCAGGGCCTGTTTCCAGAAAGGCACACGTCCGGCTCCTTGTCCACACGGAAGGTGGCAGCCCTGAAAGATGTTGCTGTTATTCACCGTCCCCCTGCAGCCTATTCAGAGGCACAACAGCATTCAGGACCCGGGCTTGCGTAAAGGAGGAACATCTCATGGCTCTCGTCCTCGGAAGGGCCTTTTTCCGAAAAGGCACACGTCCGGCTCCTTGTCCCACATGGAAGGTGGCAGCCCTGAATGCTGTTGCTGGTCTTCACCGTCCCCCTGCAGCCTATTTAGAGGCACAAGGGGATCTGGGACCCGGGCTTGCCCAGAGGAGGAACATCTCATGGCTCTCGTCATCGGCAGAGCCTGATTCCGAAAAGACACACGTCCGACTCCTTGTCCCACATGGAAGGTGGCAGCCCTAAATGCTGTTGCTGGTCTTCACCGTCCCCCTGCAGCCTATTCACAGGCACAACAGGATTCAGGACCCGGGCTTGCCCAGAGGAGGAACATCTCATGGCTCTCTTCCTCGGCAGGGCCTGTTTCTTAAAATGCACACGTCCGGCTCCTTGTCCACACGGAAGGTGGCAGCCCTGAAAGATGTTGCTGGTCTTCAGCGTCCCCCTGCAGCCTATTCAGAGGCACAATAGGATTCAGGACCCGGGCTTGCCTAGAGGAGGAACATCTCATGGCTCTCGTCCTCGGCAGGGCCTGTTTCCAGAAAGGAACTCGTCCGGCTCCTTGTCCCACACGGAAGGTGGCAGCCCTGAATGCTGTTGCTGTTATTCACCGTCCCCCTGCAGCCTATTCACAGGCACAACACAATCTGGGACCCGGGCTTGTCCAGAGGAGGAACATCTCATGGCTCTCGTTCTCGGAATGGCCTGTTTCCGAGAAGGCACACTACCGGCTCCTTGACCCACACGGAAGGTGCGAGCCCGGAAAGCTGTTGATGGTCTTCACTGTCCATCTGCAGCCTATTCACAGGCACAAAAGGATTCAGGACCCGGGCTTGCCCAGAGGAGGAACATCTCATGGCTCTCTTCCTCGGCAGGGCCTGTTTCTGAAAACGCACACGTCCACCTCATTGTCCCACACGGAAGGCGGCAGCCCTGAAAGCTGTTTCTGGTCTTCACCGTCCCCCTGCAGCCTATTCACAGGCACAACAGGATTCAGGAACCGGGCTTGCCCAGAGGAGGAACATCTCATGGCTCTCGTCCTCCGCAGGGCCTGTTTCCGAGAAGGCACACGTCCGGCTCCTTGTCCCACACGGAAGGTGGCAGCCCTGAATGCTGTTGCTGGTCTTCACCGTCCCCCTGCAGCCTATTGACAGGCAAAACAGGATTCAGGAACCGGGCTTGCCCAGAGAAGGAACATCTCGTGGCTCTCTTCCTCGGCACGGCCTGTTTCTTAAAAGGCACACGTCCGGCTCCTTGTCCCACACGGAAGGTGGCAGCCCTGAAAGCTGTTGCTGGTCTTCACCGTCCCCCTGCAGCCTATTCACAGGCACAACAGCATTCAGGACCCGGGCTTGCGTAAAGGAGGAGCATCTCATGGCTCTCGACCCCGGCAGAGCCAGTTTCCAGAAAGGCACACGTCCGACTCCTTGTCCCAAACGGAAGGTTGCAGCCCTGAAAGATCTTGCTAGTCTTCACCGTCCCTCTGCAGCCTATTCAGAGGCACAACAGCATTCAGGACCCGGGCTTGCCCAGAGGAGGAACATCTCATGTCTCTCGTCCTCGGCAGAGCCTGTTTCCGAAAAGGCACACGTCCGGCTCCTTGTCCCACACGGAACGTGGCAGACCTGAAAGCTGTTGCTGGTCTTCACCGTACCCCTGCAGCCTATTCACAGGCACAACAGGATTCAGGACACGGGCTTGCGTAGAGGAGGAACATCTCATGGCTCTCGTCCTCCGCAGGGCCTGTTTCCAGAAAGGCACACATCCGTCTCCTTGTCCCAAACGGAAGGTGGCAGCCCTGAAAGCTGTTGCTGGTCTTCACCATCCCCCTGCAGCCTATTCAGAGGCACAACAGGATTCAGGACCCGGGCTTGCCCAGAGGAGGAACATCTCATGGCTCTCGTCCTCGGCAGGGCCTGTTTCTTAAAAGGCACACGTCCGGCTCCTTGTCCCAAACGGAAGGTGGCAGACCTGAATGCTGTTGCTGGTCTTCACTGTCCCCCTGCACCCTATTCACAGGCACAACACGATCTGGGACCTGGGCTTGTCCAGAGGAGGAACATCTCATGGCTCTCGTCCTCGGCAGGGCCTTTTTCAGAGAAGGCACACGACCGGCTCCTTGTCCCACACGGAAGGTGGCAGCCCTGAAAGATGTTGCTGGTCTTCAGCGTCCCCCTGCAGCCTATTCACAGGCACAACAGCATTCAGGACCCGGGCTTGTGTAAAGGAGGAACATCTCATGGCTCTCGTCCTCGGAAGGGCCTTTTTCCGAAAAGGCACACGTCCGGCTCCTTGTCCCAAACGGAAGGTTGCAGCCCTGAAAGATCTTGCTAGTCTTCACCGTCCCTCTGCAGCCTATTCAGAGGCACAACAGCATTCAGGACCCGGGCTTGCCCAGAGGAGGAACATCTCATGGCTCTCGTCCTCGGCAGAGCCTGTTTCCTTAAAGGCACACGTCCGGCTCCTTGTCCCACACGGAACGTGGCAGCCCTGAAAGCTGTTGCTGGTCTTCACCGTCCCCCTGCAGCCTATTCAGAGGCACAACAGGATTCAGGAGCCGGGCTTGCCTAGAGGAGGAACATCTCATGGCTCTCGTCCTCCGCAGGGTCTGTTTCCAGAAAGGCACTCGTCCGGCTTCTTGTCCCACACGGAGGTGGCAGCCCTGAAAGCTGTTGCTGGTCTTCACCGTCCCCCTGCAGCCTATTCACAGGCACAAAAGGATTCAGGAGCCGGGCTTGCCTAGAGGAGGAACATCTCATGGCTCTTGTCCTCGGCAGGGCCTGTTTCCAGAAAGGCACACGTCCGGCTCCTTGTCCCACACGGAAGGTGGCAACCCTGAAAGATCTTGCTGGTCTTCACCGTCCCCCTGCAGCCTATTCACAGGTACAACAGGATTCAGGACCCGGGCTTGCCCAGAGGAAGAACATCTCATGGCTCTCTTCCTCGGCAGGGCCTGTTTCTGAAAACGCACACGTCCACCTCATTGTCCCACACGGAAGCTGGCAGCCCTGAAAGCTGTTGCTGGTGTTCACCGTCCCCCTGCAGCCTATTCACAGGTACAACAGGATCTGGGACCCGGGCTTGCCCAGAGGAGGAACATCTCATGGCTCTCGTCCTCGGCAGAGCCTGTTTCCGAAAAGGCGCACATCCGGCTCCTTGTCCCACACGTAATGTGGCAGCCCGGAAAGCTTTTGCTGGTCTTCACCATCCCCCTGCAGCCTAATCTCAGGCGTAAGAGGAATTGGGACCCAGGCTTGCCCAGAGGAGGAACATCTCATGGCTCTCATCCTCGGCAGAGCCTGATTCCGAAAAGGCACACGTCCGACTTCTTGTCCCACACGGAAGGTTGCAGCCCTGAATGCTGTTGCTGGTCTTCACCGTCCCCCTGCAGCCTATTCACAGGCACAACAGGATGTGGGACCTGGGCTTGCCCAGAGGAGGAACATCTCATGGCTCTCGTCCTCCGCAGGGCCTGTTTCCAGAAAGGCACTCGTCCGGCTCCTTGTCCCACACGGAAGGTGGCAGCCCTGAATGCTGTTGCTGGTCTTCACCGTCCCCCTGCAGCCTATTCACAGGCACAACAGGATTCAGGACCCGGGCATGCCCAGAGGAGGAACATCTCATGGCTCTCGTCCTCGGCAGGGCCTGTTTCCAGAAAGGCACACGTCCGGCTCCTTGTCCACACGGAAGGTGGCAGCCCTGAAAGATGTTGCTGTTATTCACCGTCCCCCTGCAGCCTATTCAGAGGCACAACAGCATTCAGGACCCGGGCTTGCGTAAAGGAGGAACATCTCATGGCTCTCGTCCTCGGAAGGGCCTTTTTCCGAAAAGGCACACGTCCGGCTCCTTGTCCCACATGGAAGGTGGCAGCCCTGAATGCTGTTGCTGGTCTTCACCGTCCCCCTGCAGCCTATTTAGAGGCACAAGGGGATCTGGGACCCGGGCTTGCCCAGAGGAGGAACATCTCATGGCTCTCGTCATCGGCAGAGCCTGATTCCGAAAAGACACACGTCCGACTCCTTGTCCCACATGGAAGGTGGCAGCCCTAAATGCTGTTGCTGGTCTTCACCGTCCCCCTGCAGCCTATTCACAGGCACAACAGGATTCAGGACCCGGGCTTGCCCAGAGGAGGAACATCTCATGGCTCTCTTCCTCGGCAGGGCCTGTTTCTTAAAATGCACACGTCCGGCTCCTTGTCCACACGGAAGGTGGCAGCCCTGAAAGATGTTGCTGGTCTTCAGCGTCCCCCTGCAGCCTATTCAGAGGCACAATAGGATTCAGGACCCGGGCTTGCCTAGAGGAGGAACATCTCATGGCTCTCGTCCTCGGCAGGGCCTGTTTCCAGAAAGGAACTCGTCCGGCTCCTTGTCCCACACGGAAGGTGGCAGCCCTGAATGCTGTTGCTGTTATTCACCGTCCCCCTGCAGCCTATTCACAGGCACAACACAATCTGGGACCCGGGCTTGTCCAGAGGAGGAACATCTCATGGCTCTCGTTCTCGGAATGGCCTGTTTCCGAGAAGGCACACTACCGGCTCCTTGACCCACACGGAAGGTGCGAGCCCGGAAAGCTGTTGATGGTCTTCACTGTCCATCTGCAGCCTATTCACAGGCACAAAAGGATTCAGGACCCGGGCTTGCCCAGAGGAGGAACATCTCATGGCTCTCTTCCTCGGCAGGGCCTGTTTCTGAAAACGCACACGTCCACCTCATTGTCCCACACGGAAGGCGGCAGCCCTGAAAGCTGTTTCTGGTCTTCACCGTCCCCCTGCAGCCTATTCACAGGCACAACAGGATTCAGGAACCGGGCTTGCCCAGAGGAGGAACATCTCATGGCTCTCGTCCTCCGCAGGGCCTGTTTCCGAGAAGGCACACGTCCGGCTCCTTGTCCCACACGGAAGGTGGCAGCCCTGAATGCTGTTGCTGGTCTTCACCGTCCCCCTGCAGCCTATTGACAGGCAAAACAGGATTCAGGAACCGGGCTTGCCCAGAGAAGGAACATCTCATGGCTCTCTTCCTCGGCACGGCCTGTTTCTTAAAAGGCACACGTCCGGCTCCTTGTCCCACACGGAAGGTGGCAGCCCTGAAAGCTGTTGCTGGTCTTCACCGTCCCCCTGCAGCCTATTCACAGGCACAACAGCATTCAGGACCCGGGCTTGCGTAAAGGAGGAGCATCTCATGGCTCTCGACCCCGGCAGAGCCAGTTTCCAGAAAGGCACACGTCCGACTCCTTGTCCCAAACGGAAGGTTGCAGCCCTGAAAGATCTTGCTAGTCTTCACCGTCCCTCTGCAGCCTATTCAGAGGCACAACAGCATTCAGGACCCGGGCTTGCCCAGAGGAGGAACATCTCATGTCTCTCGTCCTCGGCAGAGCCTGTTTCCGAAAAGGCACACGTCCGGCTCCTTGTCCCACACGGAACGTGGCAGACCTGAAAGCTGTTGCTGGTCTTCACCGTACCCCTGCAGCCTATTCACAGGCACAACAGGATTCAGGACACGGGCTTGCGTAGAGGAGGAACATCTCATGGCTCTCGTCCTCCGCAGGGCCTGTTTCCAGAAAGGCACACATCCGTCTCCTTGTCCCAAACGGAACGTGGCAGCCCTGAAAGCTGTTGCTGGTCTTCACCGTCCCCCTGCAGCCTATTCAGAGGCACAACAGGATTCAGGAGCCGGGCTTGCCTAGAGGAGGAACATCTCATGGCTCTCGTCCTCCGCAGGGCCTGTTTCCAGAAAGGCACACGTCCGGCTCCTTGTCCCACACGGAAGGTGGCAACCCTGAAAGATCTTGCTGGTCTTCACCGTCCCCCTGCAGCCTATTCACAGGTACAACAGGATTCAGGACCCGGGCTTGCCCAGAGGAAGAACATCTCATGGCTCTCTTCCTCGGCAGGGCCTGTTTCTGAAAACGCACACGTCCACCTCATTGTCCCACACGGAAGCTGGCAGCCCTGAAAGCTGTTGCTGGTGTTCACCGTCCCCCTGCAGCCTATTCACAGGTACAACAGGATCTGGGACCCGGGCTTGCCCAGAGGAGGAACATCTCATGGCTCTCGTCCTCGGCAGAGCCTGTTTCCGAAAAGGCGCACATCCGGCTCCTTGTCCCACACGTAAGGTGGCAGCCCGGAAAGCTTTTGCTGGTCTTCACCATCCCCCTGCAGCCTAATCTCAGGCGTAAGAGGAATTGGGACCCAGGCTTGCCCAGAGGAGGAACATCTCATGGCTCTCATCCTCGGCAGAGCCTGATTCCGAAAAGGCACACGTCCGACTTCTTGTCCCACACGGAAGGTTGCAGCCCTGAATGCTGTTGCTGGTCTTCACCGTCCCCCTGCAGCCTATTCACAGGCACAACAGGATGTGGGACCTGGGCTTGCCCAGAGGAGGAACATCTCATGGCTCTCGTCCTCGACAGGGCCTGTTTCCAGAAAGACACACGTCCGACTCCTTGTCCCAAACGGAAGGTTGCAGCCCTGAAAGATCTTGCTAGTCTTCACCGTCCCTCTGCAGCCTATTCAGAGGCACAACAGCATTCAGGACCCGGGCTTGCCCAGAGGAGGAACATCTCATGGCTCTCGTCCTCGGCAGAGCCTGTTTCCTTAAAGGCACACGTCCGGCTCCTTGTCCCACACGGAACGTGGCAGACCTGAAAGCTGTTGCTGGTCTTCACCGTCCCCCTGCAGCCTATTCACAGGCACAACAGGATTCAGGACACGGGCTTGCGTAGAGGAGGAACATCTCATGGCTCTCGTCCTCGGCAGGGCCTGTTTCTTAAAAGGCACACGTCCGGCTCCTTGTCCCAAACGGAAGGTGGCAGACCTGAATGCTGTTGCTGGTCTTCACTGTCCCCCTGCAGCCTATTCACAGGCACAACACGATCTGGGACCTGGGCTTGTCCAGAGGAGGAACATCTCATGGCTCTCGTCCTCGGCAGGGCCTTTTTCAGAGAAGGCACACGACCGGCTCCTTGTCCCACACGGAAGGTGGCAGCCCTGAAAGATGTTGCTGGTCTTCAGCGTCCCCCTGCAGCCTATTCAGAGGCACAACAGCATTCAGGACCCGGGCTTGTGTAAAGGAGGAACATCTCATGGCTCTCGTCCTCGGAAGGGCCTTTTTCCGAAAAGGCACACGTCCGGCTCCTTGTCCCAAACGGAAGGTTGCAGCCCTGAAAGATCTTGCTAGTCTTCACCGTCCCTCTGCAGCCTATTCAGAGGCACAACAGCATTCAGGACCCGGGCTTGCCCAGAGGAGGAACATCTCATGGCTCTCGTCCTCGGCAGAGCCTGTTTCCTTAAAGGCACACGTCCGGCTCCTTGTCCCACACGGAACGTGGCAGCCCTGAAAGCTGTTGCTGGTCTTCACCGTCCCCCTGCAGCCTATTCAGAGGCACAACAGGATTCAGGAGCCGGGCTTGCCTAGAGGAGGAACATCTCATGGCTCTCGTCCTCCGCAGGGTCTGTTTCCAGAAAGGCACTCGTCCGGCTTCTTGTCCCACACGGAGGTGGCAGCCCTGAAAGCTGTTGCTGGTCTTCACCGTCCCCCTGCAGCCTATTCACAGGCACAAAAGGATTCAGGAGCCGGGCTTGCCTAGAGGAGGAACATCTCATGGCTCTTGTCCTCGGCAGGGCCTGTTTCCAGAAAGGCACACGTCCGGCTCCTTGTCCCACACGGAAGGTGGCAACCCTGAAAGATCTTGCTGGTCTTCACCGTCCCCCTGCAGCCTATTCACAGGTACAACAGGATTCAGGACCCGGGCTTGCCCAGAGGAAGAACATCTCATGGCTCTCTTCCTCGGCAGGGCCTGTTTCTGAAAACGCACACGTCCACCTCATTGTCCCACACGGAAGCTGGCAGCCCTGAAAGCTGTTGCTGGTGTTCACCGTCCCCCTGCAGCCTATTCACAGGTACAACAGGATCTGGGACCCGGGCTTGCCCAGAGGAGGAACATCTCATGGCTCTCGTCCTCGGCAGAGCCTGTTTCCGAAAAGGCGCACATCCGGCTCCTTGTCCCACACGTAATGTGGCAGCCCGGAAAGCTTTTGCTGGTCTTCACCATCCCCCTGCAGCCTAATCTCAGGCGTAAGAGGAATTGGGACCCAGGCTTGCCCAGAGGAGGAACATCTCATGGCTCTCATCCTCGGCAGAGCCTGATTCCGAAAAGGCACACGTCCGACTTCTTGTCCCACACGGAAGGTTGCAGCCCTGAATGCTGTTGCTGGTCTTCACCGTCCCCCTGCAGCCTATTCACAGGCACAACAGGATGTGGGACCTGGGCTTGCCCAGAGGAGGAACATCTCATGGCTCTCGTCCTCCGCAGGGCCTGTTTCCAGAAAGGCACTCGTCCGGCTCCTTGTCCCACACGGAAGGTGGCAGCCCTGAATGCTGTTGCTGGTCTTCACCGTCCCCCTGCAGCCTATTCACAGGCACAACAGGATTCAGGACCCGGGCATGCCCAGAGGAGGAACATCTCATGGCTCTCGTCCTCGGCAGGGCCTGTTTCCAGAAAGGCACACGTCCGGCTCCTTGTCCACACGGAAGGTGGCAGCCCTGAAAGATGTTGCTGTTATTCACCGTCCCCCTGCAGCCTATTCAGAGGCACAACAGCATTCAGGAACCGGGCTTGCGTAAAGGAGGAACATCTCATGGCTCTCGTCCTCCGCAGGGCCTGTTTCCGAAAAGGCACACGTCCGGCTCCTTGTCCCACATGGAAGGTGGCAGCCCTGAATGCTGTTGCTGGTCTTCACCGTCCCCCTGCAGCCTATTTAGAGGCACAAGGGGATCTGGGACCCGGGCTTGCCCAGAGGAGGAACATCTCATGGCTCTCGTCATCGGCAGAGCCTGATTCCGAAAAGACACACGTCCGACTCCTTGTCCCACATGGAAGGTGGCAGCCCTAAATGCTGTTGCTGGTCTTCACCGTCCCCCTGCAGCCTATTCACAGGCACAACAGGATTCAGGACCCGGGCTTGCCCAGAGGAGGAACATCTCATGGCTCTCTTCCTCGGCAGGGCCTGTTTCTTAAAATGCACACGTCCGGCTCCTTGTCCACACGGAAGGTGGCAGCCCTGAAAGATGTTGCTGGTCTTCAGCGTCCCCCTGCAGCCTATTCAGAGGCACAATAGGATTCAGGACCCGGGCTTGCCTAGAGGAGGAACATCTCATGGCTCTCGTCCTCGGCAGGGCCTGTTTCCAGAAAGGAACTCGTCCGGCTCCTTGTCCCACACGGAAGGTGGCAGCCCTGAATGCTGTTGCTGTTATTCACCGTCCCCCTGCAGCCTATTCACAGGCACAACACAATCTGGGACCCGGGCTTGTCCAGAGGAGGAACATCTCATGGCTCTCGTTCTCGGAATGGCCTGTTTCCGAGAAGGCACACTACCGGCTCCTTGACCCACACGGAAGGTGCGAGCCCGGAAAGCTGTTGATGGTCTTCACTGTCCATCTGCAGCCTATTCACAGGCACAAAAGGATTCAGGACCCGGGCTTGCCCAGAGGAGGAACATCTCATGGCTCTCTTCCTCGGCAGGGCCTGTTTCTGAAAACGCACACGTCCACCTCATTGTCCCACACGGAAGGCGGCAGCCCTGAAAGCTGTTTCTGGTCTTCACCGTCCCCCTGCAGCCTATTCACAGGCACAACAGGATTCAGGAACCGGGCTTGCCCAGAGGAGGAACATCTCATGGCTCTCGTCCTCCGCAGGGCCTGTTTCCGAGAAGGCACACGTCCGGCTCCTTGTCCCACACGGAAGGTGGCAGCCCTGAATGCTGTTGCTGGTCTTCACCGTCCCCCTGCAGCCTATTGACAGGCAAAACAGGATTCAGGAACCGGGCTTGCCCAGAGAAGGAACATCTCATGGCTCTCTTCCTCGGCACGGCCTGTTTCTTAAAAGGCACACGTCCGGCTCCTTGTCCCACACGGAAGGTGGCAGCCCTGAAAGCTGTTGCTGGTCTTCACCGTCCCCCTGCAGCCTATTCACAGGCACAACAGCATTCAGGACCCGGGCTTGCGTAAAGGAGGAGCATCTCATGGCTCTCGACCCCGGCAGAGCCAGTTTCCAGAAAGGCACACGTCCGACTCCTTGTCCCAAACGGAAGGTTGCAGCCCTGAAAGATCTTGCTAGTCTTCACCGTCCCTCTGCAGCCTATTCAGAGGCACAACAGCATTCAGGACCCGGGCTTGCCCAGAGGAGGAACATCTCATGTCTCTCGTCCTCGGCAGAGCCTGTTTCCGAAAAGGCACACGTCCGGCTCCTTGTCCCACACAGAACGTGGCAGACCTGAAAGCTGTTGCTGGTCTTCACCGTACCCCTGCAGCCTATTCACAGGCACAACAGGATTCAGGACACGGGCTTGCGTAGAGGAGGAACATCTCATGGCTCTCGTCCTCCGCAGGGCCTGTTTCCAGAAAGGCACACATCCGTCTCCTTGTCCCAAACGGAAGGTGGCAGCCCTGAAAGCTGTTGCTGGTCTTCACCATCCCCCTGCAGCCTATTCAGAGGCACAACAGGATTCAGGACCCGGGCTTGCCCAGAGGAGGAACATCTCATGGCTCTCGTCCTCGGCAGGGCCTGTTTCTTAAAAGGCACACGTCCGGCTCCTTGTCCCAAACGGAAGGTGGCAGACCTGAATGCTGTTGCTGGTCTTCACTGTCCCCCTGCAGCCTATTCACAGGCACAACACGATCTGGGACCTGGGCTTGTCCAGAGGAGGAACATCTCATGGCTCTCGTCCTCGGCAGGGCCTTTTTCAGAGAAGGCACACGACCGGCTCCTTGTCCCACACGGAAGGTGGCAGCCCTGAAAGATGTTGCTGGTCTTCAGCGTCCCCCTGCAGCCTATTCAGAGGCACAACAGCATTCAGGACCCGGGCTTGTGTAAAGGAGGAACATCTCATGGCTCTCGTCCTCGGAAGGGCCTTTTTCCGAAAAGGCACACGTCCGGCTCCTTGTCCCAAACGGAAGGTTGCAGCCCTGAAAGATCTTGCTAGTCTTCACCGTCCCTCTGCAGCCTATTCAGAGGCACAACAGCATTCAGGACCCGGGCTTGCCCAGAGGAGGAACATCTCATGGCTCTCGTCCTCGGCAGAGCCTGTTTCCTTAAAGGCACACGTCCGGCTCCTTGTCCCACACGGAAGGTGGCAGCCCTGAAAGCTGTTGCTGGTCTTCACCGTCCCCCTGCAGCCTATTCAGAGGCACAACAGGATTCAGGAGCCGGGCTTGCCTAGAGGAGGAACATCTCATGGCTCTCGTCCTCCGCAGGGTCTGTTTCCAGAAAGGCACTCGTCCGGCTTCTTGTCCCACACGGAGGTGGCAGCCCTGAAAGCTGTTGCTGGTCTTCACCGTCCCCCTGCAGCCTATTCACAGGCACAAAAGGATTCAGGAGCCGGGCTTGCCTAGAGGAGGAACATCTCATGGCTCTTGTCCTCGGCAGGGCCTGTTTCCAGAAAGGCACACGTCCGGCTCCTTGTCCCACACGGAAGGTGGCAACCCTGAAAGATCTTGCTGGTCTTCACCGTCCCCCTGCAGCCTATTCACAGGTACAACAGGATTCAGGACCCGGGCTTGCCCAGAGGAAGAACATCTCATGGCTCTCTTCCTCGGCAGGGCCTGTTTCTGAAAACGCACACGTCCACCTCATTGTCCCACACGGAAGCTGGCAGCCCTGAAAGCTGTTGCTGGTGTTCACCGTCCCCCTGCAGCCTATTCACAGGTACAACAGGATCTGGGACCCGGGCTTGCCCAGAGGAGGAACATCTCATGGCTCTCGTCCTCGGCAGAGCCTGTTTCCGAAAAGGCGCACATCCGGCTCCTTGTCCCACACGTAATGTGGCAGCCCGGAAAGCTTTTGCTGGTCTTCACCATCCCCCTGCAGCCTAATCTCAGGCGTAAGAGGAATTGGGACCCAGGCTTGCCCAGAGGAGGAACATCTCATGGCTCTCATCCTCGGCAGAGCCTGATTCCGAAAAGGCACACGTCCGACTTCTTGTCCCACACGGAAGGTTGCAGCCCTGAATGCTGTTGCTGGTCTTCACCGTCCCCCTGCAGCCTATTCACAGGCACAACAGGATGTGGGACCTGGGCTTGCCCAGAGGAGGAACATCTCATGGCTCTCGTCCTCCGCAGGGCCTGTTTCCAGAAAGGCACTCGTCCGGCTCCTTGTCCCACACGGAAGGTGGCAGCCCTGAATGCTGTTGCTGGTCTTCACCGTCCCCCTGCAGCCTATTCACAGGCACAACAGGATTCAGGACCCGGGCATGCCCAGAGGAGGAACATCTCATGGCTCTCGTCCTCGGCAGGGCCTGTTTCCAGAAAGGCACACGTCCGGCTCCTTGTCCACACGGAAGGTGGCAGCCCTGAAAGATGTTGCTGTTATTCACCGTCCCCCTGCAGCCTATTCAGAGGCACAACAGCATTCAGGACCCGGGCTTGCGTAAAGGAGGAACATCTCATGGCTCTCGTCCTCGGAAGGGCCTTTTTCCGAAAAGGCACACGTCCGGCTCCTTGTCCCACATGGAAGGTGGCAGCCCTGAATGCTGTTGCTGGTCTTCACCGTCCCCCTGCAGCCTATTTAGAGGCACAAGGGGATCTGGGACCCGGGCTTGCCCAGAGGAGGAACATCTCATGGCTCTCGTCATCGGCAGAGCCTGATTCCGAAAAGACACACGTCCGACTCCTTGTCCCACATGGAAGGTGGCAGCCCTAAATGCTGTTGCTGGTCTTCACCGTCCCCCTGCAGCCTATTCACAGGCACAACAGGATTCAGGACCCGGGCTTGCCCAGAGGAGGAACATCTCATGGCTCTCTTCCTCGGCAGGGCCTGTTTCTTAAAATGCACACGTCCGGCTCCTTGTCCACACGGAAGGTGGCAGCCCTGAAAGATGTTGCTGGTCTTCAGCGTCCCCCTGCAGCCTATTCAGAGGCACAATAGGATTCAGGACCCGGGCTTGCCTAGAGGAGGAACATCTCATGGCTCTCGTCCTCGGCAGGGCCTGTTTCCAGAAAGGAACTCGTCCGGCTCCTTGTCCCACACGGAAGGTGGCAGCCCTGAATGCTGTTGCTGTTATTCACCGTCCCCCTGCAGCCTATTCACAGGCACAACACAATCTGGGACCCGGGCTTGTCCAGAGGAGGAACATCTCATGGCTCTCGTTCTCGGAATGGCCTGTTTCCGAGAAGGCACACTACCGGCTCCTTGACCCACACGGAAGGTGCGAGCCCGGAAAGCTGTTGATGGTCTTCACTGTCCATCTGCAGCCTATTCACAGGCACAAAAGGATTCAGGACCCGGGCTTGCCCAGAGGAGGAACATCTCATGGCTCTCTTCCTCGGCAGGGCCTGTTTCTGAAAACGCACACGTCCACCTCATTGTCCCACACGGAAGGCGGCAGCCCTGAAAGCTGTTTCTGGTCTTCACCGTCCCCCTGCAGCCTATTCACAGGCACAACAGGATTCAGGAACCGGGCTTGCCCAGAGGAGGAACATCTCATGGCTCTCGTCCTCCGCAGGGCCTGTTTCCGAGAAGGCACACGTCCGGCTCCTTGTCCCACACGGAAGGTGGCAGCCCTGAATGCTGTTGCTGGTCTTCACCGTCCCCCTGCAGCCTATTGACAGGCAAAACAGGATTCAGGAACCGGGCTTGCCCAGAGAAGGAACATCTCATGGCTCTCTTCCTCGGCACGGCCTGTTTCTTAAAAGGCACACGTCCGGCTCCTTGTCCCACACGGAAGGTGGCAGCCCTGAAAGCTGTTGCTGGTCTTCACCGTCCCCCTGCAGCCTATTCACAGGCACAACAGCATTCAGGACCCGGGCTTGCGTAAAGGAGGAGCATCTCATGGCTCTCGACCCCGGCAGAGCCAGTTTCCAGAAAGGCACACGTCCGACTCCTTGTCCCAAACGGAAGGTTGCAGCCCTGAAAGATCTTGCTAGTCTTCACCGTCCCTCTGCAGCCTATTCAGAGGCACAACAGCATTCAGGACCCGGGCTTGCCCAGAGGAGGAACATCTCATGTCTCTCGTCCTCGGCAGAGCCTGTTTCCGAAAAGGCACACGTCCGGCTCCTTGTCCCACACGGAACGTGGCAGACCTGAAAGCTGTTGCTGGTCTTCACCGTACCCCTGCAGCCTATTCACAGGCACAACAGGATTCAGGACACGGGCTTGCGTAGAGGAGGAACATCTCATGGCTCTCGTCCTCCGCAGGGCCTGTTTCCAGAAAGGCACACATCCGTCTCCTTGTCCCAAACGGAACGTGGCAGCCCTGAAAGCTGTTGCTGGTCTTCACCGTCCCCCTGCAGCCTATTCAGAGGCACAACAGGATTCAGGAGCCGGGCTTGCCTAGAGGAGGAACATCTCATGGCTCTCGTCCTCCGCAGGGTCTGTTTCCAGAAAGGCACTCGTCCGGCTTCTTGTCCCACACGGAGGTGGCAGCCCTGAAAGCTGTTGCTGGTCTTCACCGTCCCCCTGCAGCCTATTCACAGGCACAAAAGGATTCAGGAGCCGGGCTTGCCTAGAGGAGGAACATCTCATGGCTCTTGTCCTCGGCAGGGCCTGTTTCCAGAAAGGCACACGTCCGGCTCCTTGTCCCACACGGAAGGTGGCAACCCTGAAAGATCTTGCTGGTCTTCACCGTCCCCCTGCAGCCTATTCACAGGTACAACAGGATTCAGGACCCGGGCTTGCCCAGAGGAAGAACATCTCATGGCTCTCTTCCTCGGCAGGGCCTGTTTCTGAAAACGCACACGTCCACCTCATTGTCCCACACGGAAGCTGGCAGCCCTGAAAGCTGTTGCTGGTGTTCACCGTCCCCCTGCAGCCTATTCACAGGTACAACAGGATCTGGGACCCGGGCTTGCCCAGAGGAGGAACATCTCATGGCTCTCGTCCTCGGCAGAGCCTGTTTCCGAAAAGGCGCACATCCGGCTCCTTGTCCCACACGTAATGTGGCAGCCCGGAAAGCTTTTGCTGGTCTTCACCATCCCCCTGCAGCCTAATCTCAGGCGTAAGAGGAATTGGGACCCAGGCTTGCCCAGAGGAGGAACATCTCATGGCTCTCATCCTCGGCAGAGCCTGATTCCGAAAAGGCACACGTCCGACTTCTTGTCCCACACGGAAGGTTGCAGCCCTGAATGCTGTTGCTGGTCTTCACCGTCCCCCTGCAGCCTATTCACAGGCACAACAGGATGTGGGACCTGGGCTTGCCCAGAGGAGGAACATCTCATGGCTCTCGTCCTCGACAGGGCCTGTTTCCAGAAAGACACACGTCCGACTCCTTGTCCCAAACGGAAGGTTGCAGCCCTGAAAGATCTTGCTAGTCTTCACCGTCCCTCTGCAGCCTATTCAGAGGCACAACAGCATTCAGGACCCGGGCTTGCCCAGAGGAGGAACATCTCATGGCTCTCGTCCTCGGCAGAGCCTGTTTCCTTAAAGGCACACGTCCGGCTCCTTGTCCCACACGGAACGTGGCAGACCTGAAAGCTGTTGCTGGTCTTCACCGTCCCCCTGCAGCCTATTCACAGGCACAACAGGATTCAGGACCCGGGCTTGTCCAGAGGAGGAACATCTCATGGCTCTCGTCCTCGGCAGGGCCTGTTTCTTAAAAGGCACATGTCCGGCTCTTTGTCCCAAACGGAAGGTGGCAGACCTGAATGCTGTTGCTGGTCTTCACCGTCCCCCTGCAGCCTATTCACAGGCACAACAGGATTCAGGACCCGGGCTTGCCCAGAGGAGGAACATCTCATGGCTCTCGTCCTCGGCAGGGCCTGTTTCCAGAAAGGCACTCGTCCGGCTCCTTGTCCCACACGGAAGGTGGCAGCCCTGAATGCTGTTGCTGGTCTTCACCGTCCCCCTGCAGCCTATTCACAGGCACAACAGGATTTGTGACCCGGGCTTGCCCAGAGGAGGAACATCTCATGGCTCTCGTCCTCCGCAGGGCCTGTTTCCAGAATGGCACACGTCCGGCTCCTTTTCCCAAACGGAAGGTGGCAGCCCTGAAAGATGTTGCTGGTCTTCACTGTCCCCCTGCAGCCTATTCACAGGCACAACACGATCTGGGACCTGGGCTTGTCCAGAGGAGGAACATCTCATGGCTCTCGTCCTCGGCAGGGCCTTTTTCAGAGAAGGCACACGACCGGCTCCTTGTCCCACACGGAAGGTGGCAGCCCTGAATGCTGTTGCTGGTCTTCACCGTCCCCCTGCAGCCTATTCACAGGCACAACAGGATTCAGGACCCGGGCTTGCCCAGAGGAGGAACATCTCATGGCTCTCGTCCTCGGCAGGGCCTGTATCCGAGAAGGCACAAGTCCGGCTCCTTGTCCCACACGGAAGGTGGCAGCCCTGAATGCTGTTGCTGGTCTTCACCGTCCCCCTGCAGCCTATTCACAGGCACAACAGGATTCAGGACCCGGGCTTGCCCAGAGGAGGAACATCTCATGGCTCTCGTCCTCGGCAGGGCCTGTTTCTTAAAAGGCACACGTCCGGCTCCTTGTCCACACGGAAGGTGGCAGCCCTGAAAGATGTTGCTGGTCTTCACCGTCCCCCTGCAGCCTATTCAGAGGCACAACAGCATTCAGGACCCGGGCTTGCGTAAAGGAGGAACATCTCATGGCTCTCGTCCTCGGAAGGGCCTTTTTCCGAAAAGGCACACGTCCGGCTCCTTGTCCCACACGGAAGGTGGCAGCCCTGAAAGCTGTTGCTGGTCTTCACCGTCCCCCTGCAGCCTATTTAGAGGCACAAGGGGATCTGGGACCCGGGCTTGCCCAGAGGAGGAACATCTCATGGCTCTCGTCATCGGCAGAGCCTGATTCCGAAAAGACACACGTCCGACTCCTTGTCCCAAACGGAAGGTGGCAGCCCTGAATGCTGTTGCTGGTCTTCACCGTCCCCCTGCAGCCTATTCACAGTCACAACAGGATTCAGGAGCCGGGCTTGCCCAGAGGAGGAACATCTCATGGCTCTCGTCCTCGGCAGGGCCTGTATCCGAGAAGGCACACGTCCGGCTCCTTGTCCCACACGGAAGGTGGCAGCCCTGAATGCTGTTGCTGGTCTTCACCGTCCCCCTGCAGCCTATTCACAGGCACAACAGGATTCAGGACCCGGGCTTGCCCAGAGGAGGAACATCTCATGGCTCTCTTCCTCGGCAGGGCCTGTTTCTTAAAAGGCACACGTCCGGCTCCTTGTCCACACGGAAGGTGGCAGCCCTGAAAGATGTTGCTGGTCTTCAGCGTCCCCCTGCAGCCTATTCAGAGGCACAACAGCATTCAGGACCCGGGCTTGCGTAAAGGAGGAACATCTCATGGCACTCGTCCTCGACAGGGCCTGTTTCCAGAAAGACACACGTCCGACTCCTTGTCCCAAACGGAAGGTTGCAGCCCTGAAAGATCTTGCTAGTCTTCACCGTCCCCCTGCAGCCTATTCAGAGGCACAACAGGATTCAGGAGCCGGGCTTGCCCAGAGGAGGAACATCTCATGGCTCTCGTCCTCGGCAGAGCCTCATTCCGAAACGGCACACGTCCGGCTCCTTGTCCCACACGGAAGGTGGCAGCCCTGAAAGCTGTTGCTGGTCTTCACCGTCCCCCTGCAGCCTATTCACAGGCACAACAGGATTCAGGAGCCGGGCGTGCATAGAGGAGGAACATCTCATGGCTCTCGTCCTCCGCAGGGCCTGTTTCCAGAATGGCACACGTCCGGCTCCTTGTCCCACACGGTAGGTGGCAGCCCTGAAAGATGTTGCTGGTCTTCACCGTCCCCCTGCAGCCTATTCACAGGCACAACAGGACTCAGGAGCCGGGGTTGCCCAGAGGAGGAACATCTCATGGCTCTCGTCCTCCGCAGGGCCTGTTTCCAGAAAGGCACTCGTCCGGCTACTTATCTCACACGGAAGCTGGCAGCCCTGAAAGCTGTTGCTGGTCTTCACCGTCCCCCTGCAGCCTATTCAGAGGCACAACAGGATTCAGGAGCCGGGCTTGTCTAGAGGAAGAACATCTCATGGCTCTCGTCCTCCGCATGGCCTGTTTCCAGAAAGGCACACGTCCGGCTCCTTGTCCCACACGGAAGGTGGCAGCCCTGAAAGCTGTTGCTGGTCTTCACCGTCCCCCTGCAGCCTATTCACAGGCACAACAGGATTCAGGACCCGGGCTTGCCTAGAGGAGGAACATCTCATGGCTCTCGTCCTCGGCAGGGCCTTTTTCCAGAAAGGCACACGTCCGGCTCCTTGTCCCAAACGGAAGGTGGCAGCCCTGAAAGCTGTTGCTGGTCTTCACCGTCCCCCTGCAGCCTATTCACAGGCACAACAGGATTTGTGACCCGGGCTTGCCCAGAGGAGGAACATCTCATGGCTCTCGTCCTCGGCAGGGCCTGTTTCCGAAAAGGCACACGTCCGGCTCCCTGTCCCACAAGGAAGGTGGCAGCCCTGAAAGCTGTTGCTGGTCTTCACCATCCCCCTGCAGCCTATTCACAGGTACAACATGGTATAGCACCCAGGCTTGCCCAGAGGAGGAACATCTCATGACTCTCGACCTCAGCAGGGCCTGTTTCTTAAAAGGCACACGTCCGGCTCCTTGTCCTACACGGAAGGTGGCAGCCCTGAAAGATGTTGCTGGTCTTCACCGTCCCCCTGCAGCCTATTTACAGGCACAAGGGGATTTGGGACCCAGGCATGCCCAGAGCAGGAACATCTCATGGCTCTCGTCCGCGGCAGAGCCCGTTTCCGAAAAGGCACACGTCCGGCTCCTTGTCCCACACGGAAGGTGGCAGCCCTGAATGCTGTTGCTGGTCTTCACCGTCCCCCTGCAGCCTATTCACAGGCACAACAGGATTCAGGAGCCGGGCTTGCCCATAGGAGGAACATCTCATGGCTCTCGTCATCGGCAGAGCCTGATTCCGAAAAGGCACACGTCCGGCTCCTTGTCCCACATGGAAGGTGGCAGCCCTGAATGCTGTTGCTGGTCTTCACCGTCCCCCTGCAGCCTATTCAGAGGCACAACAGGATTCAGGACACGGGCTTGCCCAGAGGAGGAACATCTCATGGCTCTCGTCCTCGGCAGAGCCTCATTCCGAAACGGCACACGTCCGGCTCCTTGTCCCAAACGGAAGGTGGCAGCCCTGAAAGCTGTTGCTGGTCTTCACCGTCCCCCTGCAGCCTATTCACAGGCACAACAGGATTCAGGAGCCGGGCTTGCCTAGAGGAGGAACATCTCATGGCTCTCGTCCTCCGCAGGGCCTGTTTCCAGAAAGGCACTCGTCCGGCTCCTTGTCGCACACGGAAGGTGGCAGCCCTGAATGCTGTTGCTGGTCTTCACCGTCCCCCTGCAGCCTATTCACAGGCACAACAGGATTCAGGACCCGGGCTTGCCCAGAGGAGGAACATCTCATGGCTCTCTTCCTCGGCAGGGCCTGTTTCTTAAAAGGCACACGTCCGGCTCCTTGTCCACACGGAAGGTGGCAGCCATGAAAGATGTTGCTGGTCTTCACCGTCCCCCTGCAGCCTATTCACAGGCACAACAGCATTCAGGACCCGGGCTTGCGTAAAGGAGGAACATCTCATGGCACTCGTCCTCGGCAGGGCCTGTTTCCACAAAGGCACACGTCCGGCTCCTTGTCCCAAACGGAAGGTGGCAGCCCTGAAAGCTGTTGCTGGTCTTCACCGTCCCCCTGCAGCCTATTTAGAGGCACAAGGGGATCTGGGACCCGGGCTTGCCCAGAGGAGGAACATCTCATGGCTCTCGTCATCGGCAGAGCCTGATTCTGAAAAGACACACGTCCGACTCCTTGTCCCACATGGAAGGTGGCAGCCCTGAATGCTGTTGCTGGTCTTCACCGTCCCCCTGCAGCCTATTCACAGTCACAACAGGATTCAGGAGCCGTGCTTGCCCAGAGGAGGAACATCTCATGGCTCTCGTCCTCGGCAGGGCCTGTATCCGAGAAGGCACATGTCCGGCTCCTTGTCCCACACGGAAGGTGGCAGCCCTGAATGCTGTTGCTGGTCTTCACCGTCCCCCTGCAGCCTATTCACAGGCACAACAGGATTCAGGACCCGGGCTTGCCCAGAGGAGGAACATCTCATGGCTCTCTTCCTCGGCAGGGCCTGTTTCTTAAAAGGCACACGTCCGGCTCCTTGTCCACACGGAAGGTGGCAGCCCTGAAAGATGTTGCTGGTCTTCAGCGTCCCCCTGCAGCCTATTCAGAGGCACAACAGCATTCAGGACCCGGGCTTGCGTAAAGGAGGAACATCTCATGGCACTCGTCCTCGACAGGGCCTGTTTCCAGAAAGACACACGTCCGACTCCTTGTCCCAAAAGGAAGGTTGCAGCCCTGAAAGATCTTGCTAGTCTTCACCGTCCCTCTGCAGCCTATTCAGAGGCACAACAGCATTCAGGACCCGGGCTTGCCCAGAGGAGGAACATCTCATGGCTCTCGTCCTCCGCAGAGCCTGTTTCCTTAAAGGCACACGTCCGGCTCCTTGTCCCACACGGAACGTGGCAGACCTGAATGCTGTTGCTGGTCTTCACCGTCCCCCTGCAGCCTATTCACAGGCACAACAGGATTCAGGACCCGGGCTTGCCCAGAGGAGGAACATCTCATGGCTCTCTTCCTCGGCAGGGCCTGTATCCGAGAAGGCACAAGTCCGGCTCCTTGTCCCACACGGAAGGTGGCAGCCCTGAATGCTGTTGCTGGTCTTCACCGTCCCCCTGCAGCCTATTCACAGGCACAACAGGATTCAGGACCCGGGCTTGCCCAGAGGAGGAACATCTCATGGCTCTCGTCATCGGCAGGGCCTGTTTCTTAAAAGGCACACGTCCGGCTCCTTGTCCACACGGAAGGTGGCAGCCCTGAAAGATGTTGCTGGTCTTCAGCGTCCCCCTGCAGCCTATTCAGAGGCACAACAGCATTCAGGACCCGGGCTTGCGTAAAGGAGGAACATCTCATGGCACTCGTCCTCGGCAGGGCCTGTTTCCAGAAAGGCACACGTCCGGCTCCTTGTCCCAAACGGAAGGTGGCAGCCCTTAAAGATCTTGCTGGTTTTCACCATCCCCCTGCAGCCTATTCAGAGGCACAATAGGATTCAGGACCCGGGCTTGCCCAGAGGAGGAACATCTCATGGCTCTCGTCCTCGGCAGGGCCTGTTTCCAGAAAGGCACTCGTCCGGCTACTTGTCCCACACGGAAGGTGGCAGCCCTGAATGCTGTTGCTGGTCTTCACCGTCCCCCTGCAGCCTATTCACAGGCACAACAGGATTTGTGACCCGGGCTTGCCCAGAGGAGGAACATCTCATGGCTCTCGTCATCGGCAGAGCCTGATTCCGAAAAGACACACGTCCGACTCCTTGTCCCACATGGAAGGTGGCAGCCCTGAATGCTGTTGCTGGTCTTCACCATCCCCCTGCAGCCTATTCAGAGGCACAACAGCATTCAGGACCCGGGCTTGCGTAAAGGAGGAACATCTCATGGCTCTCGTCCTCGGAAGGGCCTTTTTCCGAAAAGGCACACGTCCGGCTCCTTGTCCCACACGGAAGGTGGCAGCCCTGAAAGCTGTTGCTGGTCTTCACCGTCCCCCTGCAGCCTATTTAGAGGCACAAGGGGATCTGGGACCCGGGCTTGCCCAGAGGAGGAACATCTCATGGCTCTCGTCCTCGGCAGAGCCTAATTCCGAAAAGACACACGTCCGACTCCTTGTCCTTCATGGAAGGTGGCAGCCCTGAATGCTGTTGCTGGTCTTCAGCGTCCCCCTGCAGCCTATTCAGAGGCACAACAGGATTCAGGAGCCGGGCTTGCCCAGAGGAGGAACATCTCATGGCTCTCGTCCTCGGCAGCGCCTCATTCCGAAACGGCACACGTCCGGCTCCTTGTCCCACACGGAAGGTGGCAGCCCTGAAAGATGTTGCTGGTCTTCACCGTCCCCCTGCAGCCTATTCACAGGCACAACAGGATTCAGGAGCCGGGCGTGCCTAGAGGAGGAACATCTCATGGCTCTCGTCCTCCGCAGGGCCTGTTTCCAGAATGGCACACGTCCGGCTCCTTTTCCCAAACGGAAGGTGGCAGCCCTGAAAGATGTTGCTGGTCTTCACCGTCCCCCTGCAGCCTATTCACAGGCACAACAGGATTCAGGAGCCGGGCTTGCCCAGAGGAGGAACATCTCATGGCTCTCGTCCTCCGCAGGGCCTGTTTCCAGAAAGGCACTCGTCCGGCTACTTGTCCCACACGGAAGCTGGCAGCCCTGAAAGCTGTTGCTGGTCTTCACCGTCCCCCTGCAGCCTATTCAGAGGCACAACAGGATTCAGGAGCCGGGCTTGTCTAGAGGAGGAACATCTCATGGCTCTCGTCCTCCGCATGGCCTGTTTCCAGAAATGCACACGTCCGGCTCCTTGTCCCACACGGAAGGTGGCAGACCTGAAAGCTGTTGCTGGTCTTCACCGTCCCCCTGCAGCCTATTCAGAGGCACAACAGGATTCAGGAGCCGGGCTTGCCTAGAGGAGGAACATCTCATGGCTCTCGTCCTCGGCACGGCCTGTTTCCAGAAAGGCACACGTCCGGCTCCTTGTCCCACACGGAAGGTGGCAGCCCTGAAAGATGTTGCTGGTCTTCACCGTCCCCCTGCAGCCTATTCACAGGCACAACAGGATTCAGGAGCCGGGCTTGCCCAGAGGAGGAACATCTCATGGCTCTCGTCCTCCGCAGGGCCTGTTTCTTAAAAGGCACACGTGCGGCTCCTTGTCCCACACGGAAGGTGGCAGCCCTGAAAGCTGTTGCTGGTCTTCACCGTCCCCCTGCAGCCTATTCAGAGGCACAACAGGATTCATGACCCGGGCTTGCCCAGAGGATGAACATCTCATGGCTCTCGTCCTCGGCAGAGCCTCATTCCGAAACGGCACACGTCCGGCTCCTTGTCCCAAACGGAAGGTGGTAGCCCTGAAAGCTGTTGCTGGTCTTCACCGTCCCCCTGCAGCCTATTCACAGGCACAACAGGATTCAGGAGCCGGGCTTGCCTAGAGGAGGAACATCTCATGGCTCTCGTCCTCCGCAGGGCCTGTTTCCAGAAAGGCACACGTCTGGCTCCTTTTCCCAAACGGAATGTGGCAGCCCTGAAAGATGTTGCTGGTCTTCACCGTCCCCCTGCAGCCTATTCACAGGCACAACAGGATTCAGGACCCGGGCTTGTCCAGAGGAGGAACATCTCATGGCTCTCGTCCTCCGCAGGGCCTGTTTCCAGAAAGGCACTCGTCCTGCTACTTGTCCCACACGGAAGCTGGCAGCCCTGAAAGATCTTGCTGGTCTTCACCGTCCCCCTGCAGCCTATTCAGAGGCACAACAGGATTCAGGAGCCGGGCTTGCCTAGAGGAGGAACATCTCATGGCTCTCGTCCTCCGCATGGCCTGTTTCCAGAAAGGCACACGTCCGGTTCCTTGTCCCACACGGAAGGTGGCAGCCCTGAAAGCTGTTGCTGGTCTTCACCGTCCCCCTGCAGCCTATTCACAGGCACAACAGGATCTGGGACCCGGGCTTGTCCAGAGGAGTAACATTTCGTGGCTCTCGTCCTCGGCAGGGCCTGTTTCCGAGAAGGCACATGTCCGGCTCCTTGTCCCACATGGAAGGTGGCAGCCCTGAATGCTGTTGCTGGTCTTCACCGTCCCCCTGCAGCCTATTCACAGGCACAACAGGATTCAGGACCCGGGCTTGCGTAAAGGAGGAACATCTCATGGCTCTCGTCCTCGGCAGGGCCTCTTTCCAGAAAGGCACACGTCCGGCTCCTTGTCCCAAAAGGAAGGTTGCAGCCCTGAAAGATCGTGCTACTCTTCACCGTCCCGCTGCAGCCTATTCAGAGGCAGAACAGGATTCAGGACCCGGACTTGCCCAAAGGAGGAACATCTCATGTCTCTCGTCCTCGGCAGAGACTGTTTCTAAAAAGGCACACGTCCGGCTCCTTGTCCCACACAGAAGGTGGCAGCCCTGAAAGCTGTTGCTGATCTTCACCGTCCCCCTGCAGCCTATTCACAGGCACAACAGGATTCAGGAGCCGGGCTTGCCTAGAGGAGGAACATCTCATGGCTCTCGTCCTCGGCAGGGCCTGTTTCCGAAAAGGCACACGTCCGGCTCCCTGTCCCAAACGGAAGGTGGCAGCCCTGAAAGCTGTTGCTGGACTTCACCATCCCCCTGCAGCCTATTCACAGGCACAACATGGTATACCACCCAGGCTTGCCCAGAGGAGGAACATCTCATGACTCTCGACCTCAGCAGGGCCTGTTTCTTAAAAGGCACACGTCCGGCTCCTTGTCCTACACGGAAGGTGGCAGCCCTGAAAGATGTTGCTGGTCTTCACCGTCCCCCTGCAGCCTATTTACAGGCACAAGGGGATTTGGGACCCAGGCATGCCCAGAGCAGGAACATCTCATGGCTCTCGTCCACGGCAGAGCCCGTTTCCGAAAAGGCACACGTCCGGCTCCTTGTCCCACACGGAAGGTGGCAGCCCTGAATGCTGTTGCTGGTCTTCACCGTCCCCCTGCAGCCTATTCACAGGCACAACAGGATTCAGGAGCCGGGCTTGCCCAGAGGAGGAACATCTCATGGCTCTCGTCATCGGCAGAGCCTGATTCCGAAAAGGCACACGTCCGGCTCCTTGTCCCACATGGAAGGTGGCAGCCCTGAATGCTGTTGCTGGTCTTCACCGTCCCCCTGCAGCCTATTCAGAGGCACAACAGGATTCAGGACACGGGCTTGCCCAGAGGATGAACATCTCATGGCTCTCGTCCTCGGCAGAGCCTCATTCCGAAACGGCACACGTCCGGCTCCTTGTCCCAAACGGAAGGTGGCAGCCCTGAAAGCTGTTGCTGGTCTTCACCGTCCCCCTGCAGCCTATTCACAGGCACAACAGGATTCAGGAGCCGGGCTTGCCTAGAGGAGGAACATCTCATGGCTCTCGTCCTCCGCAGGGCCTGTTTCCAGAAAGGCACTCGTCCGGCTCCTTGTCGCACACGGAAGCTGGCAGCCCTGAAAGATGTTGCTGGTCTTCACCATCCCCCTGCAGCCTATTCACAGGCACAACAGGATTCAGGACCCGGGCTTGCCCAGAGGAGGAACATCTCATGGCTCTCGTCCTCGGCAGAGCCTCATTCCGAAACGGCACACGTCCGGCTCCTTGTCCCACACGGAAGGTGGCAGCCCTGAATGCTGTTGCTGGTCTTGACCGTCCCCCTGCAGCCTATTCAGAGGCACAACAGGATTCAGGACCCGGGCTTGCCCAGAGGAGGAACATATCATGGCTCTCGTCCTCGGCAGGGCCTGTTTCTTAAAAGGCACACGTCCGGCTCCTTGTCCCACACGGAAGGTGGCAGCCCTGAAAGATGTTGCTGGTCTTCACCATCCCCCTACAGCCTATTCACAGGCACAACAGCATTCAGGAGCCGGGCTTGCCTAGAGGAGGAACATCTCATGGCTCTCGTCCTCGGCAGGGCCTGTTTCCAGAAAGGCACACGTCCGGCTCCTTTTCCCAAACGGAAGGTGGCAGCCCTGAAAGCTGTTGCTGGTCTTCACCGTCCCTCTGCAGCCTATTCAGAGGCACAACAGGATTCAGGACCCGGGCTTGTCCAGAGGAGGAACATCTCATGGCTCTTGTCCTCGGCAGGGCCTGTTTCCGAGAAGGCACACGACCGGCTCATTGTCCCACACGGAAGGTGCGAGCCCGGAAAGCTGTTGCTGGTCTTCACCGTCCCCCTGCAGCCTATTCACAGGCACAACAGGATTCAGGAGCCGGGCTTGCCCAGAGGAGGAACATCTCATGGCTCTCTTCCTCGGCAGGGCCTGTTTCTTAAAAGGCACACGTCCGGCTCCTTGTCCCACACGGAAGGTGGCAGCCCTGAAAGATGTTGCTGGTCTTCACCGTCCCCCTGCAGCCTATTCACAGGCACAACAGCATTCAGGACCCGGGCTTGCCTAGAGGAGGAACATCTCATGGCTCTCTTCCTCGGCAGGGCCTGTTTCCAGAAAGGCACACGTCCGGCTCCTTGTCCCAAACGGAAGGTGGCAGCCCTGAAACATCTTGCTGGTCTTCACCGTCCCTCTGCAGCCTATTCAGAGGCACAATAGGATTCAGGACCCGGGCTTGTCCAGAGGAGGAACATCTCATGGCTCTCGTCCTCGGCAGAGCCTCATTCCGAAACGGCACACGTCCGGCTCCTTGTCCCACACGGAAGGTGGCAGCCCTGAATGCTGTTGCTGGTCTTGACCGTCCCCCTGCAGCCTATTCAGAGGCACAACAGGATTCAGGACCCGGGCTTGCCCAGAGGAGGAACATCTCATGGCTCTCGTCCTCGGCAGGGCCTGTTTCTTAAAAGGCACACGTCCGGCTCCTTGTCCCACACGGAAGGTGGCAGCCCTGAAAGCTGTTGCTGGTCTTCACCATCCCCCTACAGCCTATTCACAGGCACAACAGCATTCAGGAGCCGGGCTTGCCTAGAGGAGGAACATCTCATGTCTCTCGTCCTCGGCAGGGCCTGTATTCCAGAAAGGCACACGTACGGCTCCTTTTCCCAAACGGAAGGTGGCAGCCCTGAAAGCTGTTGCTGGTCTTCACCGTCCCTCTGCAGCCTATTCAGAGGCACAACAGGATTCAGGAGCCGGGCTTGCCCAGAGGAGGAACATCTCATGGCTCTCGTCCTTGGCAGAACCTCATTCCGAAAAGACACACGTCCGGATCCTTGTCCCACATGGAAGGTGGCAGCCCTGAATGCTGTTGCTGGTCTTCACCATCCCCCTGCGGCCTATTCAGAGGCACAACAGGATTCAGGACCCGGGCTTGCCCAGAGGAGGAACATCTCATGGTTCTTGTCCTCGGCAGAGCCTCATTCCGAAACGGCACACGTCCTGCTCCTTGTCCCAAACGGAAGGTGGCAGCCCTGAAAGCTGTTGCTGGTCTTCACCGTCCCCCTGCAGCCTATTCACAGGCACAACAGGATTCAGGACCCGGGCTTGCCTAGAGGAGGAACATCTCATGGCTCTCGTCCTCCGCAGGGCCTGTTTCCAGAAAGGCACACGTCCGGCTCCTTTTCCCAAACGGAAGGTGGCAACCCTGAAAGCTGTTGCTGGTCTTCACCGTCCCCCTGCAGCCTATTCAGAGGCACAACAGGATTCAGGAGCTGGGCTTGCCTAGAGGAGGAACATCTCATGGCTCTCGTACTCCGCAGGGCCTGTTTCCAGAAAGGCACTCGTCCGGCTCCTTGTCCCACACGGAAGCTGGCAGCCCTGAAAGATCTTGCTGGTCTTCACCGTCCCTCTGCAGCCTATTCAGAGGCACAATAGGATTCAGGACCCGGGCTTGCCCAGAGTAGGAACATCTCATGGCTCTCGTCATCGGCAGAGCCTGATTCCGAAAAGGCACACGTCCGGCTCATTGTCCCACATGGAATGTGGCAGCCCTGAATGCTGTTGCTGGTCTTCAGCGTCCCCCTGCAGCCTATTCACAGGCACAACAGGATTCAGGACCCGGGCTTGCCCAGAGGAGGAACATCTCATGGCTCTCGTCCTCGGCAGAACCTCATTCCGAAAAGACACACGTCCGGCTCCTTGTCCCACATGGAAGGTGGCAGCCCTGAATGCTGTTGCTGGTCTTCACCATCCCCCTGCAGCCTATTCAGAGGCACAACAGGATTCAGGACCCGGGCTTGCCCAGAGGAGGAACATCTCATGGTTCTTGTCCTCGGCAAAGCCTCATTCCGAAACGGCACACGTCCGGCTCCTTGTCCCAAACGGAAGGTGGCAGCCCTGAAAGCTGTTGCTGGTCTTCACCGTCCCCCTGCAGCCTATTCACAGGCACAACAGGATTCAGGACCCGGGCTTGCCTAGAGGAGGAACATCTCATGGCTCTCGTCCTCCGCAGGGCCTGTTTCCAGAAAGGCACACGTCCGGCTCCTTTTCCCAAACGGAAGGTGGCAACCCTGAAAGCTGTTGCTGGTCTTCACCGTCCCCCTGCAGCCTATTCAGAGGCACAACAGGATTCAGGAGCCGGGCTTGCCTAGAGGAGGAACATCTCATGGCTCTCGTACTCCGCATGGCCTGTTTCCAGAAAGGCACTCGTCCGGCTCCTTGTCCCACACGGAAGCTGGCAGCCCTGAAAGATGTTGCTGGTCTTCACCGTCCCCCTGCAGCCTATTCAGAGGCACAACAGCATTCAGGAGCCGGGCTTGCCTAGAGGAGGAACATCTCATGGCTCTCGTCCTCCGCATGGCCTGTTTCCAGAAAGGCACACGTCCGGCTCCTTGTCCCACACGGAAGGTGGCAGCCCTGAAAGCTGTTGCTGGTCTTCACCGTCCCCTTGCAGCCTATTGACAGGCACAACAGGATTCAGGACCCGGGCTTGCCCAGAGGAGGAACATCTCATGGCTCGTGTCCTCGGCAGAACCTCATTCCGAAACGGCACACGTCCGGCTCCTTCTCCCACACGGAAGGTGGCAGCCCTGAATGCTGTTGCTGGTCTTCACCGTCCCCCTGCAGCCTATTCACAGGCACAACAGGATTCAGGAACCGGGCTTGCCCAGAGGAGGAACATCTCATGGCTCCCTTCCTCGGCAGGGCCTGTTTCTTAAAAGGCACACGTCCGGCTCCTTGTCCCAAACAGAAGGTGGCAGCCCTGAAAGATGTTGTTGGTCTTCACCATCCCCCTGCAGCCTATTCAGAGGCACAACAGGATTCAGGACCCGGGCTTGTCCAGAGGAGGAACATCTCATGGCTCTTGTCCTCGGCAGGGCCTGTTTCCGAGAAGGCACACGACCGGCTCATTGTCCCACACGGAAGGTGCGAGCCCGGAAAGCTGTTGATGGTCTTCACCGTCCCCCTGCAGCCTATTCACAGGCAAAACAGGATTCAGGAGCCGGGCTTGCCCAGAGGAGGAACATCTCATGGCTCTCTTCCTCGGCAGGGCCTGTTTCTTAAAAGGCAAACGTCCGGCTCCTTGTCCCACACGGAAGGTGGCAGCCCTGAAAGCTGTTGCTGGTCTTCACCGTCCCCCTGCAGCCTATTCAGAGGCACAACAGGATTTAGGAGCCGGGCTTGCCCAGAGGATGAACATCTCATGTCTCTCGTCCTCGGCAGAGCCTGTTTCCGAAAAGGCACACGTCCGGCTCCTTGTCCCACACGGAAGGTGGCAGCCCTGAAAGCTGTTGCTGGTCTTCACCGTCCCCCTGCAGCCTATTCACAGGCACAACAGGATTCAGGAGCCGGCTTGCCTAGAGGAGGAACTTCTCATGGCTCTCGTCCTCCGCAGGGCCTGTTTCCAGAAAGGCACACGTCCGGCTCCTTGTCCCAAACGGAAGGTGGCAGCCCTGAAAGCTGTTGCTGGTCTTCACCATCCCCCTGCAGCCTATTCACAGGCACAACACGATCTGGGACCCGGGCTTGTCCAGAGGAGGAACATCTCATGGCTCTCGTCCTCGGCAGGGCCTGTTTCCAGAAAGGCACACGTCCGGCTCCTTGTCCCAAACGGAAGGTGGCAGCCCTGAAAGATGTTGCTGGTCTTCACCATCCCCCTGCAGCCTATTCACAGGCACAACAGGATTCAGGACCCGGGCTTGCCCAGAGGAGGAACATCTCATGGCTCTCGTCCTCGGCAGGGCCTGTTTCTTAAAAGGAACACGTCCGGCTCCTTGTCCCACACGGAAGGTGGCAGCCCTGAATGCTGTTGCTGGTCTTCACCGTCCCCCTGCAGCCTATTCAGAGGCACAACAGGATTCAGGACCTGGGCTTGCCCAGAGGAAGAACATCTCATGCTTCTCGTCCTCGGCAGAGCCTCATTTCGAAACGGCACACGTCCGGCTCCTTGTCCCACACGGAAGGTGGCAGCACTGAAAGCTGTTGCTGGTCTTCACCGTCCCCCTGCAGCCTATTCAGAGGCACAACAGGATTCAGGAGCCGGACTTTTCCAGAGGAGGAACATCTCATGGCTCTCGTCCTCCGCAGGGCCTGTTTCCAGAAAGGGACTCGTCCGGCTCCTTGTCCCAAATGGAAGGTGGCAGCCCTGAAAGGTGTTGCTGGTCTACACCGTCCCCCTGCAGCCTATTCACAGGCACAGCAGGATTCACGACCCGCGCTTGCCCAGAGGAGGAACATCTCATGGCTCTCGTCCTCCGCAGGGCCTGTTTCCAGAAAGGCACACGTCCGGCTCCTTGTCCCAAACAGAAGATGGCAGCCCTGAATGCTGTTGCTGGTCTTCACCGTCCCCCTGCAGCCTATTCACAGGCACAACAGAATTCAGGACCCGGGCTTGCCTAGAGGAGGAACATCTCATGGCTCTCGTCCTCGGCAGAGCCTGTTTCTTAAAAGGCGCACGTCCGGCTCCTTGTCCCACACGGAATGTGGCAGCCCGGAAAGATGTTGCTGGTCTTCACCATCCCCCTGCAGCCTTTTCACAGGCACAAGAGGATTTGGGACACGGGCTTGCCCAGAGGAGGAACATCTCATGGCTCTCTTCCTCGGCAGGGCCTGTTTCCATAAAGGCACACGTCTGGCTCCTTGTCCCAAACAGAAGGTGGCAGCCCTGAAAGCTGTTGCTGGTCTTCACCGTCCCTCTGCAGCCTATTCACAGGCACAACAGGATTCAGGAGCCGGGCTTGCCTAGAGGAGGAACATCTCATGGCTCTCGTCCTCGGCAGAGCCTTTTTTCTTAAAAGTCGCACGTCCGGCTCCTTGTCCCACACGGAATGTGGCAGCCCTGAAAGCTGTTGCTGGTCTTCACCGTCCCCCTGCAGCCTATTCAGAGGCACAACAGGATTCAGGACCCGGGCTTGACCAGAGGAGGAACATCTCATGGCTCTCGTCCTCGGCAGAGCCTCATTCCAAAACGGCACACGTCCGGCTCCTTGTCCCAAACGGAAGGCGGCAGCCCTGAAAGCTGTTGCTGGTCTTCACCGTCCCCCTGCAGCCTATTCACAGGCACAACAGGATTCAGCAGCCGGGCTTAGCTAGAGGACGAACATCTCATGGCTCTCGTCCTCGGCAGGGCCTGTTTCTTATAAGGCACACGTCCGGCTCCTTGTCCCACACGGATGGTGGCAGCCCCGAAAGATCTTGCTGGTCTTCACCGTCTCCCTGCAGCCTATTTACAGGCACAAGGGGATTTGGGACCCAGGCATGCCCAGAGGAGGAACATCTCATGGCTCCCCTCTGCGGCAGAGCCCGTTTCCGAAAAGGCACACGTCCGGCTCCTTGTCCCACACGTAAGGTGGCAGCCCTGAATGCTGTTTCTGGTCTTCACCGTCCCCCTGCAGCCTATTCACAGGCACAACACGATCTGGGACCCGGGCTTGTCCAGAGGAGGAACATCTCATGGCTCTCGTCCTCGGCAGGGCCTGTTTCCGAGAAGGCACACGACCGGCTCATTGTCCCAAACGGAAGGCGGCAGCCCTGAAAGATCTTGCTGGTCTTCACCGTCCCTCTGCAGCCTATTCAGAGGCACAACAGCATTCAGGAGCCGGGCTTGTGCAGAGGAGGAACATCTCATGTCTCTCGTCCTCGGCAGAGCCTGTTTCCGAAAAGGCACACGTCCGGATCCTTGTCCCACACGGAAGGTGGCAGCCCTGAAAGCTGTTGCTGGTCTTCACCGTCCCCCTGCAGCCTATTCACAGGCACAACAGGATTCAGCAGCCGGGCTTAGCTAGAGGACGAACATCTCATGGCTCTCTTCCTCGGCAGGGCCTGTTTCCGAAAAGGCACACGTCTGGCTCCTTGTCCCACACGGAAGGTGGCAGCCCTGAAAGATGTTGCTGGTCTTCAACGTCCCCCTGCAGCCTATTCAGAGGCACAACAGGATTCAGGAGCCGGACTTTTCCAGAGGAGGAACATCTCATGGCTCTCGTCCTCCGCAGGGCCTGTTTCCAGAAAGGCACTCGTCCGGCTCCTTGTCCCAAATGGAAGGTGGCAGCCCTGAAAGGTGTTGCTGGTCTACATGTCCCCCTGCAGCCTATTCACAGGCACAACACGATCTGGGACCCGGGCTTGTCCAGAGGAGGAACATCTCATGGCTCTCGTCCTCCGCATGGCCTGTTTCCAGAAAGGCATTCGTCCGGCTCCTTGTCCCACACGGAAGGTGGCAGCCCTGAAAGCTGTTGCTGGTCTTCACCGTCCCCCTGCAGCCTATTCACAGGCACAACAGGATTCAGCAGCCGGGCTTTTCCAGAGGAGGAACATCTCATGGCTCTCGTCCTCGGCAGAGCCTGTTTCTTAAAATGCGCACGTCCGGCTCCTTGTCCCACACGGAATGTGGCAGCCCGGAAAGCTGTTGCTGGTCTTCACCATCCCCCTGCAGCCTTTTCACAGGCACAAGAGGATTTGGGACCCGGGCTTGCCCAGAGGAGGAACATCTCATGGCTCTCTTCCTCGGCAGGGCCTGTTTCCATAAAGGCACACGTCCGGCTCCTTGTCCCACACGGAAGGTGGCAGCCCTGAAAGCTGTTGCTGGTCTTCACCGTCCCTCTGCAGCCTATTCAGACGCACAACAGGATTCAGGAGCCGGGCTTGCCTAGAGGAGGAACATCTCATGGCTCTCGTCCTCGGCAGAGCCTGTTTCTTAAAAGGCGCACGTCCGGCTCCTTGTCCCACACGGAATGTGGCAGCCCTGAAAGCTGTTGCTGGTCTTCACCGTCCCCCTGCAGCCTATTCAGAGGCACAACAGGATTCAGGACCCGGGCTTGCCCAGAGGAGGAACATCTCATGGCTCTCGTCCTCGGCAGAGCCTCATTCCAAAACGGCACACGTCCGGCTCCTTGTCCCAAACGGAAGGCGGCAGCCCTGAAAGCTGTTGCTGGTCTTCACCGTCCCTCTGCAGCCTATTCACAGGCACAACAGGATTCAGGAGCCGGGCTTGCCTAGAGGAGGAACATCTCATGGCTCTCGTCCTCCGCAGGGCCTGTTTCCAGAAAGGCACACGTCCGGCTGCTTGTCCCACACGGAAGGTGGCAGCCCTGAAAGATGTTGCTGGTCTTCACCGTCCCCCTGCAGCCTATTCACAGGCACAACAGGATTTGGGACCCGGGCTTGCCCAGAGGAGGAACATCTCATGGCTCTCTTCCTCGGCAGGGCCTGTTTCCGAAAAGGCGCACGTCTGGCTCCTTGTCCCACACGGAAGGTGGCAGCCCTGAAAGATGTTGCTGGTCTTCACCGTCCCTCTGCAGCCTATTCAGAGGCACAACAGGATTCAGGACCCGGGCTTGCCCAGAGGATGAACATCTCATGTCTCTCGTCCTCGGCAGAGCCTGATTCCGAAAAGGCACAGGTCCGGCTCCTTGTCCCACATGGAGGGTGGCAGCCCTGAAAGCTGTTGCTGGTCTTCACCGTCCCCCTGCAGCCTATTCAGAGGCACAACAGGATTCAGGAGCCGGACTTTTCCAGAGGAGGAACATCTCATGGCTCTCGTCCTCCGCAGGGCCTGTTTCCAGAAAGGGACTCGTCCGGCTCCTTGTCCCAAATGGAAGGTGGCAGACCTGAAAGGTGTTGCTGGTCTACACCGTCCCCCTGCAGCCTATTCACAGGCACAGCAGGATTCACGACCCGCGCTTGCCCAGAGGAGGAACATCTCATGGCTCTCGTCCTCCGCAGGGCCTGTTTCCAGAAAGGCACACGTCCGGCTCCTTGTCCCAAACAGAAGATGGCAGCCCTGAATGCTGTTGCTGGTCTTCACCGTCCCCCTGCAGCCTATTCACAGGCACAACAGAATTCAGTACCCGGGCTTGCCTAGAGGAGGAACATCTCATGGCTCTCGTCCTCGGCAGAGCCTGTTTCTTAAAAGGCGCACGTCCGGCTCCTTGTCCCACACGGAATGTGGCAGCCCGGAAAGATGTTGCTGGTCTTCACCATCCCCCTGCAGCCTTTTCACAGGCACAAGAGGATTTGGGACACGGGCTTGCCCAGAGGAGGAACATCTCATGGCTCTCTTCCTCGGCAGGGCCTGTTTCCATAAAGGCACACGTCTGGCTCCTTGTCCCAAAAAGAAGGTGGCAGCCCTGAAAGCTGTTGCTGGTCTTCACCGTCCCTCTGCAGCCTATTCACAGGCACAACAGGATTCAGGAGCCGGGCTTGCCTAGAGGAGGAACATCTCATGGCTCTCGTCCTCGGCAGAGCCTTTTTTCTTAAAAGTCGCACGTCCGGCTCCTTGTCCCACACGGAATGTGGCAGCCCTGAAAGCTGTTGCTGGTCTTCACCGTCCCCCTGCAGCCTATTCAGAGGCACAACAGGATTCAGGACCCGGGCTTGACCAGAGGAGGAACATCTCATGGCTCTCGTCCTCGGCAGAGCCTCATTCCAAAACGGCACACGTCCGGCTCCTTGTCCCAAACGGAAGGCGGCAGCCCTGAAAGCTGTTGCTGGTCTTCACCGTCCCCCTGCAGCCTATTCACAGGCACAACAGGATTCAGCAGCCGGGCTTAGCTAGAGGAGGAACATCTCATGGCTCTCGTCCTCGGCAGGGCCTGTTTCTTATAAGGCACCCGTCCGGCTCCTTGTCCCACACGGATGGTGGCAGCCCCGAAAGATCTTGCTGGTCTTCACCGTCTCCCTGCAGCCTATTTACAGGCACAAGGGGATTTGGGACCCAGGCATGCCCAGAGGAGGAACATCTCATGGCTCTCGTCTGCGGCAGAGCCCGTTTCCGAAAAGGCACACGTCCGGCTCCTTGTCCCACACGTAAGGTGGCAGCCCTGAATGCTGTTTCTGGTCTTCACCGTCCCCCTGCAGCCTATTCACAGGCACAACACGATCTGGGACCCGGGCTTGTCCAGAGGAGGAACATCTCATGGCTCTCGTCCTCGGCAGGGCCTGTTTCCGAGAAGGCACACGACCGGCTCATTGTCCCAAACGGAAGGCGGCAGCCCTGAAAGATCTTGCTGGTCTTCACCGTCCCTCTGCAGCCTATTCAGAGGCACAACAGCATTCAGGAGCCGGGCTTGTGCAGAGGAGGAACATCTCATGTCTCTCGTCCTCGGCAGAGCCTGTTTCCGAAAAGGCACACGTCCGGCTCCTTGTCCCACACGGAAGGTGGCAGCCCTGAAAGCTGTTGCTGGTCTTCACCGTCCCCCTGCAGCCTATTCACAGGCACAACAGGATTCAGCAGCCGGGCTTAGCTAGAGGACGAACATCTCATGGCTCTCTTCCTCGGCAGGGCCTGTTTCCGAAAAGGCACACGTCTGGCTCCTTGTCCCACACGGAAGGTGGCAGCCCTGAAAGATGTTGCTGGTCTTCAACGTCCCCCTGCAGCCTATTCAGAGGCACAACAGGATTCAGGAGCCGGACTTTTCCAGAGGAGGAACATCTCATGGCTCTCGTCCTCCGCAGGGCCTGTTTCCAGAAAGGCACTCGTCCGGTTCCTTGTCCCAAATGGAAGGTGGCAGCCCTGAAAGGTGTTGCTGGTCTACATGTCCCCCTGCAGCCTATTCACAGGCACAACAGGATTCAGCAGCCGGGCTTTTCCAGAGGAGGAACATCTCATGGCTCTCGTCCTCGGCAGAGCCTGTTTCTTAAAATGCGCACGTCCGGCTCCTTGTCCCACACGGAATGTGGCAGCCCGGAAAGCTGTTGCTGGTCTTCACCATCCCCCTGCAGCCTTTTCACAGGCACAAGAGGATTTGGGACCCGGGCTTGCCCAGAGGAGGAACATCTCATGGCTCTCTTCCTCGGCAGGGCCTGTTTCCATAAAGGCACACGTCCGGCTCCTTGTCCCACACGGAAGGTGGCAGCCCTGAAAGCTGTTGCTGGTCTTCACCGTCCCTCTGCAGCCTATTCAGACGCACAACAGGATTCAGGAGCCGGGCTTGCCTAGAGGAGGAACATCTCATGGCTCTCGTCCTCGGCAGAGCCTGTTTCTTAAAAGGCGCACGTCCGGCTCCTTGTCCCACACGGAATGTGGCAGCCCTGAAAGCTGTTGCTGGTCTTCACCGTCCCCCTGCAGCCTATTCAGAGGCACAACAGGATTCAGGACCCGGGCTAGCCCAGAGGAGGAACATCTCATGGCTCTCGTCCTCGGCAGAGCCTCATTCCAAAACGGCACACGTCCGGCTCCTTGTCCCAAACGGAAGGCGGCAGCCCTGAAAGCTGTTGCTGGTCTTCACCGTCCCTCTGCAGCCTATTCACAGGCACAACAGGATTCAGGAGCCGGGCTTGCCTAGAGGAGGAACATCTCATGGCTCTCGTCCTCCGCAGGGCCTGTTTCCAGAAAGGCACACGTCCGGCTGCTTGTCCCACACGGAAGGTGGCAGCCCTGAAAGATGTTGCTGGTCTTCACCGTCCCCCTGCAGCCTATTCACAGGCACAACAGGATTTGGGACCCGGGCTTGCCCAGAGGAGGAACATCTCATGGCTCTCGTTCTCGGCAGAGCCTGTTTCCGAAAAGGCACACGTCCGGCTCCTTGTCCCAAACGGAATGTGGCAGCCCTGAATGCTGTTGCTGGTCTTCACCGTCCCCCTGCAGCCTATTCACAGGCAGAGCAGGATTCAGGTCCCGGGCAGGACCCGGGCTTGCCCAGAGGAGGAACATCTCATGGCTCTCGGCCTCCGCAGGGCCTGTTTCCAGAAAGGCACTCGTTTGGCTCCTTGTCCCAAATGGAAAGTGGCAGCCCTGAAAGGTGTTGCTGGTCTACACCGTCCCCCTGCAGCCTATTCACAGGCACAGCAGGATTCACGACCCGGGCTTGCCCAGAGGAGGAACATCTCATGGCTCTCGTCCTCGGCAGAGCCTGATTCCAAAAAGGCGCACGTCCGGCTCCTTGTCCCACACGGAATGTGGCAGCCCGGAAAGATGTTGCTGGTCTTCACCATCCCCCTGCAGCCTATTCACAGGCACAACAGGATTCGGGACCCGGGCAGGACCCGGGCTTGCCCAGAGGAGGAACATCTCATGGCTCTCTTCCTCGGCAGGGCCTGTTTCTTAAAAGGCACACGTCCTGCTCCATGTCCCAAAAGGAAGGTGGCAGCCCTGAATGCTGTTGCTGGTCTTCACCGTCCCCCTGCAGCCTATTCAGAAGTACAACAGGATTCAGGACCCGGGCTTGCCCAGATGAGGAACATCTCATGGCTCTCTTCCTCGGCAGGGTCTGTTTCTTAAAAGGCACACGTCCGGCTCCTTGTCCCAAACGGAAGGTGGCAGCCCGCAAAGATGTTGCTGGTCTTCACCGTCCCCCTGCAGCCTATTCACAGGCACAACAGGATTCAGGACCCGGGCTTGCCCAGAGGAGGAACATCTCATGGATCTCGTCCTCCGCAGGGCCTGTTTCCAGAAAGGCACTCGTCCGGCTCCTTGTCCCACACGGAAGGTGGCAGCCCGGAAAGATGATGCTAGTCTTCACCGTCCCCCTGCAGCCTATTCACAGGCACAACAGGATCTGAGTCCCAGGGTTGCCTAGAGGAGGAACATCTCATGTCTCTCGTCCTCGGCAGAGCCTGTTTCCGAAAAGGCACAGGTCCAGCTCCTTGTCCCACATGGTGGGTGGCAGCCCTGAATGCTGTTGCTGGTCTTCACCATCCCCCTGCAGCCTATTCACAGGCACAACAGGATTCAGGACCCGGGCTTGCCCAGAGGAGGAACATCTCATGGCTCTCGTCCTCGGCAGAGCCTGTTTCTTAAAAGGCGCACGTCCGGCTCCTTCTCCCACACGGAATGTGGCAGCCCGGAAAGCTGTTGCTGGTCTTCACCATCCCCCTGCAGCCTTTTCACAGGCACAAGAGGATTTGGGACCCGGGCTTGCCCAGAGGAGGAACATCTCATGGCTCTCGTCCTCCGCAGGGCCTTTTACTGAAAACGCACACGTCCGGCTCCTTGTCCCACACGGAAGTTGGCAGACCTGAATGCTGTTGCTGGTCTTCACCGTCCCCCTGTAGCCTATTCACAGGCTTAAGAGGATTTGGGACCCGGGCTTGCCGAGAGGAGGAACATCTCATGGATCTCGTCCTCGGCAGAGCCTGATTCCGAAAAGGCACACGTCCGACTCCTTATCCCACAGGGAAGTTTGCAGCCCTGAATGCTGTTGCTGGTCTTCACCGTCCCCCTGCAGCCTATTCACAGGCACAACAGCATTCAGTACCCGGGATTGCCCAGAGGAGGAACATCTCATGGCTCTCGTCCTTCGCAGGGCCTGTTTCTTAAAAGGCACTCGTCCGGCTCCTTGTCCCACACGGAAGGTGGCAGCCCTGAAAGATCTTGCTGGTCTTCACCGTCCCCCTGCAGCATATTCAGGGCACAACAGCATTCAGGACCCGGGCTTGCCCAGAGGAGGAACATCTCATGGCTCTCGTCCTCGGCAGAGCCTGATTCCGAAAAGGCACACGTCCGACTCCTTATCCCACACGGAAGGTTGCAGCCCTGAATGCTGTTGCTGGTCTTCACCGTCCCCCTGCAGCCTATTCACAGGCAGAGCAGGATTCAGGTCCCGGGCAGGACCCGGGCTTGCCCAGAGGAGGAACATCTCATGGCTCTCGGCCTCCGCAGGGCCTGTTTCCAGAAAGGCACTCGTTTGGCTCCTTGTCCCAAATGGAAAGTGGCAGCCCTGAAAGGTGTTGCTGGTCTACACCGTCCCCCTGCAGCCTATTCACAGGCACAGCAGGATTCACGACCCGGGCTTGCCCAGAGGAGGAACATCTCATGGCTCTCGTCCTCGGCAGAGCCTGATTCCAAAAAGGCGCACGTCCGGCTCCTTGTCCCACACGGAATGTGGCAGCCCGGAAAGATGTTGCTGGTCTTCACCATCCCCCTGCAGCCTATTCACAGGCACAACAGGATTCGGGACCCGGGCTTGCCCAGAGGAGGAACATCTCATGGCTCTATTCCTCGGCAGGGCCTGTTCATGAAAACGCACACGTCCGGCTCCTTGTCCCACACGAAAGTTGGCAGACCTGAATGCTGTTGCTGGTCTTCACCGTCCCCCTGCAGCCTATTCACAGGCACAAGAGGATTTGGGACCCGGCCTTGCCCAGAGGAGGAACATCTCATGGCTCTCGTCCTCGGCAGAGCCTGATTCCGAAAAGGCACACGTCCGACTCCTTATCCCACAGGGAAGGTTGCAGCCCTGAATGCTGTTGCTGGTCTTCACCGTCCCCCTGCAGCCTATTCACAGGCACAACAGGATTCAGGTCCCGGGCAGGACCCGGGCTTGCCCAGAGGAGGAACATCTCATGGCTCTCTTCCTCGGCAGGGCCTGTTTCTTAAAAGGCACACATCCGGCTCCTTGTCCCACACTGAATGTGGCAGCCCTGAAAGATGTTTCTGGTCTTCACCGTCCCCCTGCAGCCTATTCACAGGCACAACAGGATCTGAGACCCAGGCTTGCCCAGAGGAGGAACATCTCATGGCTCTCGTCCTCGGCAGAGCCTGTTTCCGAAAAGGCACAGGTCCAGCTCCTTGTCCCACATGGAGGGTGGCAGCCCTGAATGCTGTTGCTGGTCTTCACCGTCCCCCTGCAGCCTATTCACAGGCACAACAGGATTCAGGACCCGGGCTTGCCCAGAGGAGGAACATCTCATGGCGCTCGTCCTCGGCAGAGTCTGTTTCTTAAAAGGCGCACGTCCGGCTCCTTCTCCCACACGGAATGTGGCAGCCCGGAAAGCTGTTGCTGGTCTTCACCATCCCCCTGCAGCCTTTTCACAGGCACAAGAGGATTTGGGACCCGGGCTTGCCCAGAGGAGGAACATCTCATGGCTCTCGTCCTCCGCAGGGCCTTTTACTGAAAACGCACACGTCCGGCTCCTTGTCCCACACGGAAGTTGGCAGACCTGAATGCTGTTGCTGGTCTTCACCGTCCCCCTGTAGCCTATTCACAGGCATAAGAGGATTTGGGACCCGGGCTTGCCCAGAGGAGGAACATCTCATGGATCTCGTCCTCGGCAGAGCCTGATTCCGAAAAGGCACACGTCCGACTCCTTATCCCACAGGGAAGTTTGCAGCCCTGAATGCTGTTGCTGGTCTTCACCGTCCCCCTGCAGCCTATTCACAGGCAAAACAGCATTCAGTACCCGGGATTGCCCAGAGGAGGAACATCTCATGGCTCTCGTCCTCCGCAGGGCCTGTTTCTTAAAAGGCACACGTCCGGCTCCTTGTCCCACACGGAAGGTGGCAGCCCTGAAAGATCTTGCTGGTCTTCACCGTCCCCCTGCAGCATATTCAGGGCACAACAGCATTCAGGACCCGGGCTTGCCCAGAGGAGGAACATCTCATGGCTCTCGTCCTCGGCAGAGCCTGATTCCGAAAAGGCACACGTCCGACTCCTTATCCCACACGGAAGGTTGCAGCCCTGAATGCTGTTGCTGGTCTTCACCGTCCCCCTGCAGCCTATTCACAGGCAGAGCAGGATTCAGGTCCCGGGCAGGACCCGGGCTTGCCCAGAGGAGGAACATCTCATGGCTCTCGGCCTCCGCAGGGCCTGTTTCCAGAAAGGCACTCGTTTGGCTCCTTGTCCCAAATGGAAAGTGGCAGCCCTGAAAGGTGTTGCTGGTCTACACCGTCCCCCTGCAGCCTATTCACAGGCACAGCAGGATTCACGACCCGGGCTTGCCCAGAGGAGGAACATCTCATGGCTCTCGTCCTCGGCAGAGCCTGATTCCAAAAAGGCGCACGTCCGGCTCCTTGTCCCACACGGAATGTGGCAGCCCGGAAAGATGTTGCTGGTCTTCACCATCCCCCTGCAGCCTATTCACAGGCACAACAGGATTCAGGACCCGGGCTTGCCCAGAGGAGGAACATCTCATGGCTCTCTTCCTCGGCAGGACCTGTTTCTGAAAACGCACACGTCCGGCTCCTTGTCCCACACGAAAGTTGGCAGACCTGAATGCTGTTGCTGGTCTTCACCGTCCCCCTGCAGCCTATTCACAGGCACAAGAGGATTTGGGACCCGGGCTTGCCCAGAGGAGGAACATCTCATGGCTCTCGTCCTCGGCAGAGCCTGATTCCGAAAAGGCACACGTCCGACTCCTTATCCCACAGGGAAGGTTGCAGCCCTGAATGCTGTTGCTGGTCTTCACCGTCCCCCTGCAGCCTATTCACAGGCACAACAGGATTCAGGTCCCGGGCAGGACCCGGGCTTGCCCAGAGGAGGAACATCTCATGGCTCTCTTCCTCGGCAGGGCCTGTTTCTTAAAAGGCACACATCCGGCTCCTTGTCCCACACTGAATGTGGCAGCCCTGAAAGATGTTTCTGGTCTTCACCGTCCCCCTGCAGCCTATTCACAGGCACAACAGGATTCAGGAGCCGGGCTTGCCCAGAGGAGGAACATCTCATGGCTCTCATCCTCCGCAGGGCCTGTTTCTTAAAAGGCACAGGTCCGGCTCCTTGTCCCACACGGAAGGTGGCAGCCCTGAAAGATGTTGCTGGTCTTCACCGTCCCCCTGCAGCCTATTCAGGGCACAACAGCATTCAGGACCCGGGCTTGCCCAGAGGAGGAACATCTCATGGCTCTCGTTCTCGGCAGAGCCTGTTTCCGAAAAGGCACACGTCCGGCTCCTTGTCCCAAACGGAATGTGGCAGCCCTGAATGCTGTTGCTGGTCTTCACTGTCCCCCTGCAGCCTATTCACAGGCACAACAGGATTCAGGACCCGGGCTTGCCCAGAGGAGGAACATCTCATGGTTCTCGTCCTCGGCAGAGCCTCATTTCGAAACGGCACACGTCCGGCTCCTTGTCCCACACGGAAGGTGGCAGCCCTGAAAGCTGTTGCTGGTCTTCACCGTCCCCCTGCAGCCTATTCAGAGGCACAACAGGATTCAGGAGCCGGGCTTGTCCAGAGGAGGAGCATCTCATGGCTCTCGGCCTCCGCAGGGCCTGTTTCCAGAAAGGCACTCGTTTGGCTCCTTGTCCCAAATGGAAAGTGGCAGCCCTGAAAGGTGTTGCTGGTCTACACCGTCCCCCTGCAGCCTATTCACAGGCACAGCAGGATTCACGACCCGGGCTTGCCCAGAGGAGGAACATCTCATGGCTCTCGTCCTCGGCAGAGCCTGATTCCAAAAAGGCGCACGTCCGGCTCCTTGTCCCACACGGAATGTGGCAGCCCGGAAAGATGTTGCTGGTCTTCACCATCCCCCTGCAGCCTATTCACAGGCACAACAGGATTCAGGACCCGGGCTTGCCCAGAGGAGGAACATCTCATGGCTCTCGTCCTCGGCAGGGCCTGTTTCTGAAAACGCACACGTCCGGCTCCTTGTCCCACACGAAAGTTGGCAGACCTGAATGCTGTTGCTGGTCTTCACCGTCCCCCTGCAGCCTATTCACAGGCACAAGAGGATTTGGGACCCGGGCTTGCCCAGAGGAGGAACATCTCATGGCTCTCGTCCTCGGCAGAGCCTGATTCCGAAAAGGCACACGTCCGACTCCTTATCCCACAGGGAAGGTTGCAGCCCTGAATGCTGTTGCTGGTCTTCACCGTCCCCCTGCAGCCTATTCACAGGCACAACAGGATTCAGGTCCCGGGCAGGACCCGGGCTTGCCCAGAGGAGGAACATCTCATGGCTCTCTTCCTCGGCAGGGCCTGTTTCTTAAAAGGCACACGTCCTGCTCCATGTCCCAAACGGAAGGTGGCAGCCCTGAATGCTGTTGCTGGTCTTCACCGTCCCCCTGCAGCCTATTCAGAGGTACAACAGGATTCAGGACCCGGGCTTGCCCAGAGGAGGAACATCTCATGGCTCTCTTCCTCGGCAGGGTCTGTTTCTTAAAAGGCACACGTCCGGCTCCTTGTCCCAAACGGAAGGTGGCAGCCCGCAAAGATGTTGCTGGTCTTCACCGTCCCCCTGCAGCCTATTCACAGGCACAACAGGATTCAGGACCCGGGCTTGCCCAGAGGAGGAACATCTCATGGATCTCGTCCTCCGCAGGGCCTGTTTCCAGAAAGGCACTCGTCCGGCTCCTTGTCCCACACGGACGGTGGCAGCCCGGAAAGATGATGCTAGTCTTCACCGTCCCCCTGCAGCCTATTCACAGGCACAACAGGATCTGAGACCCAGGCTTGCCTAGAGGAGGAACATCTCATGTCTCTCGTCCTCGGCAGAGCCTGTTTCCGAAAAGGCACAGGTCCAGCTCCTTGTCCCACATGGAGGGTGGCAGCCCTGAATGCTGTTGCTGGTCTTCACCGTCCCCCTGCAGCCTATTCACAGGCACAACAGGATTCAGGACCCGGCCTTGCCCAGAGGAGGAACATCTCATGGCTCTCGTCCTCGGCAGAGCCTGTTTCTTAAAAGGCGCACGTCCGGCTCCTTCTCCCACACGGAATGTGGCAGCCCGGAAAGCTGTTGCTGGTCTTCACCATCCCCCTGCAGCCTTTTCACAGGCACAAGAGGATTTGGGACCCGGGCTTGCCCAGAGGAGGAACATCTCATGGCTCTCGTCCTCCGCAGGGCCTTTTACTGAAAACGCACACGTCCGGCTCCTTGTCCCACACGGAAGTTGGCAGACCTGAATGCTGTTGCTGGTCTTCACCGTCCCCCTGCCGCCTATTCACAGGCATAAGAGGATTTGGGACCCGGGCTTGCCCAGAGGAGGAACATCTCATGGATCTCGTCCTCGGCAGAGCCTGATTCCGAAAAGGCACACGTCCGACTCCTTATCCCACAGGGAAGTTTGCAGCCCTGAATGCTGTTGCTGGTCTTCACCGTCCCCCTGCAGCCTATTCACAGGCACAACAGCATTCAGTACCCGGGATTGCCCAGAGGAGGAACATCTCATGGCTCTCGTCCTCCGCAGGGCCTGTTTCTTAAAAGGCACACGTCCGGCTCCTTGTCCCACACGGAAGGTGGCAGCCCTGAAAGATCTTGCTGGTCTTCACCGTCCCCCTGCAGCCTATTCAGGGCACAACAGGATTCAGGACCCGGGCTTGCCTAGAGGAGGAACATCTCATGGCTCTCGTCCTCGGCAGAGCCTGATTCCGAAAACGCACACGTCCGGCTCCTTGTCCCACACGGAAGTTGGCAGACCTGAATGCTGTTGCTGGTCTTCACCGTCCCCCTGCAGCCTATTCACAGGCACAACAGCATTCAGTACCCGGGATTGCCCAGAGGAGGAACATCTCATGGCTCTCGTCCTCGGCAGGGCCTGTTTCCGAGAAGGCACACGTCCGGCTCCTTGTCCCACACGGAAGGTGGCAGCCCTGAAAGCTGTTGCTGGTCTTCACCGTCCCCCTGCAGCCTATTTACAGGCACAAGGGGATTTGGGACCCAGGCATGCCCAGAGGAGGAACATCTCATGGCTCTCGTCCTCGGCAGAGCCTGTTTCCGAAAAGGCACACGTCAGGCTCCTTGTCCCACACGGAAGGTGGCAGCCCTGAATGCTGTTGCTGGTCTTCACCGTCCCCCTGCAGCCTATTCAGGGCACAACAGCATTCAGGACCCGGGCTTGCCCAGAGGAGGAACATCTCATGGCTCTCGTTCTCGGCAGAGCCTGTTTCCGAAAAGGCACACGTCCGGCTCCTTGTCCCAAACGGAATGTGGCAGCCCTGAATGCTGTTGCTGGTCTTCACCGTCCCCCTGCAGCCTATTCACAGGCACAACAGGATTCAGGAGCCGGGCTTGCCCAGAGGAGGAACATCTCATGGCTCTCGTCCTCGGCAGAGCCTTATTTCGAAACGGCACACGTCCGGCTCCTTGTCCCACACGGAAGGTGGCAGCCCTGACAGCTGTTGCTGGTCTTCACCGTCCCCCTGCAGCCTATTCAGAGGCACAACAGCATTCAGGACCCGGGCTTGCCCAGAGGAGGAACATCTCATGGGTCTCGTCCTCCGCAGGGCCTGTTTCCAGAAAGGCACTCGTCCGGCTCCTTGTCTCAAATGAAAGGTGGCAGCCCTGAATGCTGTTGCTGGTCTTCACCGTCCCCCTGCAGCCTATTCACAGGCACAACAGGATTCAGGTCCCGGGCAGGACCCGGGCTTGCCCAGAGGAGGAACATCTCATGGCTCTCTTCCTCGGCAGGGCCTGTTTCTTAAAAGGCACACATCCGGCTCCTTGTCCCACACTGAATGTGGCAGCCCTGAAAGATGTTTCTGGTCTTCACCGTCCCCCTGCAGCCTATTCACAGGCACAACAGGATCTGAGACCCAGGCTTGCCCAGAGGAGGAACATCTCATGTCTCTCGTCCTCGGCAGAGCCTGTTTCCGAAAAGGCACAGGTCCAGCTCCTTGTCCCACATGGAGGGTGGCAGCCCTGAATGCTGTTGCTGGTCTTCACCGTCCCCCTGCAGCCTATTCACCGGCACAACAGGATTCAGGACCCGGGCTTGCCCAGAGGAGGAACATCTCATGGCTCTCGTCCTCGGCAGAGTCTGTTTCTTAAAAGGCGCACGTCCGGCTCCTTCTCCCACACGGAATGTGGCAGCCCGGAAAGCTGTTGCTGGTCTTCACCATCCCCCTGCAGCCTTTTCACAGGCACAAGAGGATTTGGGACCCGGGCTTGCCCAGAGGAGGAACATCTCATGGCTCTCGTCCTCCGCAGGGCCTTTTACTGAAAACGCACACGTCCGGCTCCTTGTCCCACACGGAAGTTGGCAGACCTGAATGCTGTTGCTGGTCTTCACCGTCCCCCTGTAGCCTATTCACAGGCATAAGAGGATTTGGGACCCGGGCTTGCCGAGAGGAGGAACATCTCATGGATCTCGTCCTCGGCAGAGCCTGATTCCGAAAAGGCACACGTCCGACTCCTTATCCCACAGGGAAGTTTGCAGCCCTGAATGCTGTTGCTGGTCTTCACCGTCCCCCTGCAGCCTATTCACAGGCACAACAGCATTCAGTACCCGGGATTGCCCAGAGGAGGAACATCTCATGGCTCTCGTCCTCCGCAGGGCCTGTTTCTTAAAAGGCACACGTCCGGCTCCTTGTCCCACACGGAAGGTGGCAGCCCTGAAAGATCTTGCTGGTCTTCACCGTCCCCCTGCAGCATATTCAGGGCACAACAGCATTCAGGACCCGGGCTTGCCCAGAGGAGGAACATCTCATGGCTCTCGTCCTCGGCAGAGCCTGATTCTGAAAAGGCACACGTCCGACTCCTTATCCCACACGGAAGTTTGCAGCCCTGAATGCTGTTGCTGGTCTTCACCGTCCCCCTGCAGCCTATTCACAGGCAGAGCAGGATTCAGGTCCCGGGCAGGACCCGGGCTTGCCCAGAGGAGGAACATCTCATGGCTCTCGGCCTCCGCAGGGCCTGTTTCCAGAAAGGCACTCGTTTGGCTCCTTGTCCCAAATGGAAAGTGGCAGCCCTGAAAGGTGTTGCTGGTCTACACCGTCCCCCTGCAGCCTATTCACAGGCACAGCAGGATTCACGACCCGGGCTTGCCCAGAGGAGGAACATCTCATGGCTCTCGTCCTCGGCAGAGCCTGATTCCAAAAAGGCGCACGTCCGGCTCCTTGTCCCACACGGAATGTGGCAGCCCGGAAAGATGTTGCTGGTCTTCACCATCCCCCTGCAGCCTATTCACAGGCACAACAGGATTCAGGACCCGGGCTTGCCCAGAGGAGGAACATCTCATGGCTCTCTTCCTCGGCAGGGCCTGTTTCTGAAAACGCACACGTCCGGCTCCTTGTCCCACACGAAAGTTGGCAGACCTGAATGCTGTTGCTGGTCTTCACCGTCCCCCTGCAGCCTATTCACAGGCACAAGAGGATTTGGGACCCGGGCTTGCCCAGAGGAGGAACATCTCATGGCTCTCGTCCTCGGCAGAGCCTGATTCCGAAAAGGCACACGTCCGACTCCTTATCCCACAGGGAAGGTTGCAGCCCTGAATGCTGTTGCTGGTCTTCACCGTCCCCCTGCAGCCTATTCACAGGCACAACAGGATTCAGGTCCCGGGCAGGACCCGGGCTTGCCCAGAGGAGGAACATCTCATGGCTCTCTTCCTCGGCAGGGCCTGTTTCTTAAAAGGCACACATCCGGCTCCTTGTCCCACACTGAATGTGGCAGCCCTGAAAGATGTTTCTGGTCTTCACCGTCCCCCTGCAGCCTATTCACAGGCACAACAGGATCTGAGACCCAGGCTTGCCCAGAGGAGGAACATCTCATGTCTCTCGTCCTCGGCAGAGCCTGTTTCCGAAAAGGCACAGGTCCAGCTCCTTGTCCCACATGGAGGGTGGCAGCCCTGAATGCTGTTGCTGGTCTTCACCGTCCCCCTGCAGCCTATTCACAGGCACAACAGGATTCAGGACCCGGGCTTGCCCAGAGGAGGAACATCTCATGGCTCTCGTCCTCGGCAGAGTCTGTTTCTTAAAAGGCGCACGTCCGGCTCCTTCTCCCACACGGAATGTGGCAGCCCGGAAAGCTGTTGCTGGTCTTCACCATCCCCCTGCAGCCTTTTCACAGGCACAAGAGGATTTGGGACCCGGGCTTGCCCAGAGGAGGAACATCTCATGGCTCTCGTCCTCCGCAGGGCCTTTTACTGAAAACGCACACGTCCGGCTCCTTGTCCCACACGGAAGTTGGCAGACCTGAATGCTGTTGCTGGTCTTCACCGTCCCCCTGCCGCCTATTCACAGGCATAAGAGGATTTGGGACCCGGGCTTGCCCAGAGGAGGAACATCTCATGGATCTCGTCCTCGGCAGAGCCTGATTCCGAAAAGGCACACGTCCGACTCCTTATCCCACAGGGAAGTTTGCAGCCCTGAATTCTGTTGCTGGTCTTCACCGTCCCCCTGCAGCCTATTCACAGGCACAACAGCATTCAGTACCCGGGATTGCCCAGAGGAGGAACATCTCATGGCTCTCGTCCTCCGCAGGGCCTGTTTCTTAAAAGGCACACGTCCGGCTCCTTGTCCCACACGGAAGGTGGCAGCCCTGAAAGATCTTGCTGGTCTTCACCGTCCCCCTGCAGCCTATTCAGGGCACAACAGGATTCAGGACCCGGGCTTGCCCAGAGGAGGAACATCTCATGGCTCTCGTCCTCGGCAGAGCCTGATTCCGAAAACGCACACGTCCGGCTCCTTGTCCCACACGGAAGTTGGCAGACCTGAATGCTGTTGCTGGTCTTCACCGTCCCCCTGCAGCCTATTCACAGGCACAACAGCATTCAGTACCCGGGCTTGCCCAGAGGAGGAACATCTCATGGCTCTCGTCCTCGGCAGGGCCTGTTTCCGAGAAGGCACACGTCCGGCTCCTTGTCCCACACGGAAGGTGGCAGCCCTGAAAGCTGTTGCTGGTCTTCACCGTCCCCCTGCAGCCTATTCACAGGCACAACAGGATTCAGGAGCCGGGCTTGCCCAGAGGAGGAACATCTCATGGCTCTCATCCTCCGCAGGGCCTGTTTCCAGAAAGGCACAGGTCCGGCTCCTTGTCCCACACGGAAGGTGGCAGCCCTGAAAGATGTTGCTGGTCTTCACCGTCCCCCTGCAGCCTATTCAGGGCACAACAGCATTCAGGACCCGGGCTTGCCCAGAGGAGGAACATCTCATGGCTCTCGTTCTCGGCAGAGCCTGTTTCCGAAAAGGCACACGTCCGGCTCCTTGTCCCAAACGGAATGTGGCAGCCCTGAATGCTGTTGCTGGTCTTCACTGTCCCCCTGCAGCCTATTCACAGGCACAACAGGATTCAGGACCCGGGCTTGCCCAGAGGAGGAACATCTCATGGTTCTCGTCCTCGGCAGAGCCTCATTTCGAAACGGCACACGTCCGGCTCCTTGTCCCACACGGAAGGTGGCAGCCCTGAAAGCTGTTGCTGGTCTTCACCGTCCCCCTGCAGCCTATTCAGAGGCACAACAGGATTCAGGAGCCGGGCTTGTCCAGAGGAGGAACATCTCATGGCTCTCGGCCTCCGCAGGGCCTGTTTCCAGAAAGGCACTCGTTTGGCTCCTTGTCCCAAATGGAAAGTGGCAGCCCTGAAAGGTGTTGCTGGTCTACACCGTCCCCCTGCAGCCTATTCACAGGCACAGCAGGATTCAGGACCCGGGCTTGCCCAGAGGAGGAACATCTCATGGCTCTCTTCCTCGGCAGGGCCTATTTCTGAAAACGCACACGTCCGGCTCCTTGTCCCACACGAAAGTTGGCAGACCTGAATGCTGTTGCTGGTCTTCACCGTCCCCCTGCAGCCTATTCACAGGCACAAGAGGATTTGGGACCCGGGCTTGCCCAGAGGAGGAACATCTCATGGCTCTCGTCCTCGGCAGAGCCTGATTCCGAAAAGGCACACGTCCGACTCCTTATCCCACAGGGAAGGTTGCAGCCCTGAATGCTGTTGCTGGTCTTCACCGTCCCCCTGCAGCCTATTCACAGGCACAACAGGATTCAGGTCCCGGGCAGGACCCGGGCTTGCCCAGAGGAGGAACATCTCATGGCTCTCTTCCTCGGCAGGGCCTGTTTCTTAAAAGGCACACGTCCTGCTCCATGTCCCAAACGGAAGGTGGCAGCCCTGAATGCTGTTGCTGGTCTTCACCGTCCCCCTGCAGCCTATTCAGAGGTACAACAGGATTCAGGACCCGGGCTTGCCTAGAGGAGGAACATCTCATGGCTCTCTTCCTCGGCAGGGTCTGTTTCTTAAAAGGCACACGTCCGGCTCCTTGTCCCACACGGAAGGTGGCAGCCCTGAAAGCTGTTGCTGGTCTTCACCGTCCCCCTGCAGCCTATTCAGAGGCACAACAGCATTCAGGACCCGGGCTTGCCCAGAGGAGGAACATCTCATGGCTCTCGTCCTCCGCAGGGCCTGTTTCCAGAAAGGCACTCGTCCGGCTCCTTGTCTCAAATGAAAGGTGGCAGCCCTGAATGCTGTTGCTGGTCTTCACCGTCCCCCTGCAGCCTATTCACAGGCACAACAGGATTCAGGACCTGGGCTTGCCCAGAGGAGGAACATCTCATGGCTCTCGTCCTCCGCAGGGCCTGTTTCCAGAAAGGCACTCGTCCGGCTCCTTGTCCCACACGGACGGTGGCAGCCCGGAAAGATGATGCTAGTCTTCACCGTCCCCCTGCAGCCTATTCACAGGCACAACAGGATCTGAGACCCAGGCTTGCCTAGAGGAGGAACATCTCATGTCTCTCGTCCTCGGCAGAGCCTGTTTCCGAAAAGGCACAGGTCCAGCTCCTTGTCCCACATGGAGGGTGGCAGCCCTGAATGCTGTTGCTGGTCTTCACCGTCCCCCTGCAGCCTATTCACAGGCACAACAGGATTCAGGACCCGGGCTTGCCCAGAGGAGGAACATCTCATGGCTCTCGTCCTCGGCAGAGCCTGTTTCTTAAAAGGCGCACGTCCGGCTCCTTCTCCCACACGGAATGTGGCAGCCCGGAAAGCTGTTGCTGGTCTTCACCATCCCCCTGCAGCCTTTTCACAGGCACAAGAGGATTTGGGACCCGGGCTTGCCCAGAGGAGGAACATCTCATGGCTCTCGTCCTCCGCAGGGCCTTTTACTGAAAACGCACACGTCCGGCTCCTTGTCCCACACGGAAGTTGGCAGACCTGAATGCTGTTGCTGGTCTTCACCGTCCCCCTGCCGCCTATTCACAGGCATAAGAGGATTTGGGACCCGGGCTTGCCCAGAGGAGGAACATCTCATGGATCTCGTCCTCGGCAGAGCCTGATTCCGAAAAGGCACACGTCCGACTCCTTATCCCACAGGGAAGTTTGCAACCCTGAATGCTGTTGCTGGTCTTCACCGTCCCCCTGCAGCCTATTCACAGGCACAACAGCATTCAGTACCCGGGATTGCCCAGAAGAGGAACATCTCATGGCTCTCGTCCTCCGCAGGGCCTGTTTCTTAAAAGGCACACGTCCGGCTCCTTGTCCCACACGGAAGGTGGCAGCCCTGAAAGATCTTGCTGGTCTTCACCGTCCCCCTGCAGCCTATTCAGGGCACAACAGGATTCAGGACCCGGGCTTGCCTAGAGGAGGAACATCTCATGGCTCTCGTCCTCGGCAGAGCCTGATTCCGAAAACGCACAAGTCCGGCTCCTTGTCCCACATGGAAGTTGGCAGACCTGAATGCTGTTGCTGGTCTTCACCGTCCCCCTGCAGCCTATTCAGAGGCACAACAGCATTCAGTACCCGGGATTGCCCAGAGGAGGAACATCTCATGGCTCTCGTCCTCGGCAGGGCCTGTTTCCGAGAAGGCACACGTCCGGCTCCTTGTCCCACACGGAAGGTGGCAGCCCTGAAAGCTGTTGCTGGTCTTCACCGTTCCCCTGCAGCCTATTCACAGGCACAACAGGATTCAGGAGCCGGGCTTGCCCAGAGGAGGAACATCTCATGGCTCTCATCCTCCGCAGGGCCTGTTTCTTAAAAGGCACAGGTCCGGCTCCTTGTCCCACACGGAAGGTGGCAGCCCTGAAAGATGTTGCTGGTCTTCACCGTCCCCCTGCAGCCTATTCAGGGCACAACAGCATTCAGGACCCGGGCTTGCCCAGAGGAGGAACATCTCATGGCTCTCGTTCTCGGCAGAGCCTGTTTCCGAAAAGGCACACGTCCGGCTCCTTGTCCCAAACGGAATGTGGCAGCCCGGAAAGATGTTGCTGGTCTTCACCGTCCCCCTGCAGCCTCTTCACAGGCACAACAGGATTCAGGACCCGGGCTTGCCCAGAGGAGGAACATCTCATGGATCTCGTCCTCCGCAGGGCCTGTTTCCAGAAAGGCACTCGTCCGGCTCCTTGTCCCACACGGAAAGTAGCAGCCCGGAAAGATGATACTGGTCTTCACCGTCCCCATGCAGCCTATTCACAGGCACAACAGGATCTGGGACCCGGGCTTGCCCAGAGGAGGAACATCTCATGTCTCTCGTCCTCGGCAGAGCCTTTTTCCGAAAAGGCACAGGTCCGGCTCCTTGTCCCACATGGAGGGTGGCAGCCCTGAATGCTGTTGCTGGTCTTCACCGTCCCCCTGCAGCCTATTCACAGGCACAACAGGATTCAGGACCCGGGCTTGCCCAGAGGAGGACCATCTCATGGCTCTCGTCCTCGGCAGAGCCTGTTTCTTAAAAGGCGCACGTCCGGCTCCTTGTCCCACACGGAATGTGGCAGCCCTGAAAGCTGTTGCTGGTATTCACCGTCCACCTGCAGCCTATTCACAGGCACAACAGGATTCAGGACCCTGGCAGGACCCGGGCTTGCCCAGAGGAGGAACATCTCATGGCTCTCTTCCTCGGCAGGGCCTGTTTCTTAAAAGGCACACGTCCGGCTCCTTGTCCCACACGGAATGTGGCAGCCCTGAAAGCTGTTGCTGGTCTTCACCGTCCCCCTGCAGCCTATTCACAGGCACAACAGGATTCAGGACCCGGGCTTACCCAGAGGAGGAACATCTCATGGATCTCGTCCTCCGCAGGGCCTGTTTCCAGAAAGGCACTCGTCTGGCTCCTTGTCACACATGGAAGGTGGCAGCCCGGAAAGATGATGCTAGTCTTCACCGTCCCCCTGCAGCCTATTCACAGGCACAACAGGATCTGGGACCCAGGCTTGCCCAGAAGAGGAACATCTCATGTCTCTCGTCCTCGGCAGAGCCTGTTTCCGAAAAGGCACAGGTCCAGCTCCTTGTCCCACATGGAGTGTGGCAGCCCTGAATGCTCTTGCTGGTCTTCACCGTCCCCCTGCAGCCTATTCACAGGCACAACAGGATTTCGGACCCGGGCTTGCCCAGAGGAGGAACATCTCATGGCTCTCGTCCTCGGCAGAGCCTCATTTCGAAACGGCACACGTCCGGCTCCTTGTCCCACACGGAAGGTGGCAGCCCTGAAAGCTGTTGCTGGTCTTCACCGTCCCCCTGCAGCCTATTCAGAGGCACAACAGCATTCAGGACCCGGGCTTGCCCAGAGGAGGAACATCTCATGGCTCTCGTCCTCCGAAGGGCCTGTTTCCAGAAAGGCACTCGTCCGGCTCCTTGTCTCAAATGGAAGGTGGCAGCCCTGAATGCTGTTGCTGGTCTTCACCGTCCCCCTGCAGCCTATCCACAGGCACAACAGGATTCAGGACCCGGGCTTGCCCAGAGGAGGAACGTCTCATTGCTCTCGTCCTCGGCAGAGCCTGTTTCTTAAAAGTCGCACGTCCGGCTCCTTGTCCCACACGGAATGTGGCAGCCCGGAAAGCTGTTGCGGGTCTTCACCATCCCCCTGCAGCCTTTTCACAGGCACAAGAGGATTTGGGACCCGGGCTTGCCCAGAGGAGGAACATCTCATGGCTCTCGTCCTCCGCAGGGCCTGTTTCTTAAAACGCACACGTCCGGCTCCTTGTCCCACACGGAAGTTGGCAGCCCTGAATGCTGTTGCTGGTCTTCACCGTCCCCCTGCAGCCTATTCACAGGCATAAGAGGATTTGGGACCCGGGATTGCCCAGAGGAGGAACATCTCATGGATCTCGTCCTCGGCAGAGCCTCATTCCGAAAAGGCACACGTCCGACTCCTTATCCCACAGGGAAGTTTGCAGCCCTGAATGCAGTTGCTGGTCTTCACCGTCCCCCTGCAGCCTATTCACAGGCACAACAGGATTCAGGACCCGGGATTGCCCAGAGGAGGAACATCTCATGGCTCTCGTCCTCCGCAGGGCCTGTTTCTTAAAAGGCACACGTCCGGCTCCTTGTCCCACACGGAAGGTGGCAGCCCTGAAAGATCTTGCTGGTCTTCACCGTCCCCCTGCAGCCTATTCAGGGGACAACAGGATTCAGGACCCGGGCTTGCCCAGAGGAGGAACATCTCATGGCTCTCGTCCTCGGCAGAGCCTGTTTCCGAAAAGGCACACGTCCGGCTCCTTGTCCCAAACGGAATGTGGCAGCCCGGAAAGATGTTGCTGGTCTTCACCGTCCCCCTGCAGCCTATTCACAGGCACAACAGGATTCAGGACCCGGGCTTGCCCAGAGGAGGAACATCTCATGGATCTCGTCCTCCGCAGGGCCTGTTTCCAGAAAGGCACTCGTCCGGCTCCTTGTCCCACACGGAAAGTAGCAGCCCGGAAAGATGATACTGGTCTTCACCGTCCCCCTGCAGCCTATTCACAGGCACAACAGGATCTGGGACCCAGGCTTGCCCAGAGGAGGAACATCTCATGTCTCTTGTCCTCGGCAGAGCCTGTTTCCGAAAAGGCACAGGTCCGGCTCCTTGTCCCACATGGAGGGTGGCAACCCTGAATGCTGTTGCTGATCTTCACCGTCCCCCTGCAGCCTATTCACAGGCACAACAGGATTCAGGACCCGGGCTTGCCCAGAGGAGGAACATCTCATGAGTCTCGTCCTCGGCAGAGCCTGTTTCTTAAAAGGCGCACGTCCGGCTCCTTGTCCCACACGGAATGTGGCAGCCCGGAAAGCTGTTCCTGGTATTCACCGTCCACCTGCAGCCTATTCACAGGCACAAGAGGATTCAGGACCCGGGCAGGACCCGGGCTTGCCCAGAGGAGGAACATCTCATGGCTCTCTTCCTCGGCAGAGCCTGTTTCTTAAAAGGCACACGTCCGGCTCCTTGTCCCACACGGATGGTGGCAGCCCTGAAAGCTGTTGCTGGTCTTCACCGTCCCCCTGCAGCCTATTCAGAGGCACAACAGCATTCAGGACCCGGGCTTGCCCAGAGGAGGAACATCTCATGGCTCTCGTCCTCGGCAGGGCCTGTTTCCGAGAAGGCACACGTCCGGCTCCTTGTCCCACACGGAAGGTGGCAGCCCTGAATGCTGTTGCTGGTCTCCGCCGTCCCCCTGCAGCCTATTCACAGGCACAACAGGATTCAGGAACCGGGCTTGCCCAGAGGAGGAACATCTCATGGCTCTCGTCCTCGGCAGAGCCTCATTTCGAAACAGCACACGTCCGGCTCCTTGTCCCAAACGGAAGGTGGCAGCCCTGAAAGCTGTTGCTGGTCTTCACCGTCCCCCTGCAGCCTAATCAGAGGCACAACAGGATTCAGGAGCCGGGCTTGCCTAGAGGAGGAAAATCTCATGGCTCTCGTCCTCCGCAGGGCCTGTTTCCAGAAAGGCACTCGTCCGGCTCCTTGTCCCAAATGGAAGGTGGCAGCCCTGAAAGATGTTGCTGGTCTACACCGTCCCCCTGCAGCCTATTCACAGGCACAGCAGGATTCACAACCCGGCCTTGCCTAGAGGAGGAACATCTCATGGCTCTCGTCCTCCGCAGGGCCTGTTTCCAGAAAGGCACACGTCCGGCTCCTTATCCCACACAGAAGATGGCAGCCCTGAATGCTGTTGCTGGTCTTCACTGTCCCCCTGCAGCCTATTCACAGGCACAACAGGATTCAGGACCCGGGCTTGCCCAGAGGAGGAACATCTCATGGTTCTCGTCCTCGGCAGAGCCTCATTTCGAAACGGCAAACGTCCGGCTCCTTGTCCCACACGGAAGGTGGCAGCCCTGAAAGCTGTTGCTGGTCTTCACCGTCCCCCTGCAGCCTATTCAGAGGCACAACAGGATTCAGGAGCCGGGCTTGTCCAGAGGAGGAACATCTCATGGCTCTCGGCCTCCGCAGGGCCTGTTTCCAGAAAGGCACTCGTTTGGCTCCTTGTCCCAAATGGAAAGTGGCAGCCCTGAAAGGTGTTGCTGGTCTACACCGTCCCCCTGCAGCCTATTCACAGGCACAGCAGGATTCACGACCCGGGCTTGCCCAGAGGAGGAACATCTCATGGCTCTCGTCCTCGGCAGAGCCTGATTCCAAAAAGGCGCACGTCCGGCTCCTTGTCCCACACGGAATGTGGCAGCCCGGAAAGCTGTTGCTGGTCTTCACCATCCCCCTGCAGCCTTTTCACAGGCACAATAGGATTTGGGACCCGGGCTTGCCCAGAGGAGGAACATCTCATGGCTCTCTTCCTCGGCAGGGCCTGTTTCTGAAAACGCACACGTCCGGCTCCTTGTCCCACACGAAAGTTGGCAGACCTGAATGCTGTTGCTGGTCTTCACCGTCCCCCTGCAGCCTATTCACAGGCACAAGAGGATTTGGGACCCGGGCTTGCCCAGAGGAGGAACATCTCATGGCTCTCGTCCTCGGCAGAGCCTGATTCCGAAAAGGCACACGTCCGACTCCTTATCCCACAGGGAAGGTTGCAGCCCTGAATGCTGTTGCTGGTCTTCACCGTCCCCCTGCAGCCTATTCACAGGCACAACAGGATTCAGGTCCCAGGCAGGACCCGGGCTTGCCCAGAGGAGGAACATCTCATGGCTCTCTTCCTCGGCAGGGCCTGTTTCTTAAAAGGCACACGTCCTGCTCCATGTCCCAAACGGAAGGTGGCAGCCCTGAATGCTGTTGCTGGTCTTCACCGTCCCCCTGCAGCCTATTCAGAGGTACAACAGGATTCAGGACCCGGGCTTGCCCAGATGAGGAACATCTCATGACTCTCTTCCTCGGCAGGGCCTGTTTCTTAAAAGGCACACATCCGGCTCCTTGTCCCACACTGAATGTGGCAGCCCTGAAAGATGTTTCTGGTCTTCACCGTCCCCCTGCAGCCTATTCACAGGCACAACAGGATCTGAGACCCAGGCTTGCCCAGAGGAGGAACATCTCATGTCTCTCGTCCTCGGCAGAGCCTGTTTCCGAAAAGGCACAGGTCCAGCTCCTTGTCCCACATGGAGGGTGGCAGCCCTGAATGCTGTTGCTGGTCTTCACCGTCCCCCTGCAGCCTATTCACAGGCACAACAGGATTCAGGACCCGGGCTTGCCCAGAGGAGGAACATCTCATGGCTCTCGTCCTCGGCAGAGTCTGTTTCTTAAAAGGCGCACGTCCGGCTCCTTCTCCCACACGGAATGTGGCAGCCCGGAAAGCTGTTGCTGGTCTTCACCATCCCCCTGCAGCCTTTTCACAGGAACAAGAGGATTTGGGACCCGGGCTTGCCCAGAGGAGGAACATCTCATGGCTCTCGTCCTCCGCAGGGCCTTTTACTGAAAACGCACACGTCCGGCTCCTTGTCCCACACGGAAGTTGGCAGACCTGAATGCTGTTGCTGGTCTTCACCGTCCCCCTGCCGCCTATTCACAGGCATAAGAGGATTTGGGACCCGGGCTTGCCCAGAGGAGGAACATCTCATGGATCTCGTCCTCGGCAGAGCCTGATTCCGAAAAGGCACACGTCCGACTCCTTATCCCACAGGGAAGTTTGCAGCCCTGAATGCTGTTGCTGGTCTTCACCGTCCCCCTGCAGCCTATTCACAGGCACAACAGCATTCAGTACCCGGGATTGCCCAGAGGAGGAACATCTCATGGCTCTCGTCCTCCGCAGGGCCTGTTTCTTAAAAGGCACACGTCCGGCTCCTTGTCCCACACGGAAGGTGGCAGCCCTGAAAGATCTTGCTGGTCTTCACCGTCCCCCTGCAGCCTATTCAGGGCACAACAGGATTCAGGACCCGGGCTTGCCCAGAGGAGGAACATCTCATGGCTCTCGTCCTCGGCAGAGCCTGATTCCGAAAACGCACACGTCCGGCTCCTTGTCCCACACGGAAGTTGGCAGACCTGAATGCTGTTGCTGGTCTTCACCGTCCCCCTGCAGCCTATTCACAGGCACAACAGCATTCAGTACCCGGGCTTGCCCAGAGGAGGAACATCTCATGGCTCTCGTCCTCGGCAGGGCCTGTTTCCGAGAAGGCACACGTCCGGCTCCTTGTCCCACACGGAAGGTGGCAGCCCTGAAAGCTGTTGCTGGTCTTCACCGTCCCCCTGCAGCCTATTCACAGGCACAACAGGATTCAGGAGCCGGGCTTGCCCAGAGGAGGAACATCTCATGGCTCTCATCCTCCGCAGGGCCTGTTTCCAGAAAGGCACAGGTCCGGCTCCTTGTCCCACACGGAAGGTGGCAGCCCTGAAAGATGTTGCTGGTCTTCACCGTCCCCCTGCAGCCTATTCAGGGCACAACAGCATTCAGGACCCGGGCTTGCCCAGAGGAGGAACATCTCATGGCTCTCGTTCTCGGCAGAGCCTGTTTCCGAAAAGGCACACGTCCGGCTCCTTGTCCCAAACGGAATGTGGCAGCCCTGAATGCTGTTGCTGGTCTTCACTGTCCCCCTGCAGCCTATTCACAGGCACAACAGGATTCAGGACCCGGGCTTGCCCAGAGGAGGAACATCTCATGGTTCTCGTCCTCGGCAGAGCCTCATTTCGAAACGGCACACGTCCGGCTCCTTGTCCCACACGGAAGGTGGCAGCCCTGAAAGCTGTTGCTGGTCTTCACCGTCCCCCTGCAGCCTATTCAGAGGCACAACAGGATTCAGGAGCCGGGCTTGTCCAGAGGAGGAACATCTCATGGCTCTCGGCCTCCGCAGGGCCTGTTTCCAGAAAGGCACTCGTTTGGCTCCTTGTCCCAAATGGAAAGTGGCAGCCCTGAAAGGTGTTGCTGGTCTACACCGTCCCCCTGCAGCCTATTCACAGGCACAGCAGGATTCAGGACCCGGGCTTGCCCAGAGGAGGAACATCTCATGGCTCTCTTCCTCGGCAGGGCCTATTTCTGAAAACGCACACGTCCGGCTCCTTGTCCCACACGAAAGTTGGCAGACCTGAATGCTGTTGCTGGTCTTCACCGTCCCCCTGCAGCCTATTCACAGGCACAAGAGGATTTGGGACCCGGGCTTGCCCAGAGGAGGAACATCTCATGGCTCTCGTCCTCGGCAGAGCCTGATTCCGAAAAGGCACACGTCCGACTCCTTATCCCACAGGGAAGGTTGCAGCCCTGAATGCTGTTGCTGGTCTTCACCGTCCCCCTGCAGCCTATTCACAGGCACAACAGGATTCAGGTCCCGGGCAGGACCCGGGCTTGCCCAGAGGAGGAACATCTCATGGCTCTCTTCCTCGGCAGGGCCTGTTTCTTAAAAGGCACACGTCCTGCTCCATGTCCCAAACGGAAGGTGGCAGCCCTGAATGCTGTTGCTGGTCTTCACCGTCCCCCTGCAGCCTATTCAGAGGTACAACAGGATTCAGGACCCGGGCTTGCCTAGAGGAGGAACATCTCATGGCTCTCTTCCTCGGCAGGGTCTGTTTCTTAAAAGGCACACGTCCGGCTCCTTGTCCCACACGGAAGGTGGCAGCCCTGAAAGCTGTTGCTGGTCTTCACCGTCCCCCTGCAGCCTATTCAGAGGCACAACAGCATTCAGGACCCGGGCTTGCCCAGAGGAGGAACATCTCATGGCTCTCGTCCTCCGCAGGGCCTGTTTCCAGAAAGGCACTCGTCCGGCTCCTTGTCTCAAATGAAAGGTGGCAGCCCTGAATGCTGTTGCTGGTCTTCACCGTCCCCCTGCAGCCTATTCACAGGCACAACAGGATTCAGGACCTGGGCTTGCCCAGAGGAGGAACATCTCATGGCTCTCGTCCTCCGCAGGGCCTGTTTCCAGAAAGGCACTCGTCCGGCTCCTTGTCCCACACGGACGGTGGCAGCCCGGAAAGATGATGCTAGTCTTCACCGTCCCCCTGCAGCCTATTCACAGGCACAACAGGATCTGAGACCCAGGCTTGCCTAGAGGAGGAACATCTCATGTCTCTCGTCCTCGGCAGAGCCTGTTTCCGAAAAGGCACAGGTCCAGCTCCTTGTCCCACATGGAGGGTGGCAGCCCTGAATGCTGTTGCTGGTCTTCACCGTCCCCCTGCAGCCTATTCACAGGCACAACAGGATTCAGGACCCGGGCTTGCCCAGAGGAGGAACATCTCATGGCTCTCGTCCTCGGCAGAGCCTGTTTCTTAAAAGGCGCACGTCCGGCTCCTTCTCCCACACGGAATGTGGCAGCCCGGAAAGCTGTTGCTGGTCTTCACCATCCCCCTGCAGCCTTTTCACAGGCACAAGAGGATTTGGGACCCGGGCTTGCCCAGAGGAGGAACATCTCATGGCTCTCGTCCTCCGCAGGGCCTTTTACTGAAAACGCACACGTCCGGCTCCTTGTCCCACACGGAAGTTGGCAGACCTGAATGCTGTTGCTGGTCTTCACCGTCCCCCTGCCGCCTATTCACAGGCATAAGAGGATTTGGGACCCGGGCTTGCCCAGAGGAGGAACATCTCATGGATCTCGTCCTCGGCAGAGCCTGATTCCGAAAAGGCACACGTCCGACTCCTTATCCCACAGGGAAGTTTGCAGCCCTGAATGCTGTTGCTGGTCTTCACCGTCCCCCTGCAGCCTATTCACAGGCACAACAGCATTCAGTACCCGGGATTGCCCAGAAGAGGAACATCTCATGGCTCTCGTCCTCCGCAGGGCCTGTTTCTTAAAAGGCACACGTCCGGCTCCTTGTCCCACACGGAAGGTGGCAGCCCTGAAAGATCTTGCTGGTCTTCACCGTCCCCCTGCAGCCTATTCAGGGCACAACAGGATTCAGGACCCGGGCTTGCCTAGAGGAGGAACATCTCATGGCTCTCGTCCTCGGCAGAGCCTGATTCCGAAAACGCACAAGTCCGGCTCCTTGTCCCACACGGAAGTTGGCAGACCTGAATGCTGTTGCTGGTCTTCACCGTCCCCCTGCAGCCTATTCAGAGGCACAACAGCATTCAGTACCCGGGATTGCCCAGAGGAGGAACATCTCATGGCTCTCGTCCTCGGCAGGGCCTGTTTCCGAGAAGGCACACGTCCGGCTCCTTGTCCCACACGGAAGGTGGCAGCCCTGAAAGCTGTTGCTGGTCTTCACCGTTCCCCTGCAGCCTATTCACAGGCACAACAGGATTCAGGAGCCGGGCTTGCCCAGAGGAGGAACATCTCATGGCTCTCATCCTCCGCAGGGCCTGTTTCTTAAAAGGCACAGGTCCGGCTCCTTGTCCCACACGGAAGGTGGCAGCCCTGAAAGATGTTGCTGGTCTTCACCGTCCCCCTGCAGCCTATTCAGGGCACAACAGCATTCAGGACCCGGGCTTGCCCAGAGGAGGAACATCTCATGGCTCTCGTTCTCGGCAGAGCCTGTTTCCGAAAAGGCACACGTCCGGCTCCTTGTCCCAAACGGAATGTGGCAGCCCGGAAAGATGTTGCTGGTCTTCACCGTCCCCCTGCAGCCTCTTCACAGGCACAACAGGATTCAGGACCCGGGCTTGCCCAGAGGAGGAACATCTCATGGATCTCGTCCTCCGCAGGGCCTGTTTCCAGAAAGGCACTCGTCCGGCTCCTTGTCCCACACGGAAAGTAGCAGCCCGGAAAGATGATACTGGTCTTCACCGTCCCCATGCAGCCTATTCACAGGCACAACAGGATCTGGGACCCGGGCTTGCCCAGAGGAGGAACATCTCATGTCTCTCGTCCTCGGCAGAGCCTTTTTCCGAAAAGGCACAGGTCCGGCTCCTTGTCCCACATGGAGGGTGGCAGCCCTGAATGCTGTCTATTCACAGGCACAACAGCATTCAGGACCCGGGCTTGCCCAGAGGAGGAACATCTCATGGCTCTCGTCCTCGGCAGAGCCTGTTTCTTAAAAGGCGCACGTCCGGCTCCTTGTCCCACACGGAATGTGGCAGCCCTGAAAGCTGTTGCTGGTATTCACCGTCCACCTGCAGCCTATTCACAGGCACAACAGGATTCAGGACCCTGGCAGGACCCGGGCTTGCCCAGAGGAGGAACATCTCATGGCTCTCTTCCTCGGCAGGGCCTGTTTCTTAAAAGGCACACGTCCGGCTCCTTGTCCCACACGGAATGTGGCAGCCCTGAAAGCTGTTGCTGGTCTTCACCGTCCCCCTGCAGCCTATTCACAGGCACAACAGGATTCAGGACCCGGGCTTACCCAGAGGAGGAACATCTCATGGATCTCGTCCTCCGCAGGGCCTGTTTCCAGAAAGGCACTCGTCTGGCTCCTTGTCACACATGGAAGGTGGCAGCCCGGAAAGATGATGCTAGTCTTCACCGTCCCCCTGCAGCCTATTCACAGGCACAACAGGATCTGGGACCCAGGCTTGCCCAGAAGAGGAACATCTCATGTCTCTCGTCCTCGGCAGAGCCTGTTTCCGAAAAGGCACAGGTCCAGCTCCTTGTCCCACATGGAGTGTGGCAGCCCTGAATGCTCTTGCTGGTCTTCACCGTCCCCCTGCAGCCTATTCACAGGCACAACAGGATTTCGGACCCGGGCTTGCCCAGAGGAGGAACATCTCATGGCTCTCGTCCTCGGCAGAGCCTCATTTCGAAACGGCACACGTCCGGCTCCTTGTCCCACACGGAAGGTGGCAGCCCTGAAAGCTGTTGCTGGTCTTCACCGTCCCCCTGCAGCCTATTCAGAGGCACAACAGCATTCAGGACCCGGGCTTGCCCAGAGGAGGAACATCTCATGGCTCTCGTCCTCCGAAGGGCCTGTTTCCAGAAAGGCACTCGTCCGGCTCCTTGTCTCAAATGGAAGGTGGCAGCCCTGAATGCTGTTGCTGGTCTTCACCGTCCCCCTGCAGCCTATCCACAGGCACAACAGGATTCAGGACCCGGGCTTGCCCAGAGGAGGAACGTCTCATTGCTCTCGTCCTCGGCAGAGCCTGTTTCTTAAAAGTCGCACGTCCGGCTCCTTGTCCCACACGGAATGTGGCAGCCCGGAAAGCTGTTGCGGGTCTTCACCATCCCCCTGCAGCCTTTTCACAGGCACAAGAGGATTTGGGACCCGGGCTTGCCCAGAGGAGGAACATCTCATGGCTCTCGTCCTCCGCAGGGCCTGTTTCTTAAAACGCACACGTCCGGCTCCTTGTCCCACACGGAAGTTGGCAGACCTGAATGCTGTTGCTGGTCTTCACCGTCCCCCTGCAGCCTATTCACAGGCATAAGAGGATTTGGGACCCGGGATTGCCCAGAGGAGGAACATCTCATGGATCTCGTCCTCGGCAGAGCCTCATTCCGAAAAGGCACACGTCCGACTCCTTATCCCACAGGGAAGTTTGCAGCCCTGAATGCAGTTGCTGGTCTTCACCGTCCCCCTGCAGCCTATTCACAGGCACAACAGCATTCAGTACCCGGGATTGCCCAGAGGAGGAACATCTCATGGCTCTCGTCCTCCGCAGGGCCTGTTTCTTAAAAGGCACACGTCCGGCTCCTTGTCCCACACGGAAGGTGGCAGCCCTGAAAGATCTTGCTGGTCTTCACCGTCCCCCTGCAGCCTATTCAGGGGACAACAGGATTCAGGACCCGGGCTTGCCCAGAGGAGGAACATCTCATGGCTCTCGTCCTCGGCAGAGCCTGTTTCCGAAAAGGCACACGTCCGGCTCCTTGTCCCAAACGGAATGTGGCAGCCCGGAAAGATGTTGCTGGTCTTCACCGTCCCCCTGCAGCCTATTCACAGGCACAACAGGATTCAGGACCCGGGCTTGCCCAGAGGAGGAACATCTCATGGATCTCGTCCTCCGCAGGGCCTGTTTCCAGAAAGGCACTCGTCCGGCTCCTTGTCCCACACGGAAAGTAGCAGCCCGGAAAGATGATACTGGTCTTCACCGTCCCCCTGCAGCCTATTCACAGGCACAACAGGATCTGGGACCCAGGCTTGCCCAGAGGAGGAACATCTCATGTCTCTTGTCCTCGGCAGAGCCTGTTTCCGAAAAGGCACAGGTCCGGCTCCTTGTCCCACATGGAGGGTGGCAACCCTGAATGCTGTTGCTGATCTTCACCGTCCCCCTGCAGCCTATTCACAGGCACAACAGGATTCAGGACCCGGGCTTGCCCAGAGGAGGAACATCTCATGAGTCTCGTCCTCGGCAGAGCCTGTTTCTTAAAAGGCGCACGTCCGGCTCCTTGTCCCACACGGAATGTGGCAGCCCGGAAAGCTGTTCCTGGTATTCACCGTCCACCTGCAGCCTATTCACAGGCACAAGAGGATTCAGGACCCGGGCAGGACCCGGGCTTGCCCAGAGGAGGAACATCTCATGGCTCTCTTCCTCGGCAGAGCCTGTTTCTTAAAAGGCACACGTCCGGCTCCTTGTCCCACACGGATGGTGGCAGCCCTGAATGCTGTTGCTGGTCTTCACCGTCCCCCTGCAGCCTATTCAGAGGCACAACAGCATTCAGGACCCGGGCTTGCCCAGAGGAGGAACATCTCATGGCTCTCGTCCTCGGCAGGGCCTGTTTCCGAGAAGGCACACGTCCGGCTCCTTGTCCCACACGGAAGGTGGCAGCCCTGAATGCTGTTGCTGGTCTCCGCCGTCCCCCTGCAGCCTATTCACAGGCACAACAGGATTCAGGAACCGGGCTTGCCCAGAGGAGGAACATCTCATGGCTCTCGTCCTCGGCAGAGCCTCATTTCGAAACAGCACACGTCCGGCTCCTTGTCCCAAACGGAAGGTGGCAGCCCTGAAAGCTGTTGCTGGTCTTCACCGTCCCCCTGCAGCCTAATCAGAGGCACAACAGGATTCAGGAGCCGGGCTTGCCTAGAGGAGGAAAATCTCATGGCTCTCGTCCTCCGCAGGGCCTGTTTCCAGAAAGGCACTCGTCCGGCTCCTTGTCCCAAATGGAAGGTGGCAGCCCTGAAAGATGTTGCTGGTCTACACCGTCCCCCTGCAGCCTATTCACAGGCACAGCAGGATTCACAACCCGGCCTTGCCTAGAGGAGGAACATCTCATGGCTCTCGTCCTCCGCAGGGCCTGTTTCCAGAAAGGCACACGTCCGGCTCCTTGTCCCAAACAGAAGATGGCAGCCCTGAATGCTGTTGCTGGTCTTCACTGTCCCCCTGCAGCCTATTCACAGGCACAACAGGATTCAGGACCCGGGCTTGCCCAGAGGAGGAACATCTCATGGTTCTCGTCCTCGGCAGAGCCTCATTTCGAAACGGCAAACGTCCGGCTCCTTGTCCCACACGGAAGGTGGCAGCCCTGAAAGCTGTTGCTGGTCTTCACCGTCCCCCTGCAGCCTATTCAGAGGCACAACAGGATTCAGGAGCCGGGCTTGTCCAGAGGAGGAACATCTCATGGCTCTCGGCCTCCGCAGGGCCTGTTTCCAGAAAGGCACTCGTTTGGCTCCTTGTCCCAAATGGAAAGTGGCAGCCCTGAAAGGTGTTGCTGGTCTACACCGTCCCCCTGCAGCCTATTCACAGGCACAGCAGGATTCACGACCCGGGCTTGCCCAGAGGAGGAACATCTCATGGCTCTCGTCCTCGGCAGAGCCTGATTCCAAAAAGGCGCACGTCCGGCTCCTTGTCCCACACGGAATGTGGCAGCCCGGAAAGCTGTTGCTGGTCTTCACCATCCCCCTGCAGCCTTTTCACAGGCACAATAGGATTTGGGACCCGGGCTTGCCCAGAGGAGGAACATCTCATGGCTCTCTTCCTCGGCAGGGCCTGTTTCTGAAAACGCACACGTCCGGCTCCTTGTCCCACACGAAAGTTGGCAGACCTGAATGCTGTTGCTGGTCTTCACCGTCCCCCTGCAGCCTATTCACAGGCACAAGAGGATTTGGGACCCGGGCTTGCCCAGAGGAGGAACATCTCATGGCTCTCGTCCTCGGCAGAGCCTGATTCCGAAAAGGCACACGTCCGACTCCTTATCCCACAGGGAAGGTTGCAGCCCTGAATGCTGTTGCTGGTCTTCACCGTCCCCCTGCAGCCTATTCACAGGCACAACAGGATTCAGGTCCCGGGCAGGACCCGGGCTTGCCCAGAGGAGGAACATCTCATGGCTCTCTTCCTCGGCAGGGCCTGTTTCTTAAAAGGCACACGTCCTGCTCCATGTCCCAAACGGAAGGTGGCAGCCCTGAATGCTGTTGCTGGTCTTCACCGTCCCCCTGCAGCCTATTCAGAGGTACAACAGGATTCAGGACCCGGGCTTGCCCAGATGAGGAACATCTCATGACTCTCTTCCTCGGCAGGGTCTGTTTCTTAAAAGGCACACGTCCGGCTCCTTGTCCCAAACGGAAGGTGGCAGCCCGCAAAGATGTTGCTGGTCTTCACCGTCCCCCTGCAGCCTATTCACAGGCACAACAGGATTCAGGACCCGGGCTTGCCCAGAGGAGGAACATCTCATGGATCTCGTCCTCCGCAGGGCCTGTTTCCAGAAAGGCACTCGTCCGGCTCCTTGTCCCACACGGAAGGTGGCAGCCCGGAAAGATGATGCTAGTCTTCACCGTCCCCCTGCAGCCTATTCACAGGCACAACAGGATTCAGGACCCGGGCTTGCCCAGAGGAGGAACATCTCATGGCTCTCGTCCTCGGCAGAGCCTGTTTCTTAAAAGGCGCACGTCCGGCTTTTTCTCCCACACGGAATGTGGCAGCCCGGAAAGCTGTTGCTGGTCTTCACCATCCCCCTGCAGCCTTTTCACAGGCACAAGAGGATTTGGGACCCGGGCTTGCCCAGAGGAGGAACATCTCATGGCTCTCGTCCTCCGCAGGGCCTTTTACTGAAAACGCACACGTCCGGCTCCTTGTCCCACACGGAAGTTGGCAGACCTGAATGCTGTTGCTGGTCTTCACCGTCCCCCTGCAGCCTATTCACAGGCATAAGAGGATTTGGGACCCGGGCTTGCCCAGAGGAGGAACATCTCATGGATCTCGTCCTCGGCAGAGCCTGATTCCGAAAAGGCACACGTCCGACTCCTTATCCCACAGGGAAGTTTGCAGCCCTGAATGCTGTTGCTGGTCTTCACCGTCCCCCTGCAGCCTATTCACAGGCACAACAGCATTCAGTACCCGGGATTGCCCAGAGGAGGAACATCTCATGGCTCTCGTCCTCGGCAGGGCCTGTTTCTTAAAAGGCACACGTCCGGCTCCTTGTCCCACACGGAAGGTGGCAGCCCTGAAAGATCTTGCTGGTCTTCACCGTCCCCCTGCAGCCTATTCAGGGCACAACAGGATTCAGGACCCGGGCTTGCCCAGAGGAGGAACATCTCATGGCTCTCGTCCTCGGCAGAGCCTGATTCCGAAAACGCACACGTCCGGCTCCTTGTCCCACACGGAAGTTGGCAGACCTGAATGCTGTTGCTGGTCTTCACCGTCCCCCTGCAGCCTATTCACAGGCACAACAGCATTCAGTACCCGGGATTGCCCAGAGGAGGAACATCTCATGGCTCTCGTCCTCGGCAGGGCCTGTTTCCGAGAAGGCACACGTCCGGCTCCTTGTCCCACACGGAAGGTGGCAGCCCTGAAAGCTGTTGCTGGTCTTCACCGTCCCCCTGCAGCCTATTCACAGGCACAACAGGATTCAGGAGCCGGGCTTGCCCAGAGGAGGAACATCTCATGGCTCTCATCCTCCGCAGGGCCTGTTTCTTAAAAGGCACAGGTCCGGCTCCTTGTCCCACACGGAAGGTGGCAGCCCTGAAAGCTGTTGCTGGTCTTCACCGTCCCCCTGCAGCCTATTCAGGGCACAACAGCATTCAGGACCCGGGCTTGCCCAGAGGAGGAACATCTCATGGCTCTCGTTCTCGGCAGAGCCTGTTTCCGAAAAGGCACACGTCCGGCTCCTTGTCCCAAACGGAATGTGGCAGCCCTGAATGCTGTTGCTGGTCTTCACTGTCCCCCTGCAGCCTATTCACAGGCACAACAGGATTCAGGACCCGGGCTTGCCCAGAGGAGGAACATCTCATGGTTCTCGTCCTCGGCAGAGCCTCATTTCGAAACGGCACACGTCCGGCTCCTTGTCCCACACGGAAGGTGGCAGCCCTGAAAGCTGTTGCTGGTCTTCACCGTCCCCCTGCAGCCTATTCAGAGGCACAACAGGATTCAGGAGCCGGGCTTGTCCAGAGGAGGAACATCTCATGGCTCTCGGCCTCCGCAGGGCCTGTTTCCAGAAAGGCACTCGTTTGGCTCCTTGTCCCAAATGGAAAGTGGCAGCCCTGAAAGGTGTTGCTGGTCTACACCGTCCCCCTGCAGCCTATTCACAGGCACAGCAGGATTCACGACCCGGGCTTGCCCAGAGGAGGAACATCTCATGGCTCTCGTCCTCGGCAGAGCCTGATTCCAAAAAGGCGCACGTCCGGCTCCTTGTCCCACACGGAATGTGGCAGCCCGGAAAGATGTTGCTGGTCTTCACCATCCCCCTGCAGCCTATTCACAGGCACAACAGGATTCAGGACCCGGGCTTGCCCAGAGGAGGAACATCTCATGGCTCTCTTCCTCGGCAGGGCCTGTTTCTGAAAACGCACACGTCCGGCTCCTTGTCCCACACGAAAGTTGGCAGACCTGAATGCTGTTGCTGGTCTTCACCGTCCCCCTGCAGCCTATTCACAGGCACAAGAGGATTTGGGACCCGGGCTTGCCCAGAGGAGGAACATCTCATGGCTCTCGTCCTCGGCAGAGCCTGATTCCGAAAAGGCACACGTCCGACTCCTTATCCCACAGGGAAGGTTGCAGCCCTGAATGCTGTTGCTGGTCTTCACCGTCCCCCTGCAGCCTATTCACAGGCACAACAGGATTCAGGTCCCGGGCAGGACCCGGGCTTGCCCAGAGGAGGAACATCTCATGGCTCTCTTCCTCGGCAGGGCCTGTTTCTTAAAAGGCACACGTACTGCTCCATGTCCCAAACGGAAGGTGGCAGCCCTGAATGCTGTTGCTGGTCTTCACCGTCCCCCTGCAGCCTATTCAGAGGTACAACAGGATTCAGGACCCGGGCTTACCCAGATGAGGAACATCTCATGGCTCTCTTCCTCGGCAGGGTCTGTTTCTTAAAAGGCACACGTCCGGCTCCTTGTCCCAAACGGAAGGTGGCAGCCCGCAAAGATGTTGCTGGTCTTCACCGTCCCCCTGCAGCCTATTCACAGGCACAACAGGATTCAGGACCCGGGCTTGCCCAGAGGAGGAACATCTCATGGATCTCGTCCTCCGCAGGGCCTGTTTCCAGAAAGGCACTCGTCCGGCTCCTTGTCCCACACGGACGGTGGCAGCCCGGAAAGATGATGCTAGTCTTCACCATCCCCCTGCAGCCTATTCACAGGCACAACAGGATCTGAGACCCAGGCTTGCCTAGAGGAGGAACATCTCATGTCTCTCGTCCTCGGCAGAGCCTGTTTCCGAAAAGGCACAGGTCCAGCTCCTTGTCCCACATGGAGGGTGGCAGCCCTGAATGCTGTTGCTGGTCTTCACCGTCCCCCTGCAGCCTATTCACAGGCACAACAGGATTCAGGACCCGGCCTTGCCCAGAGGAGGAACATCTCATGGCTCTCGTCCTCGGCAGAGCCTGTTTCTTAAAAGGCGCACGTCCGGCTCCTTCTCCCACACGGAATGTGGCAGCCCGGAAAGCTGTTGCTGGTCTTCACCATCCCCCTGCAGCCTTTTCACAGGCACAAGAGGATTTGGGACCCGGGCTTGCCCAGAGGAGGAACATCTCATGGCTCTCGTCCTCCGCAGGGCCTTTTACTGAAAACGCACACGTCCGGCTCCTTGTCCCACACGGAAGTTGGCAGACCTGAATGCTGTTGCTGGTCTTCACCGTCCCCCTGCCGCCTATTCACAGGCATAAGAGGATTTGGGACCCGGGCTTGCCCAGAGGAGGAACATCTCATGGATCTCGTCCTCGGCAGAGCCTGATTCCGAAAAGGCACACGTCCGACTCCTTGTCCCAAACGGAAGGTGGCAGCCCGCAAAGATGTTGCTGGTCTTCACCGTCCCCCTGCAGCCTATTCACAGGCACAACAGCATTCAGTACCCGGGATTGCCCAGAGGAGGAACATCTCATGGCTCTCGTCCTCCGCAGGGCCTGTTTCTTAAAAGGCACACGTCCGGCTCCTTGTCCCACACGGAAGGTGGCAGCCCTGAAAGATCTTGCTGGTCTTCACCGTCCCCCTGCAGCCTATTCAGGGCACAACAGGATTCAGGACCCGGGCTTGCCTAGAGGAGGAACATCTCATGGCTCTCGTCCTCGGCAGAGCCTGATTCCGAAAACGCACACGTCCGGCTCCTTGTCCCACACGGAAGTTGGCAGACCTGAATGCTGTTGCTGGTCTTCACCGTCCCCCTGCACCCTATTCACAGGCACAACAGCATTCAGTACCCGGGATTGCCCAGAGGAGGAACATCTCATGGCTCTCGTCCTCGGCAGGGCCTGTTTCCGAGAAGGCACACGTCCGGCTCCTTGTCCCACACGGAAGGTGGCAGCCCTGAAAGCTGTTGCTGGTCTTCACCGTCCCCCTGCAGCCTATTCACAGGCACAACAGGATTCAGGAGCCGGGCTTGCCCAGAGGAGGAACATCTCATGGCTCTCATCCTCCGCAGGGCCTGTTTCTTAAAAGGCACAGGTCCGGCTCCTTGTCCCACACGGAAGATGGCAGCCCTGAAAGATGTTGCTGGTCTTCACCGTCCCCCTGCAGCCTATTCAGGGCACAACAGCATTCAGGACCCGGGCTTGCCCAGAGGAGGAACATCTCATGGCTCTCGTTCTCGGCAGAGCCTGTTTCCGAAAAGGCACACGTCCGGCTCCTTGTCCCAAACGGAATGTGGCAGCCCTGAATGCTGTTGCTGGTCTTCACCGTCCCCCTGCAGCCTATTCACAGGCACAACAGGATTCAGGAGCCGGGCTTGCCCAGAGGAGGAACATCTCATGGCTCTCGTCCTCGGCTGAGCCTGTTTCCGAAAAGGCACACGTCCGGCTCCTTGTCCCACACGGAAGGTGGCAGCCCTGAAAGCTGTTGCTGGTCTTCACCGTCCCCCTGCAGCCTATTCAGAGGCACAACAGCATTCAGGACCTGGGCTTGCCCAGAGGAGGAACATCTCATGGGTCTCGTCCTCCGCAGGGCCTGTTTCCAGAAAGGCACTCGTCCGGCTCCTTGTCTCAAATGAAATGTGGCAGCCCTGAATGCTGTTGCTGGTCTTCACCGTCCCCCTGCAGCCTATTCACAGGCACAACAGGATTCAGGTCCCGGGCAGGACCCGGGCTTGCCCAGAGGAGGAACATCTCATGGCTCTCTTCCTCGGCAGGGCCTGTTTCTTAAAAGGCACACATCCGGCTCCTTGTCCCACACGGAATGTGGCAGCCCTGAAAGATGTTTCTGGTCTTCACCGTCCCCCTGCAGCCTATTCACAGGCACAACAGGATCTGAGACCCAGGCTTGCCCAGAGGAGGAACATCTCATGTCTCTCGTCCTCGGCAGAGCCTGTTTCCGAAAAGGCACAGGTCCAGCTCCTTGTCCCACACGGAAGGTGGCAGCCCTGAATGCTGTTGCTGGTCTTCACCGTCCCCCTGCAGCCTATTCACAGGCACAACAGGATTCAGGAGCCGGGCTTGCCCAGAGGAGGAACATCTCATGGCTCTCGTCCTCGGCAGAGCCTGATTCCGAAAAGGCACACGTCCGACTCCTTATCCCACAGGGAAGGTTGCAGCCCTGAATGCTGTTGCTGGTCTTCACCGTCCCCCTGCAGCCTATTCACAGGCACAACAGGATTCAGGTCCCGGGCAGGACCCGGGCTTGCCCAGAGGAGGAACATCTCATGGCTCTCTTCCTCGGCAGGGCCTGTTTCTTAAAAGGCACACGTCCTGCTCCATGTCCCAAACGGAAGGTGGCAGCCCTGAATGCTGTTGCTGGTCTTCACCGTCCCCCTGCAGCCTATTCAGAAGTACAACAGGATTCAGGACCCGGGCTTGCCCAGATGAGGAACATCTCATGGCTCTCTTCCTCGGCAGGGTCTGTTTCTTAAAAGGCACACGTCCGGCTCCTTGTCCCAAACGGAAGGTGGCAGCCCGCAAAGATGTTGCTGGTCTTCACCGTCCCCCTGCAGCCTATTCACAGGCACAACAGGATTCAGGACCCGGGCTTGCCCAGAGGAGGAACATCTCATGGATCTCGTCCTCCGCAGGGCCTGTTTCCAGAAAGGCACTCGTCCGGCTCCTTGTCCCACACGGAAGGTGGCAGCCCGGAAAGATGATGCTAGTCTTCACCGTCCCCCTGCAGCCTATTCACAGGCACAACAGGATCTGAGTCCCAGGGTTGCCTAGAGGAGGAACATCTCATGTCTCTCGTCCTCGGCAGAGCCTGTTTCCGAAAAGGCACAGGTCCAGCTCCTTGTCCCACATGGAGGGTGGCAGCCCTGAATGCTGTTGCTGGTCTTCACCATCCCCCTGCAGCCTATTCACAGGCACAACAGGATTCAGGACCCGGGCTTGCCCAGAGGAGGAACATCTCATGGCTCTCGTCCTCGGCAGAGCCTGTTTCTTAAAAGGCGCACGTCCGGCTCCTTCTCCCACACGGAATGTGGCAGCCCGGAAAGCTGTTGCTGGTCTTCACCATCCCCCTGCAGCCTTTTCACAGGCACAAGAGGATTTGGGACCCGGGCTTGCCCAGAGGAGGAACATCTCATGGCTCTCGTCCTCCGCAGGGCCTTTTACTGAAAACGCACACGTCCGGCTCCTTGTCCCACACGGAAGTTGGCAGACCTGAATGCTGTTGCTGGTCTTCACCGTCCCCCTGTAGCCTATTCACAGGCATAAGAGGATTTGGGACCCGGGCTTGCCCAGAGGAGGAACATCTCATGGATCTCGTCCTCGGCAGAGCCTGATTCCGAAAAGGCACACGTCCGACTCCTTATCCCACAGGGAAGTTTGCAGCCCTGAATGCTGTTGCTGGTCTTCACCGTCCCCCTGCAGCCTATTCACAGGCACAACAGCATTCAGTACCCGGGATTGCCCAGAGGAGGAACATCTCATGGCTCTCGTCCTTCGCAGGGCCTGTTTCTTAAAAGGCACTCGTCCGGCTCCTTGTCCCACACGGAAGGTGGCAGCCCTGAAAGATCTTGCTGGTCTTCACCGTCCCCCTGCAGCATATTCAGGGCACAACAGCATTCAGGACCCGGGCTTGCCCAGAGGAGGAACATCTCATGGCTCTCGTCCTCGGCAGAGCCTGATTCCGAAAAGGCACACGTCCGACTCCTTATCCCACACGGAAGGTTGCAGCCCTGAATGCTGTTGCTGGTCTTCACCGTCCCCCTGCAGCCTATTCACAGGCAGAGCAGGATTCAGGTCCCGGGCAGGACCCGGGCTTGCCCAGAGGAGGAACATCTCATGGCTCTCGGCCTCCGCAGGGCCTGTTTCCAGAAAGGCACTCGTTTGGCTCCTTGTCCCAAATGGAAAGTGGCAGCCCTGAAAGGTGTTGCTGGTCTACACCGTCCCCCTGCAGCCTATTCACAGGCACAGCAGGATTCACGACCCGGGCTTGCCCAGAGGAGGAACATCTCATGGCTCTCGTCCTCGGCAGAGCCTGATTCCAAAAAGGCGCACGTCCGGCTCCTTGTCCCACACGGAATGTGGCAGCCCGGAAAGATGTTGCTGGTCTTCACCATCCCCCTGCAGCCTATTCACAGGCACAACAGGATTCGGGACCCGGGCTTGCCCAGAGGAGGAACATCTCATGGCTCTCTTCCTCGGCAGGGCCTGTTCCTGAAAACGCACACGTCCGGCTCCTTGTCCCACACGAAAGTTGGCAGACCTGAATGCTGTTGCTGGTCTTCACCGTCCCCCTGCAGCCTATTCACAGGCACAAGAGGATTTGGGACCCGGCCTTGCCCAGAGGAGGAACATCTCATGGCTCTCGTCCTCGGCAGAGCCTGATTCCGAAAAGGCACACGTCCGACTCCTTATCCCACAGGGAAGGTTGCAGCCCTGAATGCTGTTGCTGGTCTTCACCGTCCCCCTGCAGCCTATTCACAGGCACAACAGGATTCAGGTCCCGGGCAGGACCCGGGCTTGCCCAGAGGAGGAACATCTCATGGCTCTCTTCCTCGGCAGGGCCTGTTTCTTAAAAGGCACACATCCGGCTCCTTGTCCCACACTGAATGTGGCAGCCCTGAAAGATGTTTCTGGTCTTCACCGTCCCCCTGCAGCCTATTCAGAGGCACAACAGGATTCAGGAGCCGGGCTTGTCCAGAGGAGGAACATCTCATGGCTCTCGGCCTCCGCAGGGCCTGTTTCCAGAAAGGCACTCGTTTGGCTCCTTGTCCCAAATGGAAAGTGGCAGCCCTGAAAGGTGTTGCTGGTCTACACCGTCCCCCTGCAGCCTATTCACAGGCACAGCAGGATTCACGACCCGGGCTTGCCCAGAGGAGGAACATCTCATGGCTCTCGTCCTCGGCAGAGCCTGATTCCAAAAAGGCGCACGTCCGGCTCCTTGTCCCACACGGAATGTGGCAGCCCGGAAAGATGTTGCTGGTCTTCACCATCCCCCTGCAGCCTATTCACAGGCACAACAGGATTCAGGACCCGGGCTTGCCCAGAGGAGGAACATCTCATGGCTCTCTTCCTCGGCAGGGCCTATTTCTGAAAACGCACACGTCCGGCTCCTTGTCCCACACGAAAGTTGGCAGACCTGAATGCTGTTGCTGGTCTTCACCGTCCCCCTGCAGCCTATTCACAGGCACAAGAGGATTTGGGACCCGGGCTTGCCCAGAGGAGGAACATCTCATGGCTCTCGTCCTCGGCAGAGCCTGATTCCGAAAAGGCACACGTCCGACTCCTTATCCCACAGGGAAGGTTGCAGCCCTGAATGCTGTTGCTGGTCTTCACCGTCCCCCTGCAGCCTATTCACAGGCACAACAGGATTCAGGTCCCGGGCAGGACCCGGGCTTGCCCAGAGGAGGAACATCTCATGGCTCTCTTCCTCGGCAGGGCCTGTTTCTTAAAAGGCACACGTCCTGCTCCATGTCCCAAACGGAAGGTGGCAGCCCTGAATGCTGTTGCTGGTCTTCACCGTCCCCCTGCAGCCTATTCAGAAGTACAACAGGATTCAGGACCCGGGCTTGCCCAGATGAGGAACATCTCATGGCTCTCTTCCTCGGCAGGGTCTGTTTCTTAAAAGGCACACGTCCGGCTCCTTGTCCCAAACGGAAGGTGGCAGCCCGCAAAGATGTTCTGGTCTTCACCGTCCCCCTGCAGCCTATTCACAGGCACAACAGGATTCAGGACCCGGGCTTGCCCAGAGGAGGAACATCTCATGGATCTCGTCCTCCGCAGGGCCTGTTTCCAGAAAGGCACTCGTCCGGCTCCTTGTCCCACACGGAAGGTGGCAGCCCGGAAAGATGATGCTAGTCTTCACCGTCCCCCTGCAGCCTATTCACAGGCACAACAGGATCTGAGTCCCAGGGTTGCCTAGAGGAGGAACATCTCATGTCTCTCGTCCTCGGCAGAGCCTGTTTCCGAAAAGGCACAGGTCCAGCTCCTTGTCCCACATGGAGGGTGGCAGCCCTGAATGCTGTTGCTGGTCTTCACCATCCCCCTGCAGCCTATTCACAGGCACAACAGGATTCAGGACCCGGGCTTGCCCAGAGGAGGAACATCTCATGGCTCTCGTCCTCGGCAGAGCCTGTTTCTTAAAAGGCGCACGTCCGGCTCCTTCTCCCACACGGAATGTGGCAGCCCGGAAAGCTGTTGCTGGTCTTCACCATCCCCCTGCAGCCTTTTCACAGGCACAAGAGGATTTGGGACCCGGGCTTGCCCAGAGGAGGAACATCTCATGGCTCTCGTCCTCCGCAGGGCCTTTTACTGAAAACGCACACGTCCGGCTCCTTGTCCCACACGGAAGTTGGCAGACCTGAATGCTGTTGCTGGTCTTCACCGTCCCCCTGTAGCCTATTCACAGGCATAAGAGGATTTGGGACCCGGGCTTGCCCAGAGGAGGAACATCTCATGGATCTCGTCCTCGGCAGAGCCTGATTCCGAAAAGGCACACGTCCGACTCCTTATCCCACAGGGAAGTTTGCAGCCCTGAATGCTGTTGCTGGTCTTCACCGTCCCCCTGCAGCCTATTCACAGGCACAACAGCATTCAGTACCCGGGATTGCCCAGAGGAGGAACATCTCATGGCTCTCGTCCTTCGCAGGGCCTGTTTCTTAAAAGGCACTCGTCCGGCTCCTTGTCCCACACGGAAGGTGGCAGCCCTGAAAGATCTTGCTGGTCTTCACCGTCCCCCTGCAGCATATTCAGGGCACAACAGCATTCAGGACCCGGGCTTGCCCAGAGGAGGAACATCTTATGGCTCTCGTCCTCGGCAGAGCCTGATTCCGAAAAGGCACACGTCCGACTCCTTATCCCACACGGAAGGTTGCAGCCCTGAATGCTGTTGCTGGTCTTCACCGTCCCCCTGCAGCCTATTCACAGGCAGAGCAGGATTCAGGTCCCGGGCAGGACCCGGGCTTGCCCAGAGGAGGAACATCTCATGGCTCTCGGCCTCCGCAGGGCCTGTTTCCAGAAAGGCACTCGTTTGGCTCCTTGTCCCAAATGGAAAGTGGCAGCCCTGAAAGGTGTTGCTGGTCTACACCGTCCCCCTGCAGCCTATTCACAGGCACAGCAGGATTCACGACCCGGGCTTGCCCAGAGGAGGAACATCTCATGGCTCTCGTCCTCGGCAGAGCCTGATTCCAAAAAGGCGCACGTCCGGCTCCTTGTCCCACACGGAATGTGGCAGCCCGGAAAGATGTTGCTGGTCTTCACCATCCCCCTGCAGCCTATTCACAGGCACAACAGGATTCGGGACCCGGGCTTGCCCAGAGGAGGAACATCTCATGGCTCTCTTCCTCGGCAGGGCCTGTTCCTGAAAACGCACACGTCCGGCTCCTTGTCCCACACGAAAGTTGGCAGACCTGAATGCTGTTGCTGGTCTTCACCGTCCCCCTGCAGCCTATTCACAGGCACAAGAGGATTTGGGACCCGGGCTTGCCCAGAGGAGGAACATCTCATGGCTCTCGTCCTCGGCAGAGCCTGATTCCGAAAAGGCACACGTCCGACTCCTTATCCCACAGGGAAGGTTGCAGCCCTGAATGCTGTTGCTGGTCTTCACCGTCCCCCTGCAACCTATTCACAGGCACAACAGGATTCAGGTACCGGGCAGGACCCGGGCTTGCCCAGAGGAGGAACATCTCATGGCTCTCTTCCTCGGCAGGGCCTGTTTCTTAAAAGGCACACATCCGGCTCCTTGTCCCACACTGAATGTGGCAGCCCTGAAAGATGTTTCTGGTCTTCACCGTCCCCCTGCAGCCTATTCACAGGCACAACAGGATCTGAGACCCAGGCTTGCCCAGAGGAGGAACATCTCATGTCTCTCGTCCTCGGCAGAGCCTGTTTCCGAAAAGGCACAGGTCCAGCTCCTTGTCCCACATGGAGGGTGGCAGCCCTGAATGCTGTTGCTGGTCTTCACCGTCCCCCTGCAGCCTATTCACAGGCACAACAGGATTCAGGACCCGGGCTTGCCCAGAGGAGGAACATCTCATGGCGCTCGTCCTCGGCAGAGTCTGTTTCTTAAAAGGCGCACGTCCGGCTCCTTCTCCCACACGGAATGTGGCAGCCCGGAAAGCTGTTGCTGGTCTTCACCATCCCCCTGCAGCCTTTTCACAGGCACAAGAGGATTTGGGACCCGGGCTTGCCCAGAGGAGGAACATCTCATGGCTCTCGTCCTCCGCAGGGCCTGTTTCTTAAAAGGCACACGTCCGGCTCCTTGTCCCACACGGAAGGTGGCAGCCCTGAAAGATCTTGCTGGTCTTCACCGTCCCCCTGCAGCATATTCAGGGCACAACAGCATTCAGGACCCGGGCTTGCCCAGAGGAGGAACATCTCATGGCTCTCTTCCTCGGCAGGACCTGTTTCTGAAAACGCACACGTCCGGCTCCTTGTCCCACACGAAAGTTGGCAGACCTGAATGCTGTTGCTGGTCTTCACCGTCCCCCTGCAGCCTATTCACAGGCACAAGAGGATTTGGGACCCGGGCTTGCCCAGAGGAGGAACATCTCATGGCTCTCGTCCTCGGCAGAGCCTGATTCCGAAAAGGCACACGTCCGACTCCTTATCCCACAGGGAAGGTTGCAGCCCTGAATGCTGTTGCTGGTCTTCACCGTCCCCCTGCAGCCTATTCACAGGCACAACAGGATTCAGGTCCCGGGCAGGACCCGGGCTTGCCCAGAGGAGGAACATCTCATGGCTCTCTTCCTCGGCAGGGCCTGTTTCTTAAAAGGCACACGTCCTGCTCCATGTCCCAAACGGAAGGTGGCAGCCCTGAATGCTGTTGCTGGTCTTCACCGTCCCCCTGCCGCCTATTCAGAAGTACAACAGGATTCAGGACCCGGGCTTGCCCAGATGAGGAACATCTCATGGCTCTCTTCCTCGGCAGGGTCTGTTTCTTAAAAGGCACACGTCCGGCTCCTTGTCCCAAACGGAAGGTGGCAGCCCGCAAAGATGTTGCTGGTCTTCACCGTCCCCCTGCAGCCTATTCACAGGCACAACAGGATTCAGGACCCGGGCTTGCCCAGAGGAGGAACATCTCATGGATCTCGTCCTCCGCAGGGCCTGTTTCCAGAAAGGCACTCGTCCGGCTCCTTGTCCCACACGGAAGGTGGCAGCCCGGAAAGATGATGCTAGTCTTCACCGTCCCCCTGCAGCCTATTCACAGGCACAACAGGATCTGAGTCCCAGGGTTGCCTAGAGGAGGAACATCTCATGTCTCTCGTCCTCGGCAGAGCCTGTTTCCGAAAAGGCACAGGTCCAGCTCCTTGTCCCACATGGAGGGTGGCAGCCCTGAATGCTGTTGCTGGTCTTCACCATCCCCCTGCAGCCTATTCACAGGCACAACAGGATTCAGGACCCGGGCTTGCCCAGAGGAGGAACATCTCATGGCTCTCGTCCTCGGCAGAGCCTGTTTCTTAAAAGGCGCACGTCCGGCTCCTTCTCCCACACGGAATGTGGCAGCCCGGAAAGCTGTTGCTGGTCTTCACCATCCCCCTGCAGCCTTTTCACAGGCACAAGAGGATTTGGGACCCGGGCTTGCCCAGAGGAGGAACATCTCATGGCTCTCGTCCTCCGCAGGGCCTTTTACTGAAAACGCACACGTCCGGCTCCTTGTCCCACACGGAAGTTGGCAGACCTGAATGCTGTTGCTGGTCTTCACCGTCCCCCTGCCGCCTATTCACAGGCTTAAGAGGATTTGGGACCCGGGCTTGCCGAGAGGAGGAACATCTCATGGATCTCGTCCTCGGCAGAGCCTGATTCCGAAAAGGCACACGTCCGACTCCTTATCCCACAGGGAAGTTTGCAGCCCTGAATGCTGTTGCTGGTCTTCACCGTCCCCCTGCAGCCTATTCACAGGCACAACAGCATTCAGTACCCGGGATTGCCCAGAGGAGGAACATCTCATGGCTCTCGTCCTTCGCAGGGCCTGTTTCTTAAAAGGCACTCGTCCGGCTCCTTGTCCCACACGGAAGGTGGCAGCCCTGAAAGATCTTGCTGGTCTTCACCGTCCCCCTGCAGCATATTCAGGGCACAACAGCATTCAGGACCCGGGCTTGCCCAGAGGAGGAACATCTCATGGCTCTCGTCCTCGGCAGAGCCTGATTCCGAAAAGGCACACGTCCGACTCCTTATCCCACACGGAAGGTTGCAGCCCTGAATGCTGTTGCTGGTCTTCACCGTCCCCCTGCAGCCTATTCACAGGCAGAGCAGGATTCAGGTCCCGGGCAGGACCCGGGCTTGCCCAGAGGAGGAACATCTCATGGCTCTCGGCCTCCGCAGGGCCTGTTTCCAGAAAGGCACTCGTTTGGCTCCTTGTCCCAAATGGAAAGTGGCAGCCCTGAAAGGTGTTGCTGGTCTACACCGTCCCCCTGCAGCCTATTCACAGGCACAGCAGGATTCACGACCCGGGCTTGCCCAGAGGAGGAACATCTCATGGCTCTCGTCCTCGGCAGAGCCTGATTCCAAAAAGGCGCACGTCCGGCTCCTTGTCCCACACGGAATGTGGCAGCCCGGAAAGATGTTGCTGGTCTTCACCATCCCCCTGCAGCCTATTCACAGGCACAACAGGATTCGGGACCCGGGCTTGCCCAGAGGAGGAACATCTCATGGCTCTCTTCCTCGGCAGGGCCTGTTCCTGAAAACGCACACGTCCGGCTCCTTGTCCCACACGAAAGTTGGCAGACCTGAATGCTGTTGCTGGTCTTCACCGTCCCCCTGCAGCCTATTCACAGGCACAAGAGGATTTGGGACCCGGTCTTGCCCAGAGGAGGAACATCTCATGGCTCTCGTCCTCGGCAGAGCCTGATTCCGAAAAGGCACACGTCCGACTCCTTATCCCACAGGGAAGGTTGCAGCCCTGAATGCTGTTGCTGGTCTTCACCGTCCCCCTGCAGCCTATTCACAGGCACAACAGGATTCAGGTCCCGGGCAGGACCCGGGCTTGCCCAGAGGAGGAACATCTCATGGCTCTCTTCCTCGGCAGGGCCTGTTTCTTAAAAGGCACACATCCGGCTCCTTGTCCCACACTGAATTTGGCAGCCCTGAAAGATGTTTCTGGTCTTCACCGTCCCCCTGCAGCCTATTCACAGGCACAACAGGATCTGAGACCCAGGCTTGCCCAGAGGAGGAACATCTCATGTCTCTCGTCCTCGGCAGAGCCTGTTTCCGAAAAGGCACAGGTCCAGCTCCTTGTCCCACATGGAGGGTGGCAGCCCTGAATGCTGTTGCTGGTCTTCACCGTCCCCCTGCAGCCTATTCACAGGCACAACAGGATTCAGGACCCGGGCTTGCCCAGAGGAGGAACATCTCATGGCGCTCGTCCTCGGCAGAGTCTGTTTCTTAAAAGGCGCACGTCCGGCTCCTTCTCCCACACGGAATGTGGCAGCCCGGAAAGCTGTTGCTGGTCTTCACCATCCCCCTGCAGCCTTTTCACAGGCACAAGAGGATTTGGGACCCGGGCTTGCCCAGAGGAGGAACATCTCATGGCTCTCGTCCTCCGCAGGGCCTTTTACTGAAAACGCACACGTCCGGCTCCTTGTCCCACACGGAAGTTGGCAGACCTGAATGCTGTTGCTGGTCTTCACCGTCCCCCTGCCGCCTATTCACAGGCATAAGAGGATTTGGGACCCGGGCTTGCCCAGAGGAGGAACATCTCATGGATCTCGTCCTCGGCAGAGCCTGATTCCGAAAAGGCACACGTCCGACTCCTTATCCCACAGGGAAGTTTGCAGCCCTGAATGCTGTTGCTGGTCTTCACCGTCCCCCTGCAGCCTATTCACAGGCAAAACAGCATTCAGTACCCGGGATTGCCCAGAGGAGGAACATCTCATGGCTCTCGTCCTCCGCAGGGCCTGTTTCTTAAAAGGCACACGTCCGGCTCCTTGTCCCACACGGAAGGTGGCAGCCCTGAAAGATCTTGCTGGTCTTCACCGTCCCCCTGCAGCATATTCAGGGCACAACAGCATTCAGGACCCGGGCTTGCCCAGAGGAGGAACATCTCATGGCTCTCGTCCTCGGCAGAGCCTGATTCCGAAAAGGCACACGTCCGACTCCTTATCCCACACGGAAGGTTGCAGCCCTGAATGCTGTTGCTGGTCTTCACCGTCCCCCTGCAGCCTATTCACAGGCAGAGCAGGATTCAGGTCCCGGGCAGGACCCGGGCTTGCCCAGAGGAGGAACATCTCATGGCTCTCGGCCTCCGCAGGGCCTGTTTCCAGAAAGGCACTCGTTTGGCTCCTTGTCCCAAATGGAAAGTGGCAGCCCTGAAAGGTGTTGCTGGTCTACACCGTCCCCCTGCAGCCTATTCACAGGCACAGCAGGATTCACGACCCGGGCTTGCCCAGAGGAGGAACATCTCATGGCTCTCGTCCTCGGCAGAGCCTGATTCCAAAAAGGCGCACGTCCGGCTCCTTGTCCCACACGGAATGTGGCAGCACGGAAAGATGTTGCTGGTCTTCACCATCCCCCTGCAGCCTATTCACAGGCACAACAGGATTCAGGACCCGGGCTTGCCCAGAGGAGGAACATCTCATGGCTCTCTTCCTCGGCAGGACCTGTTTCTGAAAACGCACACGTCCGGCTCCTTGTCCCACACGAAAGTTGGCAGACCTGAATGCTGTTGCTGGTCTTCACCGTCCCCCTGCAGCCTATTCACAGGCACAAGAGGATTTGGGACCCGGGCTTGCCCAGAGGAGGAACATCTCATGGCTCTCGTCCTCGGCAGAGCCTGATTCCGAAAAGGCACACGTCCGACTCCTTATCCCACAGGGAAGGTTGCAGCCCTGAATGCTGTTGCTGGTCTTCACCGTCCCCCTGCAGCCTATTCACAGGCACAACAGGATTCAGGTCCCGGGCAGGACCCGGGCTTGCCCAGAGGAGGAACATCTCATGGCTCTCTTCCTCGGCAGGGCCTGTTTCTTAAAAGGCACACATCCGGCTCCTTGTCCCACACTGAATGTGGCAGCCCTGAAAGATGTTTCTGGTCTTCACCGTCCCCCTGCAGCCTATTCACAGGCACAACAGGATCTGAGACCCAGGCTTGCCCAGAGGAGGAACATCTCATGTCTCTCGTCCTCGGCAGAGCCTGTTTCCGAAAAGGCACAGGTCCAGCTCCTTGTCCCACATGGAGGGTGGCAGCCCTGAATGCTGTTGCTGGTCTTCACCATCCCCCTGCAGCCTATTCACAGGCACAACAGGATTCAGGACCCGGGCTTGCCCAGAGGAGGAACATCTCATGGCTCTCGTCCTCGGCAGAGTCTGTTTCTTAAAAGGCGCACGTCCGGCTCCTTCTCCCACACGGAATGTGGCAGCCCGGAAAGCTGTTGCTGGTCTTCACCATCCCCCTGCAGCCTTTTCACAGGCACAAGAGGATTTGGGACCCGGGCTTGCCCAGAGGAGGAACATCTCATGGCTCTCGTCCTCCGCAGGGCCTTTTACTGAAAACGCACACGTCCGGCTCCTTGTCCCACACGGAAGTTGGCAGACCTGAATGCTGTTGCTGGTCTTCACCGTCCCCCTGCCGCCTATTCACAGGCATAAGAGGATTTGGGACCCGGGCTTGCCCAGAGGAGGAACATCTCATGGATCTCGTCCTCGGCAGAGCCTGATTCCGAAAAGGCACACGTCCGACTCCTTATCCCACAGGGAAGTTTGCAGCCCTGAATGCTGTTGCTGGTCTTCACCGTCCCCCTGCAGCCTATTCACAGGCACAACAGCATTCAGTACCCGGGATTGCCCAGAGGAGGAACATCTCATGGCTCTCGTCCTCCGCAGGGCCTGTTTCTTAAAAGGCACACGTCCGGCTCCTTGTCCCACACGGAAGGTGGCAGCCCTGAAAGATCTTGCTGGTCTTCACCGTCCCCCTGCAGCCTATTCAGGGCACAACAGGATTCAGGACCCGGGCTTGCCCAGAGGAGGAACATCTCATGGCTCTCGTCCTCGGCAGAGCCTGATTCCGAAAACGCACACGTCCGGCTCCTTGTCCCACACGGAAGTTGGCAGACCTGAATGCTGTTGCTGGTCTTCACCGTCCCCCTGCAGCCTATTCACAGGCACAACAGCATTCAGTACCCGGGCTTGCCCAGAGGAGGAACATCTCATGGCTCTCGTCCTCGGCAGGGCCTGTTTCCGAGAAGGCACACGTCCGGCTCCTTGTCCCACACGGAAGGTGGCAGCCCTGAAAGCTGTTGCTGGTCTTCACCGTCCCCCTGCAGCCTATTCACAGGCACAACAGGATTCAGGAGCCGGGCTTGCCCAGAGGAGGAACATCTCATGGCTCTCATCCTCCGCAGGGCCTGTTTCTTAAAAGGCACAGGTCCGGCTCCTTGTCCCACACGGAAGGTGGCAGCCCTGAAAGATGTTGCTGGTCTTCACCGTCCCCCTGCAGCCTATTCAGGGCACAACAGCATTCAGGACCCGGGCTTGCCCAGAGGAGGAACATCTCATGGCTCTCGTTCTCGGCAGAGCCTGTTTCCGAAAAGGCACACGTCCGGCTCCTTGTCCCAAACGGAATGTGGCAGCCCTGAATGCTGTTGCTGGTCTTCACTGTCCCCCTGCAGCCTATTCACAGGCACAACAGGATTCAGGACCCGGGCTTGCCCAGAGGAGGAACATCTCATGGTTCTCGTCCTCGGCAGAGCCTCATTTCGAAACGGCACACGTCCGGCTCCTTGTCCCACACGGAAGGTGGCAGCCCTGAAAGCTGTTGCTGGTCTTCACCGTCCCCCTGCAGCCTATTCAGAGGCACAACAGGATTCAGGAGCCGGGCTTGTCCAGAGGAGGAACATCTCATGGCTCTCGGCCTCCGCAGGGCCTGTTTCCAGAAAGGCACTCGTTTGGCTCCTTGTCCCAAATGGAAAGTGGCAGCCCTGAAAGGTGTTGCTGGTCTACACCGTCCCCCTGCAGCCTATTCACAGGCACATCAGGATTCAGGACCCGGGCTTGCCCAGAGGAGGAACATCTCATGGCTCTCGTCCTCGGCAGAGCCTGATTCCAAAAAGGCGCACGTCCGGCTCCTTGTCCCACACGGAATGTGGCAGCGCGGAAAGATGTTGCTGGTCTTCACCATCCCCCTGCAGCCTATTCACAGGCACAACAGGATTCAGGACCCGGGCTTGCCCAGAGGAGGAACATCTCATGGCTCTCTTCCTCGGCAGGGCCTGTTTCTGAAAACGCACACGTCCGGCTCCTTGTCCCACACGAAAGTTGGCAGACCTGAATGCTGTTGCTGGTCTTCACCGTCCCCCTGCAGCCTATTCACAGGCACAAGAGGATTTGGGACCCGGGCTTGCCCAGAGGAGGAACATCTCATGGCTCTCGTCCTCGGCAGAGCCTGATTCCGAAAAGGCACACGTCCGACTCCTTATCCCACAGGGAAGGTTGCAGCCCTGAATGCTGTTGCTGGTCTTCACCGTCCCCCTGCAGCCTATTCACAGGCACAACAGGATTCAGGTCCCGGGCAGGACCCGGGCTTGCCCAGAGGAGGAACATCTCATGGCTCTCTTCCTCGGCAGGGCCTGTTTCTTAAAAGGCACACGTCCTGCTCCATGTCCCAAACGGAAGGTGGCAGCCCTGAATGCTGTTGCTGGTCTTCACCGTCCCCGTGCAGCCTATTCAGAGGTACAACAGGATTCAGGACCCGGGCTTGCCCAGATGAGGAACATCTCATGGCTCTCTTCCTCGGCAGGGTCTGTTTCTTAAAAGGCACACGTCCGGCTCCTTGTCCCAAACGGAAGGTGGCAGCCCGCAAAGATGTTGCTGGTCTTCACCGTCCCCCTGCAGCCTATTCACAGGCACAACAGGATTCAGGACCCGGGCTTGCCCAGAGGAGGAACATCTCATGGATCTCGTCCTCCGCAGGGCCTGTTTCCAGAAAGGCACTCGTCCGGCTCCTTGTCCCACACGGACGGTGGCAGCCCGGAAAGATGATGCTAGTCTTCACCGTCCCCCTGCAGCCTATTCACAGGCACAACAGGATCTGAGACCCAGGCTTGCCTAGAGGAGGAACATCTCATGTCTCTCGTCCTCGGCAGAGCCTGTTTCCGAAAAGGCACAGGTCCAGCTCCTTGTCCCACATGGAGGGTGGCAGCCCTGAATGCTGTTGCTGGTCTTCACCGTCCCCCTGCAGCCTATTCACAGGCACAACAGGATTCAGGACCCGGCCTTGCCCAGAGGAGGAACATCTCATGGCTCTCGTCCTCGGCAGAGCCTGTTTCTTAAAAGGCGCACGTCCGGCTCCTTCTCCCACACGGAATGTGGCAGCCCGGAAAGCTGTTGCTGGTCTTCACCATCCCCCTGCAGCCTTTTCACAGGCACAAGAGGATTTGGGACCCGGGCTTGCCCAGAGGAGGAACATCTCATGGCTCTCGTCCTCCGCAGGGCCTTTTACTGAAAACGCACACGTCCGGCTCCTTGTCCCACACGGAAGTTGGCAGACCTGAATGCTGTTGCTGGTCTTCACCGTCCCCCTGCCGCCTATTCACAGGCATAAGAGGATTTGGGACCCGGGCTTGCCCAGAGGAGGAACATCTCATGGATCTCGTCCTCGGCAGAGCCTGATTCCGAAAAGGCACACGTCCGACTCCTTATCCCACAGGGAAGTTTGCAGCCCTGAATGCTGTTGCTGGTCTTCACCGTCCCCCTGCAGCCTATTCACAGGCACAACAGCATTCAGTACCCGGGATTGCCCAGAGGAGGAACATCTCATGGCTCTCGTCCTCCGCAGGGCCTGTTTCTTAAAAGGCACACGTCCGGCTCCTTGTCCCACACGGAAGGTGGCAGCCCTGAAAGATCTTGCTGGTCTTCACCGTCCCCCTGCAGCCTATTCAGGGCACAACAGGATTCAGGACCCGGGCTTGCCTAGAGGAGGAACATCTCATGGCTCTCGTCCTCGGCAGAGCCTGATTCCGAAAACGCACACGTCCGGCTCCTTGTCCCACACGGAAGTTGGCAGACCTGAATGCTGTTGCTGGTCTTCACCGTCCCCCTGCAGCCTATTCAAAGGCACAACAGCATTCAGTACCCGGGATTGCCCAGAGGAGGAACATCTCATGGCTCTCGTCCTCGGCAGGGCCTGTTTCCGAGAAGGCACACGTCCGGCTCCTTGTCCCACACGGAAGGTGGCAGCCCTGAAAGCTGTTGCTGGTCTTCACCGTCCCCCTGCAGCCTATTCACAGGCACAACAGGATTCAGGAGCCGGGCTTGCCCAGAGGAGGAACATCTCATGGCTCTCATCCTCGGCAGAGCCTGATTCCGAAAAGGCACACGTCCGACTCCTTGTCCCACACGGAAGGTGGCAGCCCTGAAAGATGTTGCTGGTCTTCACCGTCCCCCTGCAGCCTATTCAGGGCACAACAGCATTCAGGACCCGGGCTTGCCCAGAGGAGGAACATCTCATGGCTCTCGTTCTCGGCAGAGCCTGTTTCCGAAAAGGCACACGTCCGGCTCCTTGTCCCAAACGGAATGTGGCAGCCCTGAATGCTGTTGCTGGTCTTCACCGTCCCCCTGCAGCCTATTCACAGGCACAACAGGATTCAGGAGCCGGGCTTGCCCAGAGGAGGAACATCTCATGGCTCTCGTCCTCGGCAGAGCCTTATTTCGAAACGGCACACGTCCGGCTCCTTGTCCCACACGGAAGGTGGCAGCCCTGAAAGCTGTTGCTGGTCTTCACCGTCCCCCTGCAGCCTATTCAGAGGCACAACAGCATTCAGGACCCGGGCTTGCCCAGAGGAGGAACATCTCATGGGTCTCGTCCTCCGCAGGGCCTGTTTCCAGAAAGGCACTCGTCCGGCTCCTTGTCTCAAATGAAAGGTGGCAGCCCTGAATGCTGTTGCTGGTCTTCACCGTCCCCCTGCAGCCTATTCACAGGCACAACAGGATTCAGGTCCCGGGCAGGACCCGGGCTTGCCCAGAGGAGGAACATCTCATGGCTCTCTTCCTCGGCAGGGCCTGTTTCTTAAAAGGCACACATCCGGCTCCTTGTCCCACACTGAATGTGGCAGCCCTGAAAGATGTTTCTGGTCTTCACCGTCCCCCTGCAGCCTATTCACAGGCACAACAGGATCTGAGACCCAGGCTTGCCCAGAGGAGGAACATCTCATGTCTCTCGTCCTCGGCAGAGCCTGTGTCCGAAAAGGCACAGGTCCAGCTCCTTGTCCCACATGGAGGGTGGCAGCCCTGAATGCTGTTGCTGGTCTTCACCGTCCCCCTGCAGCCTATTCACCGGCACAACAGGATTCAGGACCCGGGCTTGCCCAGAGGAGGAACATCTCATGGCTCTCGTCCTCGGCAGAGTCTGTTTCTTAAAAGGCGCACGTCCGGCTCCTTCTCCCACACGGAATGTGGCAGCCCGGAAAGCTGTTGCTGGTCTTCACCATCCCCCTGCAGCCTTTTCACAGGCACAAGAGGATTTGGGACCCGGGCTTGCCCAGAGGAGGAACATCTCATGGCTCTCGTCCTCCGCAGGGCCTTTTACTGAAAACGCACACGTCCGGCTCCTTGTCCCACACGAAAGTTGGCAGACCTGAATGCTGTTGCTGGTCTTCACCGTCCCCCTGCAGCCTATTCACAGGCATAAGAGGATTTGGGACCCGGGCTTGCCCAGAGGAGGAACATCTCATGGATCTCGTCCTCGGCAGAGCCTGATTCCGAAAAGGCACACGTCCGACTCCTTATCCCACAGGGAAGTTTGCAGCCCTGAATGCTGTTGCTGGTCTTCACCGTCCCCCTGCAGCCTATTCACAGGCACAACAGCATTCAGTACCCGGGATTGCCCAGAGGAGGAACATCTCATGGCTCTCGTCCTCCGCAGGGCCTGTTTCTTAAAAGGCACACGTCCGGCTCCTTGTCCCACACGGAAGGTGGCAGCCCTGAAAGATCTTGCTGGTCTTCACCGTCCCCCTGCAGCATATTCAGGGCACAACAGCATTCAGGACCCGGGCTTGCCCAGAGAAGGAACATCTCATGACTCTCGTCCTCGGCAGTGCCTGATTCCGAAAAGGCACACGTCCGACTCCTTATCCCACACGGAAGGTTGCAGCCCTGAATGCTGTTGCTGGTCTTCACCGTCCCCCTGCAGCCTATTCACAGGCAGAGCAGGATTCAGGTCCCGGGCAGGACCCGGGCTTGCCCAGAGGAGGAACATCTCATGGCTCTCGGCCTCCGCAGGGCCTGTTTCCAGAAAGGCACTCGTTTGGCTCCTTGTCCCAAATGGAAAGTGGCAGCCCTGAAAGGTGTTGCTGGTCTACACCGTCCCCCTGCAGCCTATTCACAGGCACAGCAGGATTCACGACCCGGGCTTGCCCAGAGGAGGAACATCTCATGGCTCTCGTCCTCGGCAGAGCCTGATTCCAAAAAGGCGCACGTCCGGCTCCTTGTCCCACACGGAATGTGGCAGCGCGGAAAGATGTTGCTGGTCTTCACCATCCCCCTGCAGCCTATTCACAGGCACAACAGGATTCAGGACCCGGGCTTGCCCAGAGGAGGAACATCTCATGGCTCTCTTCCTCGGCAGGGCCTGTTTCTGAAAACGCACACGTCCGGCTCCTTGTCCCACACGAAAGTTGGCAGACCTGAATGCTGTTGCTGGTCTTCACCGTCCCCCTGCAGCCTATTCACAGGCACAAGAGGATTTGGGACCCGGGCTTGCCCAGAGGAGGAACATCTCATGGCTCTCGTCCTCGGCAGAGCCTGATTCCGAAAAGGCACACGTCCGACTCCTTATCCCACAGGGAAGGTTGCAGCCCTGAATGCTGTTGCTGGTCTTCACCGTCCCCCTGCAGCCTATTCACAGGCACAACAGGATTCAGGTCCCGGGCAGGACCCGGGCTTGCCCAGAGGAGGAACATCTCATGGCTCTCTTCCTCGGCAGGGCCTGTTTCTTAAAAGGCACACATCCGGCTCCTTGTCCCACACTGAATGTGGCAGCCCTGAAAGATGTTTCTGGTCTTCACCGTCCCCCTGCAGCCTATTCACAGGCACAACAGGATCTGAGACCCAGGCTTGCCCAGAGGAGGAACATCTCATGTCTCTCGTCCTCGGCAGAGCCTGTTTCCGAAAAGGCACAGGTCCAGCTCCTTGTCCCACATGGAGGGTGGCAGCCCTGAAAGCTGTTGCTGGTCTTCACCGTCCCCCTGCAGCCTATTCACAGGCACAACAGGATTCAGGACCCGGGCTTGCCCAGAGGAGGAACATCTCATGGCTCTCGTCCTCGGCAGAGTCTGTTTCTTAAAAGGCGCACGTCCGGCTCCTTCTCCCACACGGAATGTGGCAGCCCGGAAAGCTGTTGCTGGTCTTCACCATCCCCCTGCAGCCTTTTCACAGGCACAAGAGGATTTGGGACCCGGGCTTGCCCAGAGGAGGAACATCTCATGGCTCTCGTCCTCCGCAGGGCCTTTTACTGAAAACGCACACGTCCGGCTCCTTGTCCCACACGGAAGTTGGCAGACCTGAATGCTGTTGCTGGTCTTCACCGTCCCCCTGCCGCCTATTCACAGGCATAAGAGGATTTGGGACCCGGGCTTGCCCAGAGGAGGAACATCTCATGGATCTCGTCCTCGGCAGAGCCTGATTCCGAAAAGGCACACGTCCGACTCCTTATCCCACAGGGAAGTTTGCAGCCCTGAATTCTGTTGCTGGTCTTCACCGTCCCCCTGCAGCCTATTCACAGGCACAACAGCATTCAGTACCCGGGATTGCCCAGAGGAGGAACATCTCATGGCTCTCGTCCTCCGCAGGGCCTGTTTCTTAAAAGGCACACGTCCGGCTCCTTGTCCCACACGGAAGGTGGCAGCCCTGAAAGATCTTGCTGGTCTTCACCGTCCCCCTGCAGCCTATTCAGGGCACAACAGGATTCAGGACCCGGGCTTGCCCAGAGGAGGAACATCTCATGGCTCTCGTCCTCGGCAGAGCCTGATTCCGAAAACGCACACGTCCGGCTCCTTGTCCCACACGGAAGTTGGCAGACCTGAATGCTGTTGCTGGTCTTCACCGTCCCCCTGCAGCCTATTCACAGGCACAACAGCATTCAGTACCCGGGCTTGCCCAGAGGAGGAACATCTCATGGCTCTCGTCCTCGGCAGGGCCTGTTTCCGAGAAGGCACACGTCCGGCTCCTTGTCCCACACGGAAGGTGGCAGCCCTGAAAGCTGTTGCTGGTCTTCACCGTCCCCCTGCAGCCTATTCACAGGCACAACAGGATTCAGGAGCCGGGCTTGCCCAGAGGAGGAACATCTCATGGCTCTCATCCTCCGCAGGGCCTGTTTCCAGAAAGGCACAGGTCCGGCTCCTTGTCCCACACGGAAGGTGGCAGCCCTGAAAGCTGTTGCTGGTCTTCACCGTCCCCCTGCAGCCTATTCAGGGCACAACAGCATTCAGGACCCGGGCTTGCCCAGAGGAGGAACATCTCATGGCTCTCGTTCTCGGCAGAGCCTGTTTCCGAAAAGGCACACGTCCAGCTCCTTGTCCCAAACGGAATGTGGCAGCCCTGAATGCTGTTGCTGGTCTTCACTGTCCCCCTGCAGCCTATTCACAGGCACAACAGGATTCAGGACCCGGGCTTGCCCAGAGGAGGAACATCTCATGGTTCTCGTCCTCGGCAGAGCCTCATTTCGAAACGGCACACGTCCGGCTCCTTGTCCCACACGGAAGGTGGCAGCCCTGAAAGCTGTTGCTGGTCTTCACCGTCCCCCTGCAGCCTATTCAGAGGCACAACAGGATTCAGGAGCCGGGCTTGTCCAGAGGAGGAACATCTCATGGCTCTCGGCCTCCGCAGGGCCTGTTTCCAGAAAGGCACTCGTTTGGCTCCTTGTCCCAAATGGAAAGTGGCAGCCCTGAAAGGTGTTGCTGGTCTACACCGTCCCCCTGCAGCCTATTCACAGGCACAGCAGGATTCAGGACCCGGGCTTGCCCAGAGGAGGAACATCTCATGGCTCTCTTCCTCGGCAGGGCCTATTTCTGAAAACGCACACGTCCGGCTCCTTGTCCCACACGAAAGTTGGCAGACCTGAATGCTGTTGCTGGTCTTCACCGTCCCCCTGCAGCCTATTCACAGGCACAAGAGGATTTGGGACCCGGGCTTGCCCAGAGGAGGAACATCTCATGGCTCTCGTCCTCGGCAGAGCCTGATTCCGAAAAGGCACACGTCCGACTCCTTATCCCACAGGGAAGGTTGCAGCCCTGAATGCTGTTGCTGGTCTTCACCGTCCCCCTGCAGCCTATTCACAGGCACAACAGGATTCAGGTCCCGGGCAGGACCCGGGCTTGCCCAGAGGAGGAACATCTCATGGCTCTCTTCCTCGGCAGGGCCTGTTTCTTAAAAGGCACACGTCCTGCTCCATGTCCCAAACGGAAGGTGGCAGCCCTGAATGCTGTTGCTGGTCTTCACCGTCCCCCTGCAGCCTATTCAGAGGTACAACAGGATTCAGGACCCGGGCTTGCCTAGAGGAGGAACATCTCATGGCTCTCTTCCTCGGCAGGGTCTGTTTCTTAAAAGGCACACGTCCGGCTCCTTGTCCCACACGGAAGGTGGCAGCCCTGAAAGCTGTTGCTGGTCTTCACCGTCCCCCTGCAGCCTATTCAGAGGCACAACAGCATTCAGGACCCGGGCTTGCCCAGAGGAGGAACATCTCATGGCTCTCGTCCTCCGCAGGGCCTGTTTCCAGAAAGGCACTCGTCCGGCTCCTTGTCTCAAATGAAAGGTGGCAGCCCTGAATGCTGTTGCTGGTCTTCACCGTCCCCCTGCAGCCTATTCACAGGCACAACAGGATTCAGGACCTGGGCTTGCCCAGAGGAGGAACATCTCATGGCTCTCGTCCTCCGCAGGGCCTGTTTCCAGAAAGGCACTCGTCCGGCTCCTTGTCCCACACGGACGGTGGCAGCCCGGAAAGATGATGCTAGTCTTCACCGTCCCCCTGCAGCCTATTCACAGGCACAACAGGATCTGAGACCCAGGCTTGCCTAGAGGAGGAACATCTCATGTCTCTCGTCCTCGGCAGAGCCTGTTTCCGAAAAGGCACAGGTCCAGCTCCTTGTCCCACATGGAGGGTGGCAGCCCTGAATGCTGTTGCTGGTCTTCACCGTCCCCCTGCAGCCTATTCACAGGCACAACAGGATTCAGGACCCGGCCTTGCCCAGAGGAGGAACATCTCATGGCTCTCGTCCTCGGCAGAGCCTGTTTCTTAAAAGGCGCACGTCCGGCTCCTTCTCCCACACGGAATGTGGCAGCCCGGAAAGCTGTTGCTGGTCTTCACCATCCCCCTGCAGCCTTTTCACAGGCACAAGAGGATTTGGGACCCGGGCTTGCCCAGAGGAGGAACATCTCATGGCTCTCGTCCTCCGCAGGGCCTTTTACTGAAAACGCACACGTCCGGCTCCTTGTCCCACACGGAAGTTGGCAGACCTGAATGCTGTTGCTGGTCTTCACCGTCCCCCTGCCGCCTATTCACAGGCATAAGAGGATTTGGGACCCGGGCTTGCCCAGAGGAGGAACATCTCATGGATCTCGTCCTCGGCAGAGCCTGATTCCGAAAAGGCACACGTCCGACTCCTTATCCCACAGGGAAGTTTGCAGCCCTGAATGCTGTTGCTGGTCTTCACCGTCCCCCTGCAGCCTATTCACAGGCACAACAGCATTCAGTACCCGGGATTGCCCAGAAGAGGAACATCTCATGGCTCTCGTCCTCCGCAGGGCCTGTTTCTTAAAAGGCACACGTCCGGCTCCTTGTCCCACACGGAAGGTGGCAGCCCTGAAAGATCTTGCTGGTCTTCACCGTCCCCCTGCAGCCTATTCAGGGCACAACAGGATTCAGGACCCGGGCTTGCCTAGAGGAGGAACATCTCATGGCTCTCGTCCTCGGCAGAGCCTGATTCCGAAAACGCACAAGTCCGGCTCCTTGTCCCACACGGAATTTGGCAGACCTGAATGCTGTTGCTGGTCTTCACCGTCCCCCTGCAGCCTATTCAGAGGCACAACAGCATTCAGTACCCGGGATTGCCCAGAGGAGGAACATCTCATGGCTCTCGTCCTCGGCAGGGCCTGTTTCCGAGAATGCACACGTCCGGCTCCTTGTCCCACACGGAAGGTGGCAGCCCTGAAAGCTGTTGCTGGTCTTCACCGTTCCCCTGCAGCCTATTCACAGGCACAACAGGATTCAGGAGCCGGGCTTGCCCAGAGGAGGAACATCTCATGGCTCTCATCCTCCGCAGGGCCTGTTTCTTAAAAGGCACAGGTCCGGCTCCTTGTCCCACACGGAAGGTGGCAGCCCTGAAAGATGTTGCTGGTCTTCACCGTCCCCCTGCAGCCTATTCAGGGCACAACAGCATTCAGGACCCGGGCTTGCCCAGAGGAGGAACATCTCATGGCTCTCGTTCTCGGCAGAGCCTGTTTCCGAAAAGGCACACGTCCGGCTCCTTGTCCCAAACGGAATGTGGCAGCCCGGAAAGATGTTGCTGGTCTTCACCGTCCCCCTGCAGCCTCTTCACAGGCACAACAGGATTCAGGACCCGGGCTTGCCCAGAGGAGGAACATCTCATGGATCTCGTCCTCCGCAGGGCCTGTTTCCAGAAAGGCACTCGTCCGGCTCCTTGTCCCACACGGAAAGTAGCAGCCCGGAAAGATGATACTGGTCTTCACCGTCCCCATGCAGCCTATTCACAGGCACAACAGGATCTGGGACCCGGGCTTGCCCAGAGGAGGAACATCTCATGTCTCTCGTCCTCGGCAGAGCCTTTTTCCGAAAAGGCACAGGTCCGGCTCCTTGTCCCACATGGAGGGTGGCAGCCCTGAATGCTGTTGCTGGTCTTCACCGTCCCCCTGCAGCCTATTCACAGGCACAACAGGATTCAGGACCCGGGCTTGCCCAGAGGAGGAACATCTCATGGCTCTCGTCCTCGGCAGAGCCTGTTTCTTAAAAGGCGCACGTCCGGCTCCTTGTCCCACACGGAATGTGGCAGCCCTGAAAGCTGTTGCTGGTATTCACCGTCCACCTGCAGCCTATTCACAGGCACAACAGGATTCAGGACCCTGGCAGGACCCGGGCTTGCCCAGAGGAGGAACATCTCATGGCTCTCTTCCTCGGCAGGGCCTGTTTCTTAAAAGGCACACGTCCGGCTCCTTGTCCCACACGGAATGTGGCAGCCCTGAAAGCTGTTGCTGGTCTTCACCGTCCCCCTGCAGCCTATTCACAGGCACAACAGGATTCAGGACCCGGGCTTACCCAGAGGAGGAACATCTCATGGATCTCGTCCTCCGCAGGGCCTGTTTCCAGAAAGGCACTCGTCTGGCTCCTTGTCACACATGGAAGGTGGCAGCCCGGAAAGATGATGCTAGTCTTCACCGTCCCCCTGCAGCCTATTCACAGGCACAACAGGATCTGGGACCCAGGCTTGCCCAGAAGAGGAACATCTCATGTCTCTCGTCCTCGGCAGAGCCTGTTTCCGAAAAGGCACAGGTCCAGCTCCTTGTCCCACATGGAGTGTGGCAGCCCTGAATGCTCTTGCTGGTCTTCACCGTCCCCCTGCAGCCTATTCACAGGCACAACAGGATTTCGGACCCGGGCTTGCCCAGAGGAGGAACATCTCATGGCTCTCGTCCTCGGCAGAGCCTCATTTCGAAACGGCACACGTCCGGCTCCTTGTCCCACACGGAAGGTGGCAGCCCTGAAAGCTGTTGCTGGTCTTCACCGTCCCCCTGCAGCCTATTCAGAGGCACAACAGCATTCAGGACCCGGGCTTGCCCAGAGGAGGAACATCTCATGGCTCTCGTCCTCCGAAGGGCCTGTTTCCAGAAAGGCACTCGTCCGGCTCCTTGTCTCAAATGGAAGGTGGCAGCCCTGAATGCTGTTGCTGGTCTTCACCGTCCCCCTGCAGCCTATCCACAGGCACAACAGGATTCAGGACCCGGGCTTGCCCAGAGGAGGAACGTCTCATTGCTCTCGTCCTCGGCAGAGCCTGTTTCTTAAAAGTCGCACGTCCGGCTCCTTGTCCCACACGGAATGTGGCAGCCCGGAAAGCTGTTGCGGGTCTTCACTATCCCCCTGCAGCCTTTTCACAGGCACAAGAGGATTTGGGACCCGGGCTTGCCCAGAGGAGGAACATCTCATGGCTCTCGTCCTCCGCAGGGCCTGTTTCTTAAAACGCACACGTCCGGCTCCTTGTCCCACACGGAAGTTGGCAGACCTGAATGCTGTTGCTGGTCTTCACCGTCCCCCTGCAGCCTATTCACAGGCATAAGAGGATTTGGGACCCGGGATTGCCCAGAGGAGGAACATCTCATGGATCTCGTCCTCGGCAGAGCCTCATTCCGAAAAGGCACACGTCCGACTCCTTATCCCACAGGGAAGTTTGCAGCCCTGAATGCAGTTGCTGGTCTTCACCGTCCCCCTGCAGCCTATTCACAGGCACAACAGCATTCAGTACCCGGGATTGCCCAGAGGAGGAACATCTCATGGCTCTCGTCCTCCGCAGGGCCTGTTTCTTAAAAGGCACACGTCCGGCTCCTTGTCCCACACGGAAGGTGGCAGCCCTGAAAGATCTTGCTGGTCTTCACCGTCCCCCTGCAGCCTATTCAGGGGACAACAGGATTCAGGACCCGGGCTTGCCCAGAGGAGGAACATCTCATGGCTCTCGTCCTCGGCAGAGCCTGTTTCCGAAAAGGCACACGTCCGGCTCCTTGTCCCAAACGGAATGTGGCAGCCCGGAAAGATGTTGCTGGTCTTCACCGTCCCCCTGCAGCCTATTCACAGGCACAACAGGATTCAGGACCCGGGCTTGCCCAGAGGAGGAACATCTCATGGATCTCGTCCTCCGCAGGGCCTGTTTCCAGAAAGGCACTCGTCCGGCTCCTTGTCCCACACGGAAAGTAGCAGCCCGGAAAGATGATACTGGTCTTCACCGTCCCCCTGCAGCCTATTCACAGGCACAACAGGATCTGGGACCCAGGCTTGCCCAGAGGAGGAAAATCTCATGTCTCTTGTCCTCGGCAGAGCCTGTTTCCGAAAAGGCACAGGTCCGGCTCCTTGTCCCACATGGAGGGTGGCAACCCTGAATGCTGTTGCTGATCTTCACCGTCCCCCTGCAGCCTATTCACAGGCACAACAGGATTCAGGACCCGGGCTTGCCCAGAGGAGGAACATCTCATGAGTCTCGTCCTCGGCAGAGCCTGTTTCTTAAAAGGCGCACGTCCGGCTCCTTGTCCCACACGGAATGTGGCAGCCCGGAAAGCTGTTCCTGGTATTCACCGTCCACCTGCAGCCTATTCACAGGCACAAGAGGATTCAGGACCCGGGCAGGACCCGGGCTTGCCCAGAGGAGGAACATCTCATGGCTCTCTTCCTCGGCAGAGCCTGTTTCTTAAAAGGCACACGTCCGGCTCCTTGTCCCACACGGATGGTGGCAGCCCTGAAAGCTGTTGCTGGTCTTCACCGTCCCCCTGCAGCCTATTCAGAGGCACAACAGCATTCAGGACCCGGGCTTGCCCAGAGGAGGAACATCTCATGGCTCTCGTCCTCGGCAGGGCCTGTTTCCGAGAAGGCACACGTCCGGCTCCTTGTCCCACACGGAAGGTGGCAGCCCTGAATGCTGTTGCTGGTCTCCGCCGTCCCCCTGCAGCCTATTCACAGGCACAACAGGATTCAGGAACCGGGCTTGCCCAGAGGAGGAACATCTCATGGCTCTCGTCCTCGGCAGAGCCTCATTTCGAAACAGCACACGTCCGGCTCCTTGTCCCAAACGGAAGGTGGCAGCCCTGAAAGCTGTTGCTGGTCTTCACCGTCCCCCTGCAGCCTAATCAGAGGCACAACAGGATTCAGGAGCCGGGCTTGCCTAAAGGAGGAAAATCTCATGGCTCTCGTCCTCCGCAGGGCCTGTTTCCAGAAAGGCACTCGTCCGGCTCCTTGTCCCAAATGGAAGGTGGCAGCCCTGAAAGATGTTGCTGGTCTACACCGTCCCCCTGCAGCCTATTCACAGGCACAGCAGGATTCACAACCCGGCCTTGCCTAGAGGAGGAACATCTCATGGCTCTCGTCCTCCGCAGGGCCTGTTTCCAGAAAGGCACACGTCCGGCTCCTTGTCCCAAACAGAAGATGGCAGCCCTGAATGCTGTTGCTGGTCTTCACTGTCCCCCTGCAGCCTATTCACAGGCACAACAGGATTCAGGACCCGGGCTTGCCCAGAGGAGGAACATCTCATGGTTCTCGTCCTCGGCAGAGCCTCATTTCGAAACGGCAAACGTCCGGCTCCTTGTCCCACACGGAAGGTGGCAGCCCTGAAAGCTGTTGCTGGTCTTCACCGTCCCCCTGCAGCCTATTCAGAGGCACAACAGGATTCAGGAGCCGGGCTTGTCCAGAGGAGGAACATCTCATGGCTCTCGGCCTCCGCAGGGCCTGTTTCCAGAAAGGCACTCGTTTGGCTCCTTGTCCCAAATGGAAAGTGGCAGCCCTGAAAGGTGTTGCTGGTCTACACCGTCCCCCTGCAGCCTATTCACAGGCACAGCAGGATTCACGACCCGGGCTTGCCCAGAGGAGGAACATCTCATGGCTCTCGTCCTCGGCAGAGCCTGATTCCAAAAAGGCGCACGTCCGGCTCCTTGTCCCACACGGAATGTGGCAGCCCGGAAAGCTGTTGCTGGTCTTCACCATCCCCCTGCAGCCTTTTCACAGGCACAATAGGATTTGGGACCCGGGCTTGCCCAGAGGAGGAACATCTCATGGCTCTCTTCCTCGGCAGGGCCTGTTTCTGAAAACGCACACGTCCGGCTCCTTGTCCCACACGAAAGTTAGCAGACCTGAATGCTGTTGCTGGTCTTCACCGTCCCCCTGCAGCCTATTCACAGGCACAAGAGGATTTGGGACCCGGGCTTGCCCAGAGGAGGAACATCTCATGGCTCTCGTCCTCGGCAGAGCCTGATTCCGAAAAGGCACACGTCCAACTCCTTATCCCACAGGGAAGGTTGCAGCCCTGAATGCTGTTGCTGGTCTTCACCGTCCCCCTGCAGCCTATTCACAGGCACAACAGGATTCAGGTCCCGGGCAGGACCCGGGCTTGCCCAGAGGAGGAACATCTCATGGCTCTCTTCCTCGGCAGGGCCTGTTTCTTAAAAGGCACACGTCCTGCTCCATGTCCCAAACGGAAGGTGGCAGCCCTGAATGCTGTTGCTGGTCTTCACCGTCCCCCTGCAGCCTATTCAGAGGTACAACAGGATTCAGGACCCGGGCTTGCCCAGATGAGGAACATCTCATGACTCTCTTCCTCGGCAGGGTCTGTTTCTTAAAAGGCACACGTCCGGCTCCTTGTCCCAAACGGAAGGTGGCAGCCCGCAAAGATGTTGCTGGTCTTCACCGTCCCCCTGCAGCCTATTCACAGGCACAACAGGATTCAGGACCCGGGCTTGCCCAGAGGAGGAACATCTCATGGATCTCGTCCTCCGCAGGGCCTGTTTCCAGAAAGGCACTCGTCCGGCTCCTTGTCCCACACGGAAGGTGGCAGCCCGGAAAGATGATGCTAGTCTTCACCGTCCCCCTGCAGCCTATTCACAGGCACAACAGGATTCAGGACCCGGGCTTGCCCAGAGGAGGAACATCTCATGGCTCTCGTCCTCGGCAGAGCCTGTTTCTTAAAAGGCGCACGTCCGGCTTTTTCTCCCACACGGAATGTGGCAGCCCGGAAAGCTGTTGCTGGTCTTCACCATCCCCCTGCAGCCTTTTCACAGGCACAAGAGGATTTGGGACCCGGGCTTGCCCAGAGGAGGAACATCTCATGGCTCTCGTCCTCCGCAGGGCCTTTTACTGAAAACGCACACGTCCGGCTCCTTGTCCCACACGGAAGTTGGCAGACCTGAATGCTGTTGCTGGTCTTCACCGTCCCCCTGCAGCCTATTCACAGGCATAAGAGGATTTGGGACCCGGGCTTGCCCAGAGGAGGAACATCTCATGGATCTCGTCCTCGGCAGAGCCTGATTCCGAAAAGGCACACGTCCGACTCCTTATCCCACAGGGAAGTTTGCAGCCCTGAATGCTGTTGCTGGTCTTCACCGTCCCCCTGCAGCCTATTCACAGGCACAACAGCATTCAGTACCCGGGATTGCCCAGAGGAGGAACATCTCATGGCTCTCGTCCTCGGCAGGGCCTGTTTCTTAAAAGGCACACGTCCGGCTCCTTGTCCCACACGGAAGGTGGCAGCCCTGAAAGATCTTGCTGGTCTTCACCGTCCCCCTGCAGCCTATTCAGGGCACAACAGGATTCAGGACCCGGGCTTGCCCAGAGGAGGAACATCTCATGGCTCTCGTCCTCGGCAGAGCCTGATTCCGAAAACGCACACGTCCGGCTCCTTGTCCCACACGGAAGTTGGCAGACCTGAATGCTGTTGCTGGTCTTCACCGTCACCCTGCAGCCTATTCACAGGCACAACAGCATTCAGTACCCGGGATTGCCCAGAGGAGGAACATCTCATGGCTCTCGTCCTCGGCAGGGCCTGTTTCCGAGAAGGCACACGTCCGGCTCCTTGTCCCACACGGAAGGTGGCAGCCCTGAAAGCTGTTGCTGGTCTTCACCGTCCCCCTGCAGCCTATTCACAGGCACAACAGGATTCAGGAGCCGGGCTTGCCCAGAGGAGGAACATCTCATGGCTCTCATCCTCCGCAGGGCCTGTTTCTTAAAAGGCACAGGTCCGGCTCCTTGTCCCACACGGAAGGTGGCAGCCCTGAAAGATGTTGCTGGTCTTCACCGTCCCCCTGCAGCCTATTCAGGGCACAACAGCATTCAGGACCCGGGCTTGCCCAGAGGAGGAACATCTCATGGCTCTCGTTCTCGGCAGAGCCTGTTTCCGAAAAGGCACACGTCCGGCTCCTTGTCCCAAACGGAATGTGGCAGCCCTGAATGCTGTTGCTGGTCTTCACTGTCCCCCTGCAGCCTATTCACAGGCACAACAGGATTCAGGACCCGGGCTTGCCCAGAGGAGGAACATCTCATGGTTCTCGTCCTCGGCAGAGCCTCATTTCGAAACGGCACACGTCCGGCTCCTTGTCCCACACGGAAGGTGGCAGCCCTGAAAGCTGTTGCTGGTCTTCACCGTCCCCCTGCAGCCTATTCAGAGGCACAACAGGATTCAGGAGCCGGGCTTGTCCAGAGGAGGAACATCTCATGGCTCTCGGCCTCCGCAGGGCCTGTTTCCAGAAAGGCACTCGTTTGGCTCCTTGTCCCAAATGGAAAGTGGCAGCCCTGAAAGGTGTTGCTGGTCTACACCGTCCCCCTGCAGCCTATTCACAGGCACAGCAGGATTCACGACCCGGGCTTGCCCAGAGGAGGAACATCTCATGGCTCTCGTCCTCGGCAGAGCCTGATTCCAAAAAGGCGCACGTCCGGCTCCTTGTCCCACACGGAATGTGGCAGCCCGGAAAGATGTTGCTGGTCTTCACCATCCCCCTGCAGCCTATTCACAGGCACAACAGGATTCAGGACCCGGGCTTGCCCAGAGGAGGAACATCTCATGGCTCTCTTCCTCGGCAGGGCCTGTTTCTGAAAACGCACACGTCCGGCTCCTTGTCCCACACGAAAGTTGGCAGACCTGAATGCTGTTGCTGGTCTTCACCGTCCCCCTGCAGCCTATTCACAGGCACAAGAGGATTTGGGACCCGGGCTTGCCCAGAGGAGGAACATCTCATGGCTCTCGTCCTCGGCAGAGCCTGATTCCGAAAAGGCACACGTCCGACTCCTTATCCCACAGGGAAGGTTGCAGCCCTGAATGCTGTTGCTGGTCTTCACCGTCCCCCTGCAGCCTATTCACAGGCACAACAGGATTCAGGTCCCGGGCAGGACCCGGGCTTGCCCAGAGGAGGAACATCTCATGGCTCTCTTCCTCGGCAGGGCCTGTTTCTTAAAAGGCACACGTACTGCTCCATGTCCCAAACGGAAGGTGGCAGCCCTGAATGCTGTTGCTGGTCTTCACCGTCCCCCTGCAGCCTATTCAGAGGTACAACAGGATTCAGGACCCGGGCTTGACCAGAGGAGGAACATCTCATGGCTCTCTTCCTCGGCAGGGTCTGTTTCTTAAAAGGCACACGTCCGGCTCCTTGTCCCAAACGGAAGGTGGCAGCCCGCAAAGATGTTGCTGGTCTTCACCGTCCCCCTGCAGCCTATTCACAGGCACAACAGGATTCAGGACCCGGGCTTGCCCAGAGGAGGAACATCTCATGGATCTCGTCCTCCGCAGGGCCTGTTTCCAGAAAGGCACTCGTCCGGCTCCTTGTCCCACACGGACGGTGGCAGCCCGGAAAGATGATGCTAGTCTTCACCGTCCCCCTGCAGCCTATTCACAGGCACAACAGGATCTGAGACCCAGGCTTGCCTAGAGGAGGAACATCTCATGTCTCTCGTCCTCGGCAGAGCCTGTTTCCGAAAAGGCACAGGTCCAGCTCCTTGTCCCACATGGAGGGTGGCAGCCCTGAATGCTGTTGCTGGTCTTCACCGTCCCCCTGCAGCCTATTCACAGGCACAACAGGATTCAGGACCCGGCCTTGCCCAGAGGAGGAACATCTCATGGCTCTCGTCCTCGGCAGAGCCTGTTTCTTAAAAGGCGCACGTCCGGCTCCTTCTCCCACACGGAATGTGGCAGCCCGGAAAGCTGTTGCTGGTCTTCACCATCCCCCTGCAGCCTTTTCACAGGCACAAGAGGATTTGGGACCCGGGCTTGCCCAGAGGAGGAACATCTCATGGCTCTCGTCCTCCGCAGGGCCTTTTACTGAAAACGCACACGTCCGGCTCCTTGTCCCACACGGAAGTTGGCAGACCTGAATGCTGTTGCTGGTCTTCACCGTCCCCCTGCCGCCTATTCACAGGCATAAGAGGATTTGGGACCCGGGCTTGCCCAGAGGAGGAACATCTCATGGATCTCGTCCTCGGCAGAGCCTGATTCCGAAAAGGCACACGTCCGACTCCTTATCCCACAGGGAAGTTTGCAGCCCTGAATGCTGTTGCTGGTCTTCACCGTCCCCCTGCAGCCTATTCACAGGCACAACAGCATTCAGTACCCGGGATTGCCCAGAGGAGGAACATCTCATGGCTCTCGTCCTCCGCAGGGCCTGTTTCTTAAAAGGCACACGTCCGGCTCCTTGTCCCACACGGAAGGTGGCAGCCCTGAAAGATCTTGCTGGTCTTCACCGTCCCCCTGCAGCCTATTCAGGGCACAACAGGATTCAGGACCCGGGCTTGCCTAGAGGAGGAACATCTCATGGCTCTCGTCCTCGGCAGAGCCTGTTTCCGAAAACGCACACGTCCGGCTCCTTGTCCCACACGGAAGTTGGCAGACCTGAATGCTGTTGCTGGTCTTCACCGTCCCCCTGCACCCTATTCACAGGCACAACAGCATTCAGTACCCGGGATTGCCCAGAGGAGGAACATCTCATGGCTCTCGTCCTCGGCAGGGCCTGTTTCCGAGAAGGCACACGTCCGGCTCCTTGTCCCACACGGAAGGTGGCAGCCCTGAAAGCTGTTGCTGGTCTTCACCGTCCCCCTGCAGCCTATTCACAGGCACAACAGGATTCAGGAGCCGGGCTTGCCCAGAGGAGGAACATCTCATGGCTCTCATCCTCCGCAGGGCGTGTTTCTTAAAAGGCACAGGTCCGGCTCCTTGTCCCACACGGAAGGTGGCAGCCCTGAAAGATGTTGCTGGTCTTCACCGTCCCCCTGCAGCCTATTCAGGGCACAACAGCATTCAGGACCCGGGCTTGCCCAGAGGAGGAACATCTCATGGCTCTCGTTCTCGGCAGAGCCTGTTTCCGAAAAGGCACACGTCCGGCTCCTTGTCCCAAACGGAATGTGGCAGCCCTGAATGCTGTTGCTGGTCTTCACCGTCCCCCTGCAGCCTATTCACAGGCACAACAGGATTCAGGAGCCGGGCTTGCCCAGAGGAGGAACATCTCATGGCTCTCGTCCTCGGCTGAGCCTGTTTCCGAAAAGGCACACGTCCGGCTCCTTGTCCCACACGGAAGGTGGCAGCCCTGAAAGCTGTTGCTGGTCTTCACCGTCCCCCTGCAGCCTATTCAGAGGCACAACAGGATTCAGGACCCGGGCTTGCCCAGAGGAGGAACATCTCATGGGTCTCGTCCTCCGCAGGGCCTGTTTCCAGAAAGGCACTCGTCCGGCTCCTTGTCTCAAATGAAATGTGGCAGCCCTGAATGCTGTTGCTGGTCTTCACCGTCCCCCTGCAGCCTATTCACAGGCACAACAGGATTCAGGTCCCGGGCAGGACCCGGGCTTGCCCAGAGGAGGAACATCTCATGGCTCTCTTCCTCGGCAGGGCCTGTTTCTTAAAAGGCACACATCCGGCTCCTTGTCCCACACTGAATGTGGCAGCCCTGAAAGATGTTTCTGGTCTTCACCGTCCCCCTGCAGCCTATTCACAGGCACAACAGGATCTGAGACCCAGGCTTGCCCAGAGGAGGAACATCTCATGTCTCTCGTCCTCGGCAGAGCCTGTTTCCGAAAAGGCACAGGTCCAGCTCCTTGTCCCACATGGAGGGTGGCAGCCCTGAATGCTGTTGCTGGTCTTCACCGTCCCCCTGCAGCCTATTCACAGGCACAACAGGATTCAGGACCCGGGCTTGCCCAGAGGAGGAACATCTCATGGCTCTCGTCCTCGGCAGAGCCTGTTTCTTAAAAGGCGCACGTCCGGCTCCTTCTCCCACACGGAATGTGGCAGCCCGGAAAGCTGTTGCTGGTCTTCACCATCCCCCTGCAGCCTTTTCACAGGCACAAGAGGATTTGGGACCCGGGCTTGCCCAGAGGAGGAACATCTCATGGCTCTCGTCCTCCGCAGGGCCTTTTACTGAAAACGCACACGTCCGGCTCCTTGTCCCACACGGAAGTTGGCAGACCTGAATGCTGTTGCTGGTCTTCACCGTCCCCCTGCCGCCTATTCACAGGCATAAGAGGATTTGGGACCCGGGCTTGCCCAGAGGAGGAACATCTCATGGATCTCGTCCTCGGCAGAGCCTGATTCCGAAAAGGCACACGTCCGACTCCTTATCCCACAGGGAAGTTTGCAGCCCTGAATGCTGTTGCTGGTCTTCACCGTCCCCCTGCAGCCTATTCACAGGCACAACAGCATTCAGTACCCGGGATTGCCCAGAGGAGGAACATCTCATGGCTCTCGTCCTCCGCAGGGCCTGTTTCTTAAAAGGCACACGTCCGGCTCCTTGTCCCACACGGAAGGTGGCAGCCCTGAAAGATCTTGCTGGTCTTCACCGTCCCCCTGCAGCCTATTCAGGGCACAACAGGATTCAGGACCCGGGCTTGCCTAGAGGAGGAACATCTCATGGCTCTCGTCCTCGGCAGAGCCTGATTCCGAAAACGCACACGTCCGGCTCCTTGTCCCACACGGAAGTTGGCAGACCTGAATGCTGTTGCTGGTCTTCACCGTCCCCCTGCACCCTATTCACAGGCACAACAGCATTCAGTACCCGGGATTGCCCAGAGGAGGAACATCTCATGGCTCTCGTCCTCGGCAGGGCCTGTTTCCGAGAAGGGCCACGTCCGGCTCCTTGTCCCACACGGAAGGTGGCAGCCCTGAAAGCTGTTGCTGGTCTTCACCGTCCCCCTGCAGCCTATTCACAGGCACAACAGGATTCAGGAGCCGGGCTTGCCCAGAGGAGGAACATCTCATGGCTCTCATCCTCCGCAGGGCCTGTTTCTTAAAAGGCACAGGTCCGGCTCCTTGTCCCACACGGAAGGTGGCAGCCCTGAAAGATGTTGCTGGTCTTCACCGTCCCCCTGCAGCCTATTCAGGGCACAACAGCATTCAGGACCCGGGCTTGCCCAGAGGAGGAACATCTCATGGCTCTCGTTCTCGGCAGAGCCTGTTTCCGAAAAGGCACACGTCCGGCTCCTTGTCCCAAACGGAATGTGGCAGCCCTGAATGCTGTTGCTGGTCTTCACCGTCCCCCTGCAGCCTATTCACAGGCACAACAGGATTCAGGAGCCGGGCTTGCCCAGAGGAGGAACATCTCATGGCTCTCGTCCTCGGCTGAGCCTGTTTCCGAAAAGGCACACGTCCGGCTCCTTGTCCCACACGGAAGGTGGCAGCCCTGAAAGCTGTTGCTGGTCTTCACCGTCCCCCTGCAGCCTATTCAGAGGCACAACAGCATTCAGGACCCGGGCTTGCCCAGAGGAGGAACATCTCATGGGTCTCGTCCTCCGCAGGGCCTGTTTCCAGGAAGGCACTCGTCCGGCTCCTTGTCTCAAATGAAATGTGGCAGCCCTGAATGCTGTTGCTGGTCTTCACCGTCCCCCTGCAGCCTATTCACAGGCACAACAGGATTCAGGTCCCGGGCAGGACCCGGGCTTGCCCAGAGGAGGAACATCTCATGGCTCTCTTCCTCGGCAGGGCCTGTTTCTTAAAAGGCACACATCCGGCTCCTTGTCCCACACTGAATGTGGCAGCCCGGAAAGATGTTTCTGGTCTTCACCGTCCCCCTGCAGCCTATTCACAGGCACAACAGGATCTGAGACCCAGGCTTGCCCAGAGGAGGAACATCTCATGTCTCTCGTCCTCGGCAGAGCCTGTTTCCGAAAAGGCACAGGTCCAGCTCCTTGTCCCACATGGAGGGTGGCAGCCCTGAATGCTGTTGCTGGTCTTCACCGTCCCCCTGCAGCCTATTCACAGGCACAACAGGATTCAGGACCCGGGCTTGCCCAGAGGAGGAACATCTCATGGCTCTCGTCCTCGGCAGAGTCTGTTTCTTAAAAGGCGCACGTCCGGCTCCTTCTCCCACACGGAATGTGGCAGCCCGGAAAGCTGTTGCTGGTCTTCACCATCCCCCTGCAGCCTTTTCACAGGCACAAGAGGATTTGGGACCCGGGCTTGCCCAGAGGAGGAACATCTCATGGCTCTCGTCCTCCGCAGGGCCTTTTACTGAAAACGCACACGTCCGGCTCCTTGTCCCACACGGAAGTTGGCAGACCTGAATGCTGTTGCTGGTCTTCACCGTCCCCCTGTAGCCTATTCACAGGCATAAGAGGATTTGGGACCCGGGCTTGCCCAGAGGAGGAACATCTCATGGATCTCGTCCTCGGCAGAGCCTGATTCCGAAAAGGCACACGTCCGACTCCTTATCCCACAGGGAAGTTTGCAGCCCTGAATGCTGTTGCTGGTCTTCACCGTCCCCCTGCAGCCTATTCACAGGCACAACAGCATTCAGTACCCGGGATTGCCCAGAGGAGGAACATCTCATGGCTCTCGTCCTCCGCAGGGCCTGTTTCTTAAAAGGCACACGTCCGGCTCCTTGTCCCACACGGAAGGTGGCAGCCCTGAAAGATCTTGCTGGTCTTCACCGTCCCCCTGCAGCATATTCAGGGCACAACAGCATTCAGGACCCGGGCTTGCCCAGAGGAGGAACATCTCATGGCTCTCGTCCTCGGCAGAGCCTGATTCCGAAAAGGCACACGTGCGACTCCTTATCCCACACGGAAGGTTGCAGCCCTGAATGCTGTTGCTGGTCTTCACCGTCCCCCTGCAGCCTATTCACAGGCAGAGCAGGATTCAGGTCCCGGGCAGGACCCGGGCTTGCCCAGAGGAGGAACATCTCATGGCTCTCGGCCTCCGCAGGGCCTGTTTCCAGAAAGGCACTCGTTTGGCTCCTTGTCCCAAATGGAAAGTGGCAGCCCTGAAAGGTGTTGCTGGTCTACACCGTCCCCCTGCAGCCTATTCACAGGCACAGCAGGATTCACGACCCGGGCTTGCCCAGAGGAGGAACATCTCATGGCTCTCGTCCTCGGCAGAGCCTGATTCCAAAAAGGCGCACGTCCGGCTCCTTGTCCCACACGGAATGTGGCAGCCCGGAAAGATGTTGCTGGTCTTCACCATCCCCCTGCAGCCTATTCACAGGCACAACAGGATTCAGGACACGGGCTTGCCCAGAGGAGGAACATCTCATGGCTCTCTTCCTCGGCAGGGCCTGTTTCTGAAAACGCACACGTCCGGCTCCTTGTCCCACACGAAAGTTGGCAGACCTGAATGCTGTTGCTGGTCTTCACCGTCCCCCTGCAGCCTATTCACAGGCACAAGAGGATTTGGGACCCGGGCTTGCCCAGAGGAGGAACATCTCATGGCTCTCGTCCTCGGCAGAGCCTGATTCCGAAAAGGCACACGTCCGACTCCTTATCCCACAGGGAAGGTTGCAGCCCTGAATGCTGTTGCTGGTCTTCACCTTCCCCCTGCAGCCTATTCACAGGCACAACAGGATTCAGGTCCCGGGCAGGACCCGGGCTTGCCCAGAGGAGGAACATCTCATGGCTCTCTTCCTCGGCAGGGCCTGTTTCTTAAAAGGCACACATCCGGCTCCTTGTCCCACACTGAATGTGGCAGCCCGGAAAGATGTTTCTGGTCTTCACCGTCCCCCTGCAGCCTATTCACAGGCACAACAGGATCTGAGACCCAGGCTTGCCCAGAGGAGGAACATCTCATGTCTCTCGTCCTCGGCAGAGCCTGTTTCCGAAAAGGCACAGGTCCAGCTCCTTGTCCCACATGGAGGGTGGCAGCCCTGAATGCTGTTGCTGGTCTTCACCGTCCCCCTGCAGCCTATTCACAGGCACAACAGGATTCAGGACCCGGGCTTGCCCAGAGGAGGAACATCTCATGGCTCTCGTCCTCGGCAGAGTCTGTTTCTTAAAAGGCGCACGTCCGGCTCCTTCTCCCACACGGAATGTGGCAGCCCGGAAAGCTGTTGCTGGTCTTCACCATCCCCCTGCAGCCTTTTCACAGGCACAAGAGGATTTGGGACCCGGGCTTGCCCAGAGGAGGAACATCTCATGGCTCTCGTCCTCCGCAGGGCCTTTTACTGAAAACGCACACGTCCGGCTCCTTGTCCCACACGGAAGTTGGCAGACCTGAATGCTGTTGCTGGTCTTCACCGTCCCCCTGCCGCCTATTCACAGGCATAAGAGGATTTGGGACCCGGGCTTGCCCAGAGGAGGAACATCTCATGGATCTCGTCCTCGGCAGAGCCTGATTCCGAAAAGGCACACGTCCGACTCCTTATCCCACAGGGAAGTTTGCAGCCCTGAATGCTGTTGCTGGTCTTCACCGTCCCCCTGCAGCCTATTCACAGGCACAACAGCATTCAGTACCCGGGATTGCCCAGAGGAGGAACATCTCATGGCTCTCGTCCTCCGCAGGGCCTGTTTCTTAAAAGGCACACGTCCGGCTCCTTGTCCCACACGGAAGGTGGCAGCCCTGAAAGATCTTGCTGGTCTTCACCGTCCCCCTGCAGCCTATTCAGGGCACAACAGGATTCAGGACCCGGGCTTGCCCAGAGGAGGAACATCTCATGGCTCTCGTCCTCGGCAGGGCCTGATTCCGAAAACGCACACGTCCGGCTCCTTGTCCCACACGGAAGTTGGCAGACCTGAATGCTGTTGCTGGTCTTCACCGTCCCCCTGCAGCCTATTCACAGGCACAACAGCATTCAGTACCCGGGATTGCCCAGAGGAGGAACATCTCATGGCTCTCGTCCTCGGCAGGGCCTGTTTCTTAAAGGCACACGTCCGGCTCCTTGTCCCACACGGAAGGTGGCAGCCCTGAAAGCTGTTGCTGGTCTTCACCGTCCCCCTGCAGCCTATTCACAGGCACAACAGGATTCAGGAGCCGGGCTTGCCCAGAGGAGGAACATCTCATGGCTCTCATCCTCCGCAGGGCCTGTTTCTTAAAAGGCACAGGTCCGGCTCCTTGTCCCACACGGAAGGTGGCAGCCCTGAAAGATGTTGCTGGTCTTCACCGTCCCCCTGCAGCCTATTCAGGGCACAACAGCATTCAGGACCCGGGCTTGCCCAGAGGAGGAACATCTCATGGCTCTCGTTCTCGGCAGAGCCTGTTTCCGAAAAGGCACACGTCCGGCTCCTTGTCCCAAACGGAATGTGGCAGCCCTGAATGCTGTTGCTGGTCTTCACTGTCCCCCTGCAGCCTATTCACAGGCACAACAGGATAAAGGACCCGGGCTTGCCCAGAGGAGGAACATCTCATGGTTCTCGTCCTCGGCAGAGCCTCATTTCGAAACGGCACACGTCCGGCTCCTTGTCCCACACGGAAGGTGGCAGCCCTGAAAGCTGTTGCTGGTCTTCACCGTCCCCCTGCAGCCTATTCAGAGGCACAACAGGATTCAGGAGCCGGGCTTGTCCAGAGGAGGAACATCTCATGGCTCTCGGCCTCCGCAGGGCCTGTTTCCAGAAAGGCACTCGTTTGGCTCCTTGTCCCAAATGGAAAGTGGCAGCCCTGAAAGGTGTTGCTGGTCTACACCGTCCCCCTGCAGCCTATTCACAGGCACAGCAGGATTCACGACCCGGGCTTGCCCAGAGGAGGAACATCTCATGGCTCTCGTCCTCGGCAGAGCCTGATTCCAAAAAGGCGCACGTCCGGCTCCTTGTCCCACACGGAATGTGGCAGCCCGGAAAGATGTTGCTGGTCTTCACCATCCCCCTGCAGCCTATTCACAGGCACAACAGGATTCAGGACCCGGGCTTGCCCAGAGGAGGAACATCTCATGGCTCTCTTCCTCGGCAGGGCCTGTTTCTGAAAACGCACACGTCCGGCTCCTTGTCCCACACGAAAGTTGGCAGACCTGAATGCTGTTGCTGGTCTTCACCGTCCCCCTGCAGCCTATTCACAGGCACAAGAGGATTTGGGACCCGGGCTTGCCCAGAGGAGGAACATCTCATGGCTCTCGTCCTCGGCAGAGCCTGTTTCCGAAAAGGCACACGTCCGACTCCTTATCCCACAGGGAAGGTTGCAGCCCTGAATGCTGTTGCTGGTCTTCACCGTCCCCCTGCAGCCTATTCACAGGCACAACAGGATTCAGGTCCCGGGCAGGACCCGGGCTTGCCCAGAGGAGGAACATCTCATGGCTCTCTTCCTCGGCAGGGCCTGTTTCTTAAAAGGCACACGTCCTGCTCCATGTCCCAAACGGAAGGTGGCAGCCCTGAATGCTGTTGCTGGTCTTCACCGTCCCCCTGCAGCCTATTCAGAGGTACAACAGGATTCAGGACCCGGGCTTGCCCAGATGAGGAACATCTCTTGGCTCTCTTCCTCGGCAGGGTCTGTTTCTTAAAAGGCACACGTCCGGCTCCTTGTCCCAAACGGAAGGTGGCAGCCCGCAAAGATGTTGCTGGTCTTCACCGTCCCCCTGCAGCCTATTCACAGGCACAACAGGATTCAGGACCCGGGCTTGCCCAGAGGAGGAACATCTCATGGATCTCGTCCTCCGCAGGGCCTGTTTCCAGAAAGGCACTCGTCCGGCTCCTTGTCCCACACGGACGGTGGCAGCCCGGAAAGATGATGCTAGTCTTCACCGTCCCCCTGCAGCCTATTCACAGGCACAACAGGATCTGAGACCCAGGCTTGCCTAGAGGAGGAACATCTCATGTCTCTCGTCCTCGGCAGAGCCTGTTTCCGAAAAGGCACAGGTCCAGCTCCTTGTCCCACATGGAGGGTGGCAGCCCTGAATGCTGTTGCTGGTCTTCACCGTCCCCCTGCAGCCTATTCACAGGCACAACAGGATTCAGGACCCGGCCTTGCCCAGAGGAGGAACATCTCATGGCTCTCGTCCTCGGCAGAGCCTGTTTCTTAAAAGGCGCACGTCCGGCTCCTTCTCCCACACGGAATGTGGCAGCCCGGAAAGCTGTTGCTGGTCTTCACCATCCCCCTGCAGCCTTTTCACAGGCACAAGAGGATTTGGGACCCGGGCTTGCCCAGAGGAGGAACATCTCATGGCTCTCGTCCTCCGCAGGGCCTTTTACTGAAAACGCACACGTCCGGCTCCTTGTCCCACACGGAAGTTGGCAGACCTGAATGCTGTTGCTGGTCTTCACCGTCCCCCTGCCGCCTATTCACAGGCATAAGAGGATTTGGGACCCGGGCTTGCCCAGAGGAGGAACATCTCATGGATCTCGTCCTCGGCAGAGCCTGATTCCGAAAAGGCACACGTCCGACTCCTTATCCCACAGGGAAGTTTGCAGCCCTGAATGCTGTTGCTGGTCTTCACCGTCCCCCTGCAGCCTATTCACAGGCACAACAGCATTCAGTACCCGGGATTGCCCAGAGGAGGAACATCTCATGGCTCTCGTCCTCCGCAGGGCCTGTTTCTTAAAAGGCACACGTCCGGCTCCTTGTCCCACACGGAAGGTGGCAGCCCTGAAAGATCTTGCTGGTCTTCACCGTCCCCCTGCAGCCTATTCAGGGCACAACAGGATTCAGGACCCGGGCTTGCCTAGAGGAGGAACATCTCATGGCTCTCGTCCTCGGCAGAGCCTGATTCCGAAAACGCACACGTCCGGCTCCTTGTCCCACACGGAAGTTGGCAGACCTGAATGCTGTTGCTGGTCTTCACCGTCCCCCTGCAGCCTATTCACAGGCACAACAGCATTCAGTACCCGGGATTGCCCAGAGGAGGAACATCTCATGGCTCTCGTCCTCGGCAGGGCCTGTTTCCGAGAAGGCACACGTCCGGCTCCTTGTCCCACACGGAAGGTGGCAGCCCTGAAAGCTGTTGCTGGTCTTCACCGTCCCCCTGCAGCCTATTCACAGGCACAACAGGATTCAGGAGCCGGGCTTGCCCAGAGGAGGAACATCTCATGGCTCTCATCCTCCGCAGGGCCTGTTTCTTCAAAGGCACAGGTCCGGCTCCTTGTCCCACACGGAAGGTGGCAGCCCTGAATGCTGTTGCTGGTCTTCACCGTCCCCCTGCAGCCTATTCAGGGCACAACAGCATTCAGGACCCGGGCTTGCCCAGAGGAGGAACATCTCATGGCTCTCGTTCTCGGCAGAGCCTGTTTCCGAAAAGGCACACGTCCGGCTCCTTGTCCCAAACGGAATGTGGCAGCCCTGAATGCTGTTGCTGGTCTTCACCGTCCCCCTGCAGCCTATTCACAGGCACAACAGGATTCAGGAGCCGGGCTTGCCCAGAGGAGGAACATCTCATGGCTCTCGTCCTCGGCAGAGCCTTATTTCGAAACGGCACACGTCCGGCTCCTTGTCCCACACGGAAGGTGGCAGCCCTGAAAGCTGTTGCTGGTCTTCACCGTCCCCCTGCAGCCTATTCAGAGGCACAACAGCATTCAGGACCCGGGCTTGCCCAGAGGAGGAACATCTCATGGGTCTCGTCCTCCGCAGGGCCTGTTTCCAGAAAGGCACTCGTCCGGCTCCTTGTCTCAAATGAAAGGTGGCAGCCCTGAATGCTGTTGCTGGTCTTCACCGTCCCCCTGCAGCCTATTCACAGGCACAACAGGATTCAGGTCCCGGGCAGGACCCGGGCTTGCCCAGAGGAGGAACATCTCATGGCTCTCTTCCTCGGCAGGGCCTGTTTCTTAAAAGGCACACATCCGGCTCCTTGTCCCACACTGAATGTGGCAGCCCTGAAAGATGTTTCTGGTCTTCACCGTCCCCCTGCAGCCTATTCACAGGCACAACAGGATCTGAGACCCAGGCTTGCCCAGAGGAGGAACATCTCATGTCTCTCGTCCTCGGCAGAGCCTGTTTCCGAAAAGGCACAGGTCCAGCTCCTTGTCCCACATGGAGGGTGGCAGCCCTGAATGCTGTTGCTGGTCTTCACCGTCCCCCTGCAGCCTATTCACAGGCACAACAGGATTCAGGACCCGGGCTTGCCCAGAGGAGGAACATCTCATGGCTCTCGTCCTCGGCAGAGTCTGTTTCTTAAAAGGCGCACGTCCGGCTCCTTCTCCCACACGGAATGTGGCAGCCCGGAAAGCTGTTGCTGGTCTTCACCATCCCCCTGCAGCCTTTTCACAGGCACAAGAGGATTTGGGACCCGGGCTTGCCCAGAGGAGGAACATCTCATGGCTCTCGTCCTCCGCAGGGCCTTTTACTGAAAACGCACACGTCCGGCTCCTTGTCCCACACGGAAGTTGGCAGACCTGAATGCTGTTGCTGGTCTTCACCGTCCCCCTGTAGCCTATTCACAGGCATAAGAGGATTTGGGACCCGGGCTTGCCCAGAGGAGGAACATCTCATGGATCTCGTCCTCGGCAGAGCCTGATTCCGAAAAGGCACACGTCCGACTCCTTATCCCACAGGGAAGTTTGCAGCCCTGAATGCTGTTGCTGGTCTTCACCGTCCCCCTGCAGCCTATTCACAGGCACAACAGCATTCAGTACCCGGGATTGCCCAGAGGAGGAACATCTCATGGCTCTCGTCCTCCGCAGGGCCTGTTTCTTAAAAGGCACACGTCCGGCTCCTTGTCCCACACGGAACATGGCAGCCCTGAAAGATCTTGCTGGTCTTCACCGTCCCCCTGCAGCATATTCAGGGCACAACAGCATTCAGGACCCGGGCTTGCCCAGAGGAGGAACATCTCATGGCTCTCGTCCTCGGCAGAGCCTGATTCCGAAAAGGCACACGTCCGACTCCTTATCCCACACGGAAGGTTGCAGCCCTGAATGCTGTTGCTGGTCTTCACCGTCCCCCTGCAGCCTATTCACAGGCAGAGCAGGATTCAGGTCCCGGGCAGGACCCGGGCTTGCCCAGAGGAGGAACATCTCATGGCTCTCGTCCTCCGCAGGGCCTGTTTCCAGAAAGGCACTCGTTTGGCTCCTTGTCCCAAATGGAAAGTGGCAGCCCTGAAAGGTGTTGCTGGTCTACACCGTCCCCCTGCAGCCTATTCACAGGCACAGCAGGATTCACGACCCGGGCTTGCCCAGAGGAGGAACATCTCATGGCTCTCGTCCTCGGCAGAGCCTGATTCCAAAAAGGCGCACGTCCGGCTCCTTGTCCCACACGGAATGTGGCAGCCCGGAAAGATGTTGCTGGTCTTCACCATCCCCCTGCAGCCTATTCACAGGCACAACAGGATTCAGGACCCGGGCTTGCCCAGAGGAGGAACATCTCATGGCTCTCTTCCTCGGCAGGGCCTGTTTCTGAAAACGCACACGTCCGGCTCCTTGTCCCACACGAAAGTTGGCAGACCTGAATGCTGTTGCTGGTCTTCACCGTCCCCCTGCAGCCTATTCACAGGCACAAGAGGATTTGGGACCCGGGCTTGCCCAGAGGAGGAACATCTCATGGCTCTCGTCCTCGGCAGAGCCTGATTCCGAAAAGGCACACGTCCGACTCCTTATCCCACAGGGAAGGTTGCAGCCCTGAATGCTGTTGCTGGTCTTCACCGTCCCCCTGCAGCCTATTCACAGGCACAACAGGATTCAGGTCCCGGGCAGGACCCGGGCTTGCCCAGAGGAGGAACATCTCATGGCTCTCTTCCTCGGCAGGGCCTGTTTCTTAAAAGGCACACATCCGGCTCCTTGTCCCACACTGAATGTGGCAGCCCTGAAAGATGTTTCTGGTCTTCACCGTCCCCCTGCAGCCTATTCACAGGCACAACAGGATCTGAGACCCAGGCTTGCCCAGAGGAGGAACATCTCATGTCTCTCGTCCTCGGCAGAGCCTGTTTCCGAAAAGGCACAGGTCCAGCTCCTTGTCCCACATGGAGGGTGGCAGCCCTGAATGCTGTTGCTGGTCTTCACCGTCCCCCTGCAGCCTATTCACAGGCACAACAGGATTCAGGACCCGGGCTTGCCCAGAGGAGGAACATCTCATGGCGCTCGTCCTCGGCAGAGTCTGTTTCTTAAAAGGCGCACGTCCGGCTCCTTCTCCCACACGGAATGTGGCAGCCCGGAAAGCTGTTGCTGGTCTTCACCATCCCCCTGCAGCCTTTTCACAGGCACAAGAGGATTTGGGACCCGGGCTTGCCCAGAGGAGGAACATCTCATGGCTCTCGTCCTCCGCAGGGCCTTTTACTGAAAACGCACACGTCCGGCTCCTTGTCCCACACGGAAGTTGGCAGACCTGAATGCTGTTGCTGGTCTTCACCGTCCCCCTGCCGCCTATTCACAGGCATAAGAGGATTTGGGACCCGGGCTTGCCCAGAGGAGGAACATCTCATGGATCTCGTCCTCGGCAGAGCCTGATTCCGAAAAGGCACACGTCCGACTCCTTATCCCACAGGGAAGTTTGCAGCCCTGAATGCTGTTGCTGGTCTTCACCGTCCCCCTGCAGCCTATTCACAGGCACAACAGCATTCAGTACCCGGGATTGCCCAGAGGAGGAACATCTCATGGCTCTCGTCCTCCGCAGGGCCTGTTTCTTAAAAGGCACACGTCCGGCTCCTTGTCCCACACGGAAGGTGGCAGCCCTGAAAGATCTTGCTGGTCTTCACCATCCCCCTGCAGCCTATTCAGGGCACAACAGGATTCAGGACCCGGGCTTGCCCAGAGGAGGAACATCTCATGGCTCTCGTCCTCGGCAGAGCCTGATTCCGAAAACGCACACGTCCGGCTCCTTGTCCCACACGGAAGTTGGCAGACCTGAATGCTGTTGCTGGTCTTCACCGTCCCCCTGCAGCCTATTCACAGGCACAACAGGATTCAGGAGCCGGGCTTGCCCAGAGGAGGAACATCTCATGGCTCTCATCCTCCGCAGGGCCTGTTTCCAGAAAGGCACAGGTCCGGCTCCTTGTCCCACACGGAAGGTGGCAGCCCTGAAAGATGTTGCTGGTCTTCACCGTCCCCCTGCAGCCTATTCAGGGCACAACAGCATTCAGGACCCGGGCTTGCCCAGAGGAGGAACATCTCATGGCTCTCGTTCTCGGCAGAGCCTGTTTCCGAAAAGGCACACGTCCGGCTCCTTGTCCCAAACGGAATGTGGCAGCCCTGAATGCTGTTGCTGGTCTTCACTGTCCCCCTGCAGCCTATTCACAGGCACAACAGGATTCAGGAGCCGGGCTTGCCCAGAGGAGGAACATCTCATGGCTCTCGTCCTCGGCAGAGCCTCATTTCGAAACGGCACACGTCCGGCTCCTTGTCCCACACGGAAGGTGGCAGCCCTGAAAGCTGTTGCTGGTCTTCACCGTCCCCCTGCAGCCTATTCAGAGGCACAACAGGATTCAGGAGCCGGGCTTGTCCAGAGGAGGAACATCTCATGGCTCTCGGCCTCCGCAGGGCCTGTTTCCAGAAAGGCACTCGTTTGGCTCCTTGTCCCAAATGGAAAGTGGCAGCCCTGAAAGGTGTTGCTGGTCTTTAACGTCCCCCTGCAGCCTATTCACAGGCACAGCAGGATTCACGACCCGGGCTTGCCCAGAGGAGGAACATCTCATGGCTCTCGTCCTCGGCAGAGCCTGATTCCAAAAAGGCGCACGTCCGGCTCCTTGTCCCACACGGAATGTGGCAGCCCGGAAAGATGTTGCTGGTCTTCACCATCCCCCTGCAGCCTATTCACAGGCACAACAGGATTCAGGACCCGGGCTTGCCCAGAGGAGGAACATCTCATGGCTCTCTTCCTCGGCAGGGCCTATTTCTGAAAACGCACACGTCCGGCTCCTTGTCCCACACGAAAGTTGGCAGACCTGAATGCTGTTGCTGGTCTTCACCGTCCCCCTGCAGCCTATTCACAGGCACAAGAGGATTTGGGACCCGGGCTTGCCCAGAGGAGGAACATCTCATGGCTCTCGTCCTCGGCAGAGCCTGATTCCGAAAAGGCACACGTCCGACTCCTTATCCCACAGGGAAGGTTGCAGCCCTGAATGCTGTTGCTGGTCTTCACCGTCCCCCTGCAGCCTATTCACAGGCACAACAGGATTCAGGTCCCGGGCAGGACCCGGGCTTGCCCAGAGGAGGAACATCTCATGGCTCTCTTCCTCGGCAGGGCCTGTTTCTTAAAAGGCACACGTCCTGCTCCATGTCCCAAACGGAAGGTGGCAGCCCTGAATGCTGTTGCTGGTCTTCACCGTCCCCCTGCAGCCTATTCAGAGGTACAACAGGATTCAGGACCCGGGCTTGCCTAGAGGAGGAACATCTCATGGCTCTCTTCCTCGGCAGGGTCTGTTTCTTAAAAGGCACACGTCCGGCTCCTTGTCCCACACGGAAGGTGGCAGCCCTGAAAGCTGTTGCTGGTCTTCACCGTCCCCCTGCAGCCTATTCAGAGGCACAACAGCATTCAGGACCCGGGCTTGCCCAGAGGAGGAACATCTCATGGCTCTCGTCCTCCGCAGGGCCTGTTTCCAGAAAGGCACTCGTCCGGCTCCTTGTCTCAAATGAAAGGTGGCAGCCCTGAATGCTGTTGCTGGTCTTCACCGTCCCCCTGCAGCCTATTCACAGGCACAACAGGATTCAGGACCCGGGCTTGCCCAGAGGAGGAACATCTCATGGCTCTCGTCCTCCGCAGGGCCTGTTTCCAGAAAGGCACTCGTCCGGCTCCTTGTCCCACACGGACGGTGGCAGCCCGGAAAGATGATGCTAGTCTTCACCGTCCCCCTGCAGCCTATTCACAGGCACAACAGGATCTGAGACCCAGGCTTGCCTAGAGGAGGAACATCTCATGTCTCTCGTCCTCGGCAGAGCCTGTTTCCGAAAAGGCACAGGTCCAGCTCCTTGTCCCACATGGAGGGTGGCAGCCCTGAATGCTGTTGCTGGTCTTCACCGTCCCCCTGCAGCCTATTCACAGGCACAACAGGATTCAGGACCCGGGCTTGCCCAGAGGAGGAACATCTCATGGCTCTCGTCCTCGGCAGAGCCTGTTTCTTAAAAGGTGCACGTCCGGCTCCTTCTCCCACACGGAATGTGGCAGCCCGGAAAGCTGTTGCTGGTCTTCACCATCCCCCTGCAGCCTTTTCACAGGCACAAGAGGATTTGGGACCCGGGCTTGCCCAGAGGAGGAACATCTCATGGCTCTCGTCCTCGGCAGAGCCTGATTCCGAAAACGCACAAGTCCGGCTCCTTGTCCCACACGGAAGTTGGCAGACCTGAATGCTGTTGCTGGTCTTCACCGTCCCCCTGCAGCCTATTCAGAGGCACAACAGCATTCAGTACCCGGGATTGCCCAGAGGAGGAACATCTCATGGCTCTCGTCCTCGGCAGGGCCTGTTTCCGAGAAGGCACACGTCCGGCTCCTTGTCCCACACGGAAGGTGGCAGCCCTGAAAGCTGTTGCTGGTCTTCACCGTTCCCCTGCAGCCTATTCACAGGCACAACAGGATTCAGGAGCCGGGCTTGCCCAGAGGAGGAACATCTCATGGCTCTCATCCTCCGCAGGGCCTGTTTCTTAAAAGGCACAGGTCCGGCTCCTTGTCCCACACGGAAGGTGGCAGCCCTGAAAGATGTTGCTGGTCTTCACCGTCCCCCTGCAGCCTATTCAGGGCACAACAGCATTCAGGACCCGGGCTTGCCCAGAGGAGGAACATCTCATGGCTCTCGTTCTCGGCAGAGCCTGTTTCCGAAAAGGCACACGTCCGGCTCCTTGTCCCACATGGAGGGTGGCAGCCCTGAATGCTGTTGCTGGTCTTCACCGTCCCCCTGCAGCCTATTCACAGGCACAACAGGATTCAGGACCCGGGCTTGCCCAGAGGAGGAACATCTCATGGCTCTCGTCCTCGGCAGAGCCTGTTTCTTAAAAGGCGCACGTCCGGCTCCTTGTCCCACACGGAATGTGGCAGCCCTGAAAGCTGTTGCTGGTATTCACCGTCCACCTGCAGCCTATTCACAGGCACAACAGGATTCAGGACCCTGGCAGGACCCGGGCTTGCCCAGAGGAGGAACATCTCATGGCTCTCTTCCTCGGCAGGGCCTGTTTCTTAAAAGGCACACGTCCGGCTCCTTGTCCCACACGGAATGTGGCAGCCCTGAAAGCTGTTGCTGGTCTTCACCGTCCCCCTGCAGCCTATTCACAGGCACAACAGGATTCAGGACCCGGGCTTACCCAGAGGAGGAACATCTCATGGATCTCGTCCTCCGCAGGGCCTGTTTCCAGAAATGCACTCGTCTGGCTCCTTGTCACACATGGAAGGTGGCAGCCCGGAAAGATGATGCTAGTCTTCACCGTCCCCCTGCAGCCTATTCACAGGCACAACAGGATCTGGGACCCAGGCTTGCCCAGAAGAGGAACATCTCATGTCTCTCGTCCTCGGCAGAGCCTGTTTCCGAAAAGGCACAGGTCCAGCTCCATGTCCCACATGGAGTGTGGCAGCCCTGAATGCTCTTGCTGGTCTTCACCGTCCCCCTGCAGCCTATTCACAGGCACAACAGGATTTCGGACCCGGGCTTGCCCAGAGGAGGAACATCTCATGGCTCTCGTCCTCGGCAGAGCCTCATTTCGAAACGGCACACGTCCGGCTCCTTGTCCCACACGGAAGGTGGCAGCCCTGAAAGCTGTTGCTGGTCTTCACCGTCCCCCTGCAGCCTATTCAGAGGCACAACAGCATTCAGGACCCGGGCTTGCCCAGAGGAGGAACATCTCATGGCTCTCGTCCTCCGAAGGGCCTGTTTCCAGAAAGGCACTCGTCCGGCTCCTTGTCTCAAATGGAAGGTGGCAGCCCTGAATGCTGTTGCTGGTCTTCACCGTCCCCCTGCAGCCTATCCACAGGCACAACAGGATTCAGGACCCGGGCTTGCCCAGAGGAGGAACGTCTCATTGCTCTCGTCCTCGGCAGAGCCTGTTTCTTAAAAGGCGCACGTCCGGCTCCTTGTCCCACACGGAATGTGGCAGCCCGGAAAGCTGTTGCGGGTCTTCACCATCCCCCTGCAGCCTTTTCACAGGCACAAGAGGATTTGGGACCCGGGCTTGCCCAGAGGAGGAACATCTCATGGCTCTCGTCCTCCGCAGGGCCTGTTTCTTAAAACGCACACGTCCGGCTCCTTGTCCCACACGGAAGTTGGCAGACCTGAATGCTGTTGCTGGTCTTCACCGTCCCCCTGCAGCCTATTCACAGGCATAAGAGGATTTGGGACCCGGGCTTGCCCAGAGGAGGAACATCTCATGGATCTCGTCCTCGGCAGAGCCTCATTCCGAAAAGGCACACGTCCGACTCCTTATCCCACAGGGAAGTTTGCAGCCCTGAATGCTGTTGCTGGTCTTCACCGTCCCCCTGCAGCCTATTCACAGGCACAACAGCATTCAGTACCCGGGATTGCCCAGAGGAGGAACATCTCATGGCTCTCGTCCTCCGCAGGGCCTGTTTCTTAAAAGGCACACGACCGGCTCCTTGTCCCACACGGAAGGTGGCAGCCCTGAAAGATCTTGCTGGTCTTCACCGTCCCCCTGCAGCCTATTCAGGGGACAACAGGATTCAGGACCCGGGCTTGCCCAGAGGAGGAACATCTCATGGCTCTCGTCCTCGGCAGAGCCTGTTTCCGAAAAGGCACACGTCCGGCTCCTTGTCCCAAACGGAATGTGGCAGCCCGGAAAGATGTTGCTGGTCTTCACCGTCCCCCTGCAGCCTATTCACAGGCACAACAGGATTCAGGACCCGGGCTTGCCCAGAGGAGGAACATCTCATGGATCTCGTCCTCGGCAGGGCCTGTTTCCAGAAAGGCACTCGTCCGGCTCCTTGTCCCACACGGAAAGTAGCAGCCCGGAAAGATGATACTGGTCTTCACCGTCCCCCTGCAGCCTATTCACAGGCACAACAGGATCTGGGACCCAGGCTTGCCCAGAGGAGGAACATCTCATGTCTCTTGTCCTCGGCAGAGCCTGTTTCCGAAAAGGCACAGGTCCGGCTCCTTGTCCCACATGGAGGGTGGCAGCCCTGAATGCTGTTGCTGATCTTCACCGTCCCCCTGCAGCCTATTCACAGGCACAACAGGATTCAGGACCCGGGCTTGCCCAGAGGAGGAACATCTCATGAGTCTCGTCCTCGGCAGAGCCTGTTTCTTAAAAGGCGCACGTCCGGCTCCTTGTCCCACACGGAATGTGGCAGCCCGGAAAGCTGTTCCTGGTATTCACCGTCCACCTGCAGCCTATTCACAGGCACAAGAGGATTCAGGACCCGGGCAGGACCCGGGCTTGCCCAGAGGAGGAACATCTCATGGCTCTCTTCCTCGGCAGAGCCTGTTTCTTAAAAGGCACACGTCCGGCTCCTTGTCCCACACGGATGGTGGCAGCCCTGAAAGCTGTTGCTGGTCTTCACCGTCCCCCTGCAGCCTATTCAGAGGCACAACAGCATTCAGGACCCGGGCTTGCCCAGAGGAGGAACATCTCATGGCTCTCGTCCTCGGCAGGGCCTCATTTCGAAACAGCACACGTCCGGCTCCTTGTCCCAAACGGAAGGTGGCAGCCCTGAAAGCTGTTGCTGGTCTTCACCGTCCCCCTGCAGCCTAATCAGAGGCACAACAGGATTCAGGAGCCGGGCTTGCCTAGAGGAGGAAAATCTCATGGCTCTCGTCCTCCGCAGGGCCTGTTTCCAGAAAGGCACTCGTCCGGCTCCTTGTCCCAAATGGAAGGTGGCAGCCCTGAAAGATGTTGCTGGTCTACACCGTCCCCCTGCAGCCTATTCACAGGCACAGCAGGATTCACAACCCGGCCTTGCCTAGAGGAGGAACATCTCATGGCTCTCGTCCTCCGCAGGGCCTGTTTCCAGAAAGGCACACGTCCGGCTCCTTGTCCCAAACAGAAGATGGCAGCCCTGAATGCTGTTGCTGGTCTTCACTGTCCCCCTGCAGCCTATTCACAGGCACAACAGGATTCAGGACCCGGGCTTGCCCAGAGGAGGAACATCTCATGGTTCTCGTCCTCGGCAGAGCCTCATTTCGAAACGGCAAACGTCCGGCTCCTTGTCCCACACGGAAGGTGGCAGCCCTGAAAGCTGTTGCTGGTCTTCACCGTCCCCCTGCAGCCTATTCAGAGGCACAACAGGATTCAGGAGCCGGGCTTGTCCAGAGGAGGAACATCTCATGGCTCTCGGCCTCCGCAGGGCCTGTTTCCAGAAAGGCACTCGTTTGGCTCCTTGTCCCAAATGGAAAGTGGCAGCCCTGAAAGGTGTTGCTGGTCTACACCGTCCCCCTGCAGCCTATTCACAGGCACAGCAGGATTCACGACCCGGGCTTGCCCAGAGGAGGAACATCTCATGGCTCTCGTCCTCGGCAGAGCCTGATTCCAAAAAGGCGCACGTCCGGCTCCTTGTCCCACACGGAATGTGGCAGCCCGGAAAGCTGTTGCTGGTCTTCACCATCCCCCTGCAGCCTTTTCACAGGCACAATAGGATTTGGGACCCGGGCTTGCCCAGAGGAGGAACATCTCATGGCTCTCTTCCTCGGCAGGGCCTGTTTCTGAAAACGCACACGTCCGGCTCCTTGTCCCACACGGAAGTTGGCAGACCTGAATGCTGTTGCTGGTCTTCACCGTCCCCCTGCAGCCTATTCACAGGCACAAGAGGATTTGGGACCCGGGCTTGCCCAGAGGAGGAACATCTCATGGCTCTCGTCCTCGGCAGAGCCTGATTCCGAAAAGGCACACGTCCGACTCCTTATCCCACAGGGAAGGTTGCAGCCCTGAATGCTGTTGCTGGTCTTCACCGTCCCCCTGCAGCCTATTCACAGGCACAACAGGATTCAGGTCCCGGGCAGGACCCGGGCTTGCCCAGAGGAGGAACATCTCATGGCTCTCTTCCTCGGCAGGGACTGTTTCTTAAAAGGCACACGTCCTGCTCCATGTCCCAAACGGAAGGTGGCAGCCCTGAATGCTGTTGCTGGTCTTCACCGTCCCCCTGCAGCCTATTCAGAGGTACAACAGGATTCAGGACCCGGGCTTGCCCAGATGAGGAACATCTCATGACTCTCTTCCTCGGCAGGGTCTGTTTCTTAAAAGGCACACGTCCGGCTCCTTGTCCCAAACGGAAGGTGGCAGCCCGCAAAGATGTTGCTGGTCTTCACCGTCCCCCTGCAGCCTATTCACAGGCACAACAGGATTCAGGACCCGGGCTTGCCCAGAGGAGGAACATCTCATGGATCTCGTCCTCCGCAGGGCCTGTTTCCAGAAAGGCACTCGTCCGGCTCCTTGTCCCACACGGAAGGTGGCAGCCCGGAAAGATGATGCTAGTCTTCACCGTCCCCCTGCAGCCTATTCACAGGCACAACAGGATTCAGGACCCGGGCTTGCCCAGAGGAGGAACATCTCATGGCTTTCGTCCTCGGCAGAGCCTGTTTCTTAAAAGGCGCACGTCCGGCTTTTTCTCCCACACGGAATGTGGCAGCCCGGAAAGCTGTTGCTGGTCTTCACCATCCCCCTGCAGCCTTTTCACAGGCACAAGAGGATTTGGGACCCGGGCTTGCCCAGAGGAGGAACATCTCATGGCTCTCGTCCTCCGCAGGGCCTTTTACTGAAAACGCACACGTCCGGCTCCTTGTCCCACACGGAAGTTGGCAGACCTGAATGCTGTTGCTGGTCTTCACCGTCCCCCTGCAGCCTATTCACAGGCATAAGAGGATTTGGGACCCGGGCTTGCCCAGAGGAGGAACATCTCATGGATCTCGTCCTCGGCAGAGCCTGATTCCGAAAAGGCACACATCCGACTCCTTATCCCACAGGGAAGTTTGCAGCCCTGAATGCTGTTGCTGGTCTTCACCGTCCCCCTGCAGCCTATTCACAGGCACAACAGCATTCAGTACCCGGGATTGCCCAGAGGAGGAACATCTCATGGCTCTCGTCCTCGGCAGGGCCTGTTTCTTAAAAGGCACACGTCCGGCTCCTTGTCCCACACGGAAGGTGGCAGCCCTGAAAGATCTTGCTGGTCTTCACCGTCCCCCTGCAGCCTATTCAGGGCACAACAGGATTCAGGACCTGGGCTTGCCCAGAGGAGGAACATCTCATGGCTCTCGTCCTCGGCAGAGCCTGATTCCGAAAACGCACACGTCCGGCTCCTTGTCCCACACGGAAGTTGGCAGACCTGAATGCTGTTGCTGGTCTTCACCGTCCCCCTGCAGCCTATTCACAGGCACAACAGCATTCAGTACCCGGGATTGCCCAGAGGAGGAACATCTCATGGCTCTCGTCCTCGGCAGGGCCTGTTTCCGAGAAGGCACACGTCCGGCTCCTTGTCCCACACGGAAGGTGGCAGCCCTGAAAGCTGTTGCTGGTCTTCACCGTCCCCCTGCAGCCTATTCACAGGCACAACAGGATTCAGGAGCCGGGCTTGCCCAGAGGAGGAACATCTCATGGCTCTCATCCTCCGCAGGGCCTGTTTCTTAAAAGGCGCACGTCCGGCTCCTTGTCCCACACGGAATGTGGCAGCCCGGAAAGCTGTTGCGGGTCTTCACCATCCCCCTGCAGCCTTTTCACAGGCACAAGAGGATTTGGGACCCGGGCTTGCCCAGAGGAGGAACATCTCATGGCTCTCGTCCTCCGCAGGGCCTGTTTCTTAAAACGCACACGTCCGGCTCCTTGTCCCACACGGAAGTTGGCAGACCTGAATGCTGTTGCTGGTCTTCACCGTCCCCCTGCAGCCTATTCACAGGCATAAGAGGATTTGGGACCCGGGCTTGCCCAGAGGAGGAATATCTCATGGCTCTCTTCCTCGGCAGGGCCTGTTTCTTAAAAGGCACACGTCCGGCTCCTTGTCCCAAACGGAAGGTGGCAGCCCGCAAAGATGTTGCTGGTCTTCACCGTCCCCCTGCAGCCTATTCACAGGCACAACAGGATTCAGGACCCGGGCTTGCCCAGAGGAGGAACATCTCATGGCTCTCGTCCTCGGCAGAGCCTGTTTCTTAAAAGGCACACGTCCGGCTCCTTGTCCCACACGGAATGTGGCAGCCCTGAAAGCTGTTGCTGGTCTTCACCGTCCCTCTGCAGCCTATTCACAGGCACAACAGGATTCAGGACCCGGGCTTGCCCAGAGGAGGAACATCTCATGGCTCTCGTCCTCCGCAGGGCCTGTTTCCAGAAAGGCACTCGTCCGGCTCCCTGTCCCACATGGAAGGTGGCAGCCCGGAAAGATGATGCTAGTCTTCACCGTCCCCCTGCAGCCTATTCACAGGCACAACAGGATCTGGGACCCGGGCTTGCCCAGAGGAGGAACATCTCATGTCTCTCGTCCTCGGCAGAGCCTGTTTCCGAAAAGGCACAGGTCCAGCTCCTTGTCCCACATGGAGTGTGGCAGCCCTGAATGCTGTTGCTGGTCTTCACCGTCCCCCTGCAGCCTATTCACAGGCACAACAGGATTTGGGACCCGGGCTTGCCCAGAGGAGGAACATCTCATGGCTCTCGTCCTCGGCAGAGCCTCATTTCGAAACGGCACACGTCCGGCTCCTTCTCCCACACGGAAGGTGGCAGCCCTGAAAGCTGTTGCTGGTCTTCACCGTCCCCCTGCAGCCTATTCACAGGCACAACAGGATTTGGGACCCGGGCTTGCCCAGAGGAGGAACATCTCATGGCTCTCGTCCTCGGCAGGGCCTGTTTCCGAAAAGGCACACGTCCGGCTCCTTGTCCCACACGGAAGGTTGCAGCCCTGAATGCTGTTGCTGGTCTTCACAGTCCCCCTGCAGCCTATTCACAGGCACAACAAGATTCAGGACCCGGGCTTGCCCAGAGGAGGAAAATCTCATGGCTCTCTTCCTCGGCAGGGCCTGTTTCTGAAAACGCACACGTCCGGCTCCTTGTCCCACACGGAAGGTGGCAGCCCTGAAAGCTGTTGCTGGTCTTCACCGTCCCCCTGCAGTCTATTCAGAGGTACAACAGGATCTGGGACCCGGGCTTGCCCAGAGGAGGAACATCTCATGGCTCTCGTCCTCGGCAGAGCCTGATTTCGAAAAGGCACACGTCCGACTCCTTATCCCACACGGAAGGTGGCAGCCCTGAATGTTGTTGCTGGTCTTCACCATCCCCCTGCAGCCTATTCACAGGCACAAGAGGATTCAGGACCTGGGCAGGACCCGGGCTTGCCCAGAGGAGGAACATCTCATGGCTCTCGTCCTCGGCAGGGCCTGTTTCCAGAAAGGCATACGTCCGGCTCCTTGTCCCAAACGGAAGGTGGCAGCCCTGAAAGCTGTTGCTGGTCTTCACCGTCCCCCTGCAGCCTATTCACAGGCACAACAGGATTCAGGACCCGGGCTTGCCCAGAGGAGGAACATCTCATGGCTCTCGTCCTCGGCAGAGCCTCATTCCGAAAAGGCACACGTCCGACTCCTTGTCCCAAACGGAAGGTGGCAGCCCTGAAAGCTGTTGCTGGTCTTCACCGTCCCCCTGCAGCCTATTCAGAGGCACAACAGGATTCAGGAGCCGGGCTTGCCCAGAGGAGGAACATCTCATGGCTCTTGTCCTCCGCAGGACCTATTTCCGAGAAGGCACACGTCCGGCTCCTTGTCCCACACGGAAGGTGGCAGCCCTGAAAGCTGTTGCTGGTCTTCACCGTCCCCCTGCAGCCTATTCACAGGCACAACAGGATTCGGGACCCGGGCTTGCCCAGAGGAGGAACATCTCATGGCTCTCTTCCTCGGCAGGGCCTGTTTCTGAAAACGCACACTTCCGGCTCCTTGTCCCACACGGAAGGTGGCAGCCCTGAAAGCTGTTGCTGGTCTTCACCATCCCCCTGCAGCCTCTTCACAGGCACAAGAGGTTTTGGGACCCGGGCCTGCCCAGAGGAGGAACATTTCATGGCTCTCGTCCTCGGCAGAGCCTGTTTCCAGAAAGGCACACGTCCGGCTCCTTGTCCCACACGGAAGGTGGCAGCCCTGAAAGCTGTTGCTGGTCTTCACCATCCCCCTGCAGCCTATTCACAGGCACAACAGGATTTGGGACCCGGGCTTGCCCAGACGAGGAACATCTCATGGCTCTCGTCCTCGGCAGAGCCTGTTTCCGAAAAGGCACACATCCGGCTCCTTGTCCCACACTGAAGGTTGCAGCCCTGAATGCTGTCGCTGGTCTTCACCGTCCCCCTGCAGCCTATTCACAGGCACAAGAGGATTCTGGACCCGGGCAGAACCCGGGTTTGCCCACAGCAGGAACATCTCATGGCTCTCTTCCTCGGCAGGGCCTGTTTCTTAAAAGGCACACATCCGGCTCTTGTCCCACACTGAATGTGGCAGCCCTGAAAGATGTTTCTGGTCTTCACCGTCCCCCTGCAGCCTATTCAGAGGCACAACAGTATTCAGGACCCGGGCTTGCCCAGAGGAGGAACATCTAATGGCTCTCTTCCTCGGCAGGGCCTGTTTCCAGAAAGGCACACGTCCGGCTCCTTGTCCCAAAAGGAAGGTGGCAGCCCTGAATGCTGTTTCTGGTCTTCACCGTCCCCCTGCAGCCTATTCACAGGCACAACAGGATTCAGGACCCGGGCTTGCCCAGAGGAGGAACATCTCATGGCTCTCCTCCTCGGCAGAGCCTCATTCCGAAAAGGCACACGTCCGGCTCCTTGTCCCAAACGGAAGGTGGCAGCCCTGAAAGCTGTTGCTGGTCTTCACCGTCCCCCTGCAGCCTATTCAGAGGCACAACAGGATTCAGGAGCCGGGCTTGCCTAGAGGAGGAACATCTCATGGCTCTCGTCCTCGGCAGGGCCTGTTTCCGAGAAGGCACACGTCCGGCTCCTTGTCCCACACGGAAGGTGGCAGCACTGAAAGCTGTTGCTGGTCTTCACCGTCCCCCTGCAGCCTATTCAGAGGCACAACAGGATTCAGGAGCCGGGCTTGCCTAGAGGAGGAACATCTCATGGCTCTCGTCCTCCGCAGGGCCTGTTTCCAGAAAGGCACTCGTCCGGCTCCTTGTCCCAAAAGGAAGGTGGCAGCCCTGAAAGATGTTGCTGGTCTACACCGTCCCCCTACAGCCTATTCACAGGCACAGCAGGATTCACGACCCGGGCTTGCCCAGAGGAGGAACATCTCATGGCTCTCGTCCTCCGCAGGGCCTGTTTCCAGAAAGGCACACGTCCGGCTCCTTGTCCCAAACAGAAGATGGCAGCCCTGAATGCTGTTGCTGGTCTTCACCGTCCCCCTGCAGCCTATTCACAGGCACAACAGGATTCAGGACCCGGGCTTGCCCAGAGGAGGAACATCTCATGGCTCTCGTCCTCGGCAGAGCCTCATTCCGAAAAGGCACACGTCCGGCTCCTTGTCCCAAACGGAAGGTGGCAGCCCTGAAAGCTGTTGCTGGTCTTCACCGTCCCCCTGCAGCCTATTCAGAGGCACAACAGGATTCAGGAGCCGGGCTTGCCTAGAGGAGGAACATCTCATGGCTCTCGTCCTCGGCAGGGCCTGTTTCCGAGAAGGCACATGTCCAGCTCCTTGTCCCACACTGAAGGTGGCAGCCCTGAAAGCTGTTGCTGGTCTTCACCGTCCCCCTGCAGCCTATTCAGAGGCACAACAGGATTCAGGAGCCGGGCTTGCCTAGAGGAGGAACATCTCATGGCTCTCGTCCTCCGCAGGGCCTGTTTCCAGAAAGGCACTCGTCCGGCTCCTTGTCCCAAATGGAAGGTGGCAGCCCTGAAAGATGTTGCTGGTCTACACCGTCCCCCTACAGCCTATTCACAGGCACAGCAGGATTCACGACCCGGGCTTGCCCAGAGGAGGAACATCTCATGGCTCTCGTCCTCCGCAGGGCCTGTTTCCAGAAAGGCACACGTCCGGCTCTTTGTCCCAAACAGAAGATGGCAGCCCTGAATGCTGTTGCTGGTCTTCACCGTCCCCCTGCAGCCTATTCACAGGCACAACAGGATTCAGGACCCGGGCTTGCCCAGAGGAGGAACATCTCATGGCTCTCGTCCTCCGCAGGGCCTGTTTCCAGAAAGGCACTCGTCCGGCTCCTTGTCCCACACGGAAGGTGGCAGCCCGGAAAGATGATGCTGGTCTTCACCATCCCCCTGCAGCCTATTCACAGGCACAACAGGATCTGGGACCCAGGCTTGCTCAGAGGAGGAACATCTCATGGCTCTCGTCCTCGGCAGAGCCTGTTTCCGAAAAGGCACACGTCCGGCTCCTTGTCCCACACTGAAGGTTGCAGCCCTGAATGCTGTCGCTGGTCTTCACCGTCCCCCTGCAGCCTATTCACAGGCACAACAGGATTCAGGACCCGGGCAGAACCCGGGTTTGCCCACAGCAGGAACATCTCATGGCTCTCTTCCTCGGCAGGGCCTGTTTCTTAAAAGGCACACATCCGGCTCCTTGTCCCACACTGAATGTGGCAGCCCTGAAAGATGTTTCTGGTCTTCACCGTCCCCCTGCAGCCTATTCAGAGGCACAACAGTATTCAGGACCCGGGCTTGCCCAGAGGAGGAACATCTAATGGCTCTCTTCCTCGGCAGGGCCTGTTTCCAGAAAGGCACACGTCCGGCTCCTTGTCCCACACGGAAGGTTGCAGCCCTGAATGCTGTTGCTGGTCTTCACCGTCCCCCTGCAGCCTATTCACAGGCACAGCAGGATTCACGACCCGGGCTTGCCCAGAGGAGGAACATCTCATGGCTCTCGTCCTCGGCAGAGCCTCATTCCGAAAAGGCACACGTCCGGTTCCTTGTCCCAAACGGAAGGTGGCAGCCCTGAAAGCTGTTGCTGGTCTTCACCGTCCCCCTGCAGCCTATTCAGAGGCACAACAGGATTCAGGAGCCGGGCTTGCCTAGAGGAGGAACATCTCATGGCTCTCGTCCTCGGCAGGGCCTGTTTCCGAGAAGGCACACGTCCGGCTCCTTGTCCCACACGGAAGGTGGCAGCACTGAAAGCTGTTGCTGGTCTTCACCGTCCCCCTGCAGCCTATTCAGAGGCACAACAGGATTCAGGAGCCGGGCTTGCCTAGAGGAGGAACATCTCATGGCTCTCGTCCTCCGCAGGGCCTGTTTCCAGAAAGGCACTCGTCCGGCTCCTTGTCCCAAAAGGAAGGTGGCAGCCCTGAAAGCTGTTGCTGGTCTACACCGTCCCCCTACAGCCTATTCACAGGCACAGCAGGATTCACGACCCGGGCTTGCCCAGAGGAGGAACATCTCATGGCTCTCGTCCTCCGCAGGGCCTGTTTCCAGAAAGGCACACGTCCGGCTCCTTGTCCCACACAGAAGATGGCAGCCCTGAATGCTGTTGCTGGTCTTCACCGTCCCCCTGCACCCTATTCACAGGCACAACAGGATTCAGGACCCGGGCTTGCCCAGAGGAGGAACATCTCATGGCTCTCGTCCTCGGCAGAGCCTCATTCCGAAAAGGCACACGTCCGGCTCCTTGTCCCAAACGGAAGGTGGCAGCCCTGAAAGCTGTTGCTGGTCTTCACCGTCCCCCTGCAGCCTATTCAGAGGCACAACAGGATTCAGGAGCCGGGCTTGCCTAGAGGAGGAACATCTCATGGCTCTCGTCCTCGGCAGGGCCTGTTTCCGAGAAGGCACATGTCCAGCTCCTTGTCCCACACTGAAGGTGGCAGCCCTGAAAGCTGTTGCTGGTCTTCACCGTCCCCCTGCAGCCTATTCAGAGGCACAACAGGATTCAGGAGCCGGGCTTGCCTAGAGGAGGAACATCTCATGGCTCTCGTCCTCCGCAGGGCCTGTTTCCAGAAAGGCACTCGTCCGGCTCCTTGTCCCAAATGGAAGGTGGCAGCCCTGAAAGATGTTGCTGGTCTACACCGTCCCCCTACAGCCTATTCACAGGCACAGCAGGATTCACGACCCGGGCTTGCCCAGAGGAGGAACATCTCATGGCTCTCGTCCTCCGCAGGGCCTGTTTCCAGAAAGGCACACGTCCGGCTCCTTGTCCCAAACAGAAGATGGCAGCCCTGAATGCTGTTGCTGGTCTTCACCGTCCCCCTGCAGCCTATTCACAGGCACAACAGGATTCAGGACCCGGGCTTGCCCAGAGGAGGAACATCTCATGGCTCTCGTCCTCCGCAGGGCCTGTTTCCAGAAAGGCACTCGTCCGGCTCCTTGTCCCAAACGGAAGGCGGCAGCCCTGAATGCTGTTGCTGGTCTTCACCATCCCCCTGCAGCCTATTCACAGGCACAACAGGATCTGGGACTCAGGCTTGCTCAGAGGAGGAACATCTCAGGGCTCTCGTCCTCGGCAGAGCCTGTTTCCGAAAAGGCACACGTCCGGCTCCTTGTCCCACACTGAAGGTTGCAGCCCTGAATGCTGTTGCTGGTCTTCACCGTCCCCCTGCAGCCTATTCACAGGCACAAGAGGATTCAGGACCCGGGCAGAACCCGGGTTTGCCCACAGCAGGAACATCTCATGGCTCTCGTCCTCCGCAGGGCCTGTTTCTTAAAAGGCACACATCCGGCTCCTTGTCCCACACTGAATGTGGCAGCCCTGAAAGATGTTTCTGGTCTTCACAGTCCCCCTGCAGCCTATTCACAGGCACAACACGATTCAGGACCCGGGCTTGCCCAGAGGAGGAACATCTAATGGCTCTCTTCCTCGGCAGGGCCTGTTTCCAGAAAGGCACACGTCCGGCTCCTTGTCCCACACGGAAGGTGGCAGCCCTGAAAGCTGTTGCTGGTCTTCACCGTCCCCCTGCAGCTTATTCACAGGCACAGCAGGATTCACGACCCGGGCTTGCCCAGAGGAGGAACATCTCATGGCTCTCGTCCTCGGCAGAGCCTCATTCCGAAAAGGCACACGTCCGGCTCCTTGTCCCAAACGGAAGGTGGCAGCCCTGAAAGCTGTTGCTGGTCTTCACCGTCCCCCTGCAGCCTATTCAGAGGCACAACAGGATTCAGGAGCCGGGCTTGCCTAGAGGAGGAACATCTCATGGCTCTCGTCCTCCGCAGGGCCTGTTTCCAGAAAGGCACTCGTCCGGCTCCTTGTCCCAAATGGAAGGTGGCAGCCCTGAAAGATGTTGCTGGTCTACACCGTCCCCCTACAGCCTATTCACAGGCACAGCAGGATTCACGACCCGGGCTTGCCCAGAGGAGGAACATCTCATGGCTCTCGGCCTCCGCAGGGCCTGTTTCCAGAAAGGCACACGTCCGGCTCCTTGTCCCAAACAGAAGATGGCAGCCCTGAATGCTGTTGCTGGTCTTCACCGTCCCCCTGCAGCCTATTCACAGGCACAACAGGATTCAGGACCCGGGCTTGCCCAGAGGAGGAACATCTCATGGCTCTCGTCCTCCGCAGGGCCTGTTTCCAGAAAGGCACTCGTCCGGCTGCTTGTCCCACACGGAAGGTGCCAGCCCGGAAAGATGATGCTGGTCTTCACCATCCCCCTGCAGCCTATTCACAGGCACAACAGGATCTGGGACCCAGGCTTGCTCAGAGGAGGAACATCTCAGGGCTCTCGTCCTCGGCTGAGCCTGTTTCCGAAAAGGCACACATCCGGCTCCTTGTCCCACACGGAAGGTGGCAGCCCTGAAAGCTGTTGCTGGTCTTCACCGTCCCCCTGCAGCCTATTCACAGGCACAACAGGATTCAGAACCCGGGCTTCCCAGAGGAGGAACATCTCAAGGCTCTCTTCCTCGGCAGGGCCTGTTTCTGAAAACGCACACGTCCGGCTCCTTGTCCCACACGGAAGGTGGCAGCCCTGAAAGCTGGTGCTGGTCTTCACCATCCCCCTGCAGCCTATTCACAGGCACAAGAGGTTTTGGGACCCGGGCCTGCCCAGAGGAGGAACATTTCATGGCTCTCGTCCTCGGCAGAGCCAGTTTCCGAGAAGGCACACATCCGGCTCCTTGTCCCACACGGAAGGTGGCAGCCCTGAAAGCTGTTGCTGGTCTTCACCATCCCCCTGCAGCCTATTCACAGGCACAACAGAATTTGGGACCCGGGCTTGCCCAGACGAGGAACATCTCATGGCTCTCTTCCTCGGCAGAGCCTGTTTCCGAAAAGGCACACGTCCGGCTCCTTGTCCCACACGGAAGGTTGCAGCCCTGAATGCTGTTGCTGGTCTTCACAGTCCCCCTGCAGCCTATTCACAGGCACAACAAGATTCAGGACCCGGGCTTGCCCAGAGGAGGAACATCTCATGGCTCTCTTCCTCAGAAGGGCCTGTTTCTGAAAACGCTCACGTCCGGCTCCTTGTCCCACACGGAAGGTGGCAGACCTGAAAGCTGTTGCTGGTCTTCACCGTCCCCCTGCAGTCTATTCAGAGGTACAACAGGATCTGGGACCCGGGCTTGCCCAGAGGAGGAACATCTCATGGCTCTCGTCCTCGTCAGAGCCTGATTTCGAAAAGGCACACGTCCGATTCCTTATCCCACACGGAAGGTGGCAGCCCTGAATGTTGTTGCTGGTCTTCACCATCCCCCTGCAGCCTATTCACAGGCACAAGAGGATTCAGGACCTGGGCAGGACCCGGGCTTGCCCAGAGGAGGAACATCTCATGGCTCTCGTCCTCGGCAGGGCCTGTTTCCAGAAAGGCACACGTCCGGCTCCTTGTCCCAAACGGAAGGTGGCAGCCCTGAATGCTGTTGCTGGTCTTCAACGTCCCCCTGCAGCCTATTCAGAGGCACAACAGGATTCAGGAGCCGGGCTTGCCCAGAGGAGGAACATCTCATGGCTCTCGTCCTCCGCAGGGCCTGTTTCCAGAAAGGCACACGTCCGGCTCCTTGTCCCAAACGGAAGGTGGCAGCCCTGAAAGCTGTTGCTGGTCTTCACCGTCCCCCTGCAGCCTATTCAGAGGCACAACAGGATTCAGGAGCCGGGCTTGCCCAGACGAGGAACATCTCATGGCTCTCGTCCTCCGCAGGGCCTGTTTCCAGAAAGGTACTCGTCCGGCTCCTTGTCCCAAATGGAAGGTGGCAGCCCTGAAAGATGTTGCTGGTCTACACCGTCCCCCTACAGCCTATTCACAGGCACAGCAGGATTCACGACCCGGGCTTGCCCAGAGGAGGAACATCTCATGGCTCTCGTCCTCCGCAGGGCCTGTTTCCAGAAAGGCACACGTCCGGCTCCTTGTCCCAAACAGAAGATGGCAGCCCTGAATGCTGTTGCTGGTCTTCACCGTCCCCCTGCAGCCTATTCACAGGCACAACAGGATTCAGGACCCGGGTTTGCCCGGAGGAGGAACATCTCATGGCTCTCGTCCTCGGCAGAGCCTGTTTCCGAAAAGGCGCACGTCCGGCTCCTTGTCCCACACGGAATGTGGCAGCCCGGAAAGCTGTTGCTGGTCTTCACCGTCCCCCTGCAGCCTATTCACAGGCACAACAGGATTTGGGACCCGGGCTTGCCCAGAGGAGGAACATCTCATGGCTCTCTTCCTCGGCAGAGCCTGTTTCCGAGAAGGCACACGTCCGGCTCCTTGTCCCACACGGAAGGTGGCAGACCTGAATGCTGTTGCTGGTCTTCACCATCCCCCTGCAGCCTATTCACAGGCACAAGAGGATTCAGGACCCGGTCAGGACCCGGGTTTGCCCACAAGAGGAACATCTCATGGCTCTCTTCCTCGGCAGGGCCTGTTTCCAGAAAGGCACACGTCCTGCTCCTTGTCCCAAACGGAAGGTGACAGCCCTGAAAGCTGTTGCTGGTCTTCACCGTCCCCCTGCAGCCTATTCAGAGGCACAACAGCATTCAGGAGCCGGGCTTGCCTAGAGGAGGAACATCTCATGGCTCTCGTCCTCCGCAGGGCCTTTTTCCGAGAAGGCACACGTCCGGCTCATTGTCCCACACGGAAGGTGGCAGCCCTGAAAGCTGTTGCTGGTCTTCACCGTCCCCCTGCACCCTATTCACAGGCACAACAGGAGTCAGGACCCGGGCTTGCCCAGAGGAGGAACATCTCATGGCTCTCGTCCTCGGCAGAGCCTCATTCCGAAAAGGCACACTTCCGGCTCCTTGTCCCAAACGGAAGGTGGCAGCCCTGAAAGATCTTGCTGGTCTTCACCGTCCCCCTGCAGCCTATTCACAGGCACAACAGGATTCAGGAGCCGGGCTTGCCTAGAGGAGGAACATCTCATGGCTCTCGTCCTCGGCAGGGCCTGTTTCCGAGAAGGCACACGTCCGGCTCCTTGTCCCACACGGAAGGTGGCAGACCTGAAAGCTGTTGCTGGTCTTCACCGTCCCCCTGCAGTCTATTCACAGGTACAACAGGATCTGGGACCCGGGCTTGCCCAGAGGAGGAACATCTCATGGATCTCGTCCTCGGCAGGGCCTGTTTCCGAGAATGCACACGTCCGGCTCCTTGTCCCACAAGGAAGGTGGCAGCCCTGAAAGATGTTGCTGGTCTTCACCGTCCACCTGCAGCCTATTCACAGGCACAACAGGATTCAGGGCCAGGGCAGGACCCGGGCTTGCCCAGAGGAGGAACATCTCATGGCTCTCGTCCTCGGCAGAGCCTGATTCCGAAAAGGCACACATCCGGCTCCTTGTCCCACACGGAAGGTGGCAGCCCGGAAAGCTGTTGCTGGTCTTCACCATCCCCCTGCAGCCTATTCACAGGCACAAGAGGATTCAGGACCCGGGCAGGACCCGGGTTTGCCCACAGGAGGAACATCTCATGGCTCTCTACCTCGGCAGGGCCTGTTTCTTAAAAGGCACACGTCCGGCTCCTTGTCCCACACTGAAGGTGGCAGCCCTGAAAGATGTTGCTGGTCTTCACCGTCCCCCTGCAGCCTATTCACAGGTACAACAGGATTCAGGACCCGGGCTTGCCCAGAGGAGGAACATCTCATGGCTCTCGTCCTCGGCAGAGCCTCATTCCGAAAAGGCACACGTCCGGCTCCTTGTCCCAAACGGAAGGTGGCAGCCCTGAAAGCTGTAGCTGGTCTTCACCGTCCCACTGCAGCCTATTCAGAGGCACAACAGGATTCAGGACCCGGGCTTGCCCAGAGGAGGAACATCTCATGGATCTCGTCCTCGGCAGGGCCTGTTTCCGAGAATGCACACGTCCGGCTCCTTGTCCCACACGGAAGGTGGCAGCCCTGAAAGCTGTTGCTGGTCTTCACCGTCCACCTGCAGCCTATTCAGAGGCACAAGAGGATTCAGGGCCAGGGCAGGACCCGGGCTTGCCCAGAGGAGGAACATCTCATGGCTCTCGTCCTCGGCAGAGCCTGATTCTGAAAAGGCACACATCCGGCTCCTTGTCCCACACGGAAGGTGTCAGCCCTGAAAGCTGTTGCTGCTCTTCACCGTCCCCCTGCAGCCTATTCACAGGTACAACAGGATTCAGGACACGTTGTGCCCAGAGGAGGAACATCTCATGGCTCTCGTCCTCGGCAGAGCCTGATTCCGAAAAGGCACACGTCCGGCTTCTTGTCCCAAACGGAAGGTGGCTGCCCTGAAAGCTGTTGCTGGTCTTCACCGTCCCCCTGCAGCCTATTCAGAGGCATAACAGGATTCAGGAGCCGGGCTTGCCTAGAGGAGGAACATCTCATGCCTCTCGTCCTTGGCAGGGCCTGTTTCTGAGAAGGCACACGTCCGGCTCCTTGTCCCAAACGGAAGGTGGCAGCCCTGAAAGCTGTTGCTCGTCTTCACCGTCCCCCTGAAGCCTATTCAGAGGCACAACAGGATTCAGGAGCCGGGCTTGCCTAGAGGAGGAACATCTCATGGCTCTCGTCCTCCGCAGGGCCTGTTTCCAGAAAGGCACTCGTCCGGCTCCTTGTCCCAAATGGAAGGTGGCAGCCCTGAAAGATGTTGCTGGTCTTCAACGTCCCCCTGCAGCCTATTCAGAGGCACAACAGGATTCAGGAGCCGGGCTTGCCCAGAGGAGGAACATCTCATGGCTCTCGTCCTCCGCAGGGCCTGTTTCCAGAAAGGCACACGTCCGGCTCCTTGTCCCAAACGGAAGGTGGCAGCCCTGAAAGCTGTTGCTGGTCTTCACCGTCCCCCTGCAGCCTATTCAGAGGCACAACAGGATTCAGGAGCCGGGCTTGCCCAGACGAGGAACATCTCATGGCTCTCGTCCTCCGCAGGGCCTGTTTCCAGAAAGACACTCGTCCGGCTCCTTGTCCCAAATGGAAGGTGGCAGCCCTGAAAGATGTTGCTGGTCTACACCGTCCCCCTACAGCCTATTCACAGGCACAGCAGGATTCACGACCCGGGCTTGCCCAGAGGAGGAACATCTCATGGCTCTCGTCCTCCGCAGGGCCTGTTTCCAGAAAGGCACACGTCCGGCTCCCTGTCCCAAACAGAAGATGGCAGCCCTGAATGCTGTTGCTGGTCTTCACCGTCCCCCTGCAGCCTATTCACAGGCACAACAGGATTCAGGACCCGGGTTTGCCCGGAGGAGGAACATCTCATGGCTCTCGTCCTCGGCAGAGCCTGTTTCCGAAAAGGCGCACGTCCGGCTCCTTGTCCCACACGGAATGTGGCAGCCCGGAAAGCTGTTGCTGGTCTTCACCGTCCCCCTGCAGCCTATTCACAGGCACAAGAGGATTTGGGACCCGGGTTTGCCCAGAGGAGGAACATCTCATGGCTCTCTTCCTCGGCAGGGCCTGTTTCTGAAAACACACACGTCCGGCTCTTTGTCCCACACGGAAGGTGGCAGCCCTGAAAGCTGTTGCTGATCTTCACCCTCCCCCTGCAGCCTATTCAGAGGCACAACAGGATTCAGGAGCCGGGCTTGCCTAGAGGAGGAACATCTCATGGCTCTCGTCCTCCGCAGGGCCTGTTTCCAGAAAGGCACACGTCCGGCTCCTTGTCCCAAATGGAATGTGGCAGCCCTGAAAGATGTTGCTGGTCTACACCGTCCCCCTGCAGCCTATTCACAGGCACAACAGGATTCAGGACCCGGGCTTGCCCAGAGGAGGAACATCTCATGGCTCTCGTCCTCCGCAGGGCCTGTTTCCAGAAAGGCACTCGTCCGGCTCCTTGTCCCACACGGAAGGTGGCAGCCCGGAAAGATGATGCTGGTCTTCACCGTCCCCCTGCAGCCTATTCACAGGCACAACAGGATCTGGGACCCAGGCTTGCTCAGAGGAGGAACATCTCATGGCTCTCGTCCTCGGCTGAGCCTGTTTCCGAAAAGGCACACGTCCGGCTCCTTGTCCCACGCGGCAGGTGGCAGCCCTGAATGCTGTTGCTGGTCTTCACCGTCCCCCTGCAGCCTATTCACAGGCACAACAGGATTCAGGACCCGGGCTTCCCAGAGGAGGAACATCTCATGGCTCTCGTCCTCCGCAGGGCCTGTTTCCCAGAAGGCACACGTCCGGCTCCTTGTCCCACACGGAAGGTGGCAGCCCTGAAAGCTGTTGCTGGTCTTCACCGTCCCTCTGCAGCCTATTCAAAGGCACAACAGGATTCAGGACCCGGGTTTGCCCAGAGGAGGAACATCTCATGGCTCTCTTCCTCGGCAGGGCCTGTTTCTGAAAACGCACACGTCCGGCTCCTTGTCCCACAAGGAAGGTGGCAGCCCTGAAAGCTGTTGCTGGTCTTCACCATCCCCCTGCAGCCTATTCACAGGCACAAGAGGTTTTGGGACCCGGGCCTACCCAGAGGAGGAACATTTCATGGCTCTCGTCCTCGGCAGAGCCTGTTTCCAGAAAGGCACACGTCCGGCTCCTTGTCCCACACGGAAGGTGGCAGCCCTGAAAGCTGTTGCTGGTCTTCACCATCCCCCTGCAGCCTATTCACAGGCACAACAGGATTTGGGACCCGGGCTTGCCCAGACGAGGAACATCTCATGGCTCTCATCCTCGGCAGAGCCTGTTTCCGAAAAGGCACACGTCCGGCTCCTTGTCCCACACGGAAGGTTGCAGCCCTGAATGCTGTCGCTGGTCTTCACCGTCCCCCTGCAGCCTATTCGCAGGCACAAGAGGATTCAGGACCCGGGCAGGACCCGGGTTTGCCCACAGCAGGAACATCTCATGGCTCTCTTCCTCGGCAGGGCCTGTTTCCAGAAAGGCACACGTCCGGCTCCTTGTCCCACACGGAAGGTTGCAGCCCTGAATGCTGTCGCTGGTCTTCACCGTCCCCCTGCAGCCTATTCGCAGGCACAAGAGGATTCAGGACCCGGGCAGGACCCGGGTTTGCCCACAGCAGGAACATCTCATGGCTCTCGTCCTCGGCTGAGCCTGTTTCCGAAAAGGCACACGTCCGGCTCCTTGTCCCACGCGGCAGGTGGCAGCCCTGAATGCTGTTGCTGGTCTTCAGGGTCCCCCTGCAGCCTATTCAGAGGTACAACAGGATTCAGGACCCGGGCTTGTCCAGAGGAGGAACATCTCATGGCTCTCGTCCTCCGCAGGGCCTGTTTCCCAGAAGGCACACGTCCGGCTCCTTGTCCCACACGGAAGGTGGCAGCCCGGAAAGCTGTTGCTGGTCTTCACCGTCCCCCTGCAGCCTATTCAGAGGCACAACAGGATTCAGGACCCGGGCTTGCCCAGAGGAGGAACATCTCATGGCTCTCGTCCTCCGCAGGGCCTGTTTCCAGAAAGGCACTCGTCCGGCTCCTTGTCCCACACGGAAGGTGGCAGACCGGAAAGATGATGCTGGTCTTCACCATCCCCCTGCAGCCTATTCACAGGCACAACAGGATCTGGGACCCAGGCTTGCTCAGAGGAGGAACATCTCATGGCTCTCGTCCTCGGCTGAGCCTGTTTCCGAAAAGGCACACGTCCGGCTCCTTGTCCCACGCGGCAGGTGGCAGCCCTGAATGCTGTTGCTGGTCTTCAGGGTCCCCCTGCAGCCTATTCAGAGGCACAACAGGATTCAGGACCCGGGCTTGTCCAGAGGAGGAACATCTCATGGCTCTCGTCCTCCGCAGGGCCTGTTTCCGAGAAGGCACACGTCCGGCTCCTTGTCCCACACGGAAGGTGGCAGCCCTGAAAGCTGTTGCTGGTCTTCACCGTCCCTCTGCAGCCTATTCACAGGCACAACAGGATTCGGGACCCGGGCTTGCCCAGAGGAGGAACATCTCATGGCTCTCGTCTTCGGCAGAGCCTGTTTCTGATAAGGCACACGTCCGGCTCTTTGTCCCACACTGAAGGTTGCAGCCCTGAATGCTGTTGCTGGTCTTCACCGTCCCCCTGCTACCTATTCACAGGCACAACAGGATTCAGAACCCGGGCTTCCCAGAGGAGGAACATCTCAAGGATCTCTTCCTCGGCAGGGCCTGTTTCTGAAAACGCACACGTCCGGCTCCTTGTCCCACAAGGAAGGTGGCAGCCCTGAAAGCTGTTGCTGGTCTTCACCGTCCCCCTGCAGCCTATTCACAGGCACAAGAGGTTTTGGGACCCGGGCCTGCCCAGAGGAGGAACATTTCATGGCTCTCGTCCTCGGCAGAGCTAGTTTCCGAGAAGGCACACGTCCGGCTCCTTGTCCCACACGGAAGGTGGCAGCCCTGAAAGCTGTTGCTGGTCTTCACCATCCCCCTGCAGCCTATTCACAGGCACAACAGGATTTGGGACCCGGGCTTCCCCAGACGAGGAACATCTCATGGATCTCGTCCTCGGCAGAGCCTGTTTCCGAAAAGGCACACGTCCGGCTCCTTGTCCCACACGGAAGGTTGCAGCCCTGAATGCTGTCGCTGGTCTTCACCGTCCCCCTGCAGCCTATTCACAGGCACAAGAGGATTCAGGACCCGGGCAGGACCCGGGTTTGCCCACAGCAGGAACATCTCATGGCTCTCTTCCTCGGCAGGGCCTGTTTCCGAAAAGGCACACATCCGGCTCCTTGTCCCACACTGAAGGTGGCAGCCCTGAAAGATGTTTCTGGTCTTCACCGTCCCCCTGCAGCCTATTCAGAGGCACAACAGTATTCAGGACCCGGGCTTGCCCAGAGGAGGAACATCTCATGGCTCTCTTCCTCGGCAGGGCCTGTTTCCAGAAAGGCACACGTCCGGCTCCTTGTCCCAAACGGAAGGTGGCAGCCCTGAAAGCTGTTGCTGGTCTTCACCGTCCCCCTGCAGCCTATTCAGAGGCACAACAGGATTCAGGAGCCGGGCTTGCCTAGAGGAGGAACATCTCATGGCTCTCGTCCTCGGCAGGGCCTGTTTCCGAGAAGGCACACGTCCGGCTCCTTGTCCCACACGGAAGGTGGCAGCCCTGAAAGCTGTTGCTGATCTTCACCGTCCCCCTGCAGCCTATTCACAGGCACAACAGGATTTGGGACCCGGGCTTGCCCAGAGGAGGAACATCTCATGGCTCTCGTCCTCGGCAGGGCCTGTTTCCGAGAAGGCACACGTCCGGCTCCTTGTCCCACACGGAAGGTGGCAGCCCTGAAAGCTGTTGCTGGTCTTCACCGTCCCCCTGCAGCCTATTCACAGGCACAAGAGGATTCAGGACCTGGGCAGGACCCGGGCTTGCCCAGAGGAGGAACATCTCATGGCTCTCGTCCTCGGCAGGGCCTGTTTCCAGAAAGGCACACGTCCGGCTCCTTGTCCCAAACGGAAGGTGTCAGCCCTGAATGCTGTTGCTGGTCTTTAACGTCCCCCTGCAGCCTATTCACAGGCACAACAGGATTCAGGACCTGAGCTTGCCCAGAGGAGGAACATCTCATGGCTCTCCTCCTCCGCAGGGCCTGTTTCCAGAAAGGCACACGTCCGGCTCCTTGTCCCACACGGAATGTGGCAGCCCTGAATGCTGTTGCTGGTCTTCACCGTCCCCCTGCACCCTATTCACAGGCACAACAGGATTCAGGACCCGGGCTTGCCCAGAGGAGGAACATCTCATGGCTCTCGTCCTCGGCAGAGCCTCATTCCGAAAAGGCACACGTCCGGCTCCTTGTCCCAAACGGAAGGTGGCAGCCCTGAAAGCTGTTGCTGGTCTTCACCGTCCCCCTGCAGCCTATTCAGAGGCACAACAGGATTCAGGAGCCGGGCTTGCCCAGAGGAGGAACATCTCATGGCTCTCGTCCTCGGCAGAGCCTGTTTCTTAAAAGGCGCACGTCCGGCTCCTTGTCCCACACGGAATGTGGCAGCCCGGAAAGCTGTTGCTGGTCTTCACCATCCCCCTGCAGCCTTTTCACAGGCACAAGAGGATTTGGGACCCGGGTTTGCCCAGAGGAGGAACATCTCATGGCTCTCTTCCTCGGCAGGGCCTGTTTCTGAAAACACACACGTCCGGCTCTTTGTCCCACACGGAAGGTGGCAGCCCTGAAAGCTGTTGCTGATCTTCACCCTCCCCCTGCAGCCTATTCAGAGGCACAACAGGATTCAGGAGCCGGGCTTGCCTAGAGGAGGAACATCTCATGGCTCTCGTCCTCCGCAGGGCCTGTTTCCAGAAAGGCACTCGTCCGGCTCCTTGTCCCAAATGGAATGTGGCAGCCCTGAAAGATGTTGCTGGTCTACACCGTCCCCCTGCAGCCTATTCACAGGCACAACAGGATTCAGGACCCGGGCTTGCCCAGAGGAGGAACATCTCATGGCTCTCGTCCTCCGCAGGGCCTGTTTCCAGAAAGGCACTCGTCCGGCTCCTTGTCCCACACGGAAGGTGGCAGCCCGGAAAGATGATGCTGGTCTTCACCGTCCCCCTGCAGCCTATTCACAGGCACAACAGGATCTGGGACCCAGGCTTGCTCAGAGGAGGAACATCTCATGGCTCTTGTCCTCGGCTGAGCCTGTTTCCGAAAAGGCACACGTCCGGCTCCTTGTCCCACGCGGCAGGTGGCAGCCCTGAATGCTGTTGCTGGTCTTCAGGGTCCCCCTGCAGCCTATTCAGAGGTACAACAGGATTCAGGACCCGGGCTTGTCCAGAGGAGGAACATCTCATGGCTCTCGTCCTCCGCAGGGCCTGTTTCCCAGAAGGCACACATCCGGCTCCTTGTCCCACACGGAAGGTGGCAGCCCTGAAAGCTGTTGCTGGTCTTCACCGTCCCTCTGCAGCCTATTCAAAGGCACAACAGGATTCAGGACCCGGGCTTGCCCAGAGGAGGAACATCTCATGGCTCTCTTCCTCGGCAGGGCCTGTTTCTGAAAACGCACACGTCCGGCTCCTTGTCCCACAAGGAAGGTGGCAGCCCTGAAAGCTGTTGCTGGTCTTCACCATCCCCCTGCAGCCTATTCACAGGCACAAGAGGTTTTGGGACCCGGGCCTACCCAGAGGAGGAACATTTCATGGCTCTCGTCCTCGGCAGAGCCTGTTTCCAGAAAGGCACACGTCCGGCTCCTTGTCCCACACGGAAGGTGGCAGCCCTGAAAGCTGTTGCTGGTCTTCACCATCCCCCTGCAGCCTATTCACAGGCACAACAGGATTTGGGACCCGGGCTTGCCCAGAGGAGGAACATCTCATGGCTCTCGTCCTCCGCAGGGCCTGTTTCCAGAAAGGCACACGTCCGGCTCCTTGTCCCAAACAGAAGATGGCAGCCCTGAATGCTGTTGCTGGTCTTCACCGTCCCCCTGAAGCCTATTCACAGGCACAACAGGATTCGGGACCCGGGCTTGCCCAGAGGAGGAACATCTCATGGCTCTCGTCCTCGGCAGAGCCTGTTTCTTAAAAGGCGCACGTCCGGCTCCTTGTCCCACACGGAATGTGGCAGCCCGGAAAGCTGTTGCTGGTCTTCACCATCCCCCTGCAGCCTTTTCACAGGCACAAGAGGATTTGGGACCCGGGTTTGCCCAGAGGAGGAACATCTCATGGCTCTCTTCCTCGGCAGGGCCTGTTTCTGAAAACACACACGTCCGGCTCTTTGTCCCACACGGAAGGTGGCAGCCCTGAAAGCTGTTGCTGATCTTCACCCTCCCCCTGCAGCCTATTCAGAGGCACAACAGGATTCAGGAGCCGGGCTTGCCTAGAGGAGGAACATCTCATGGCTCTCGTCCTCCGCAGGGCCTGTTTCCAGAAAGGCACTCGTCCGGCTCCTTGTCCCAAATGGAATGTGGCAGCCCTGAAAGATGTTGCTGGTCTACACCGTCCCCCTGCAGCCTATTCACAGGCACAACAGGATTCAGGACCCGGGCTTGCCCAGAGGAGGAACATCTCATGGCTCTCGTCCTCCGCAGGGCCTGTTTCCAGAAAGGCACTCGTCCGGCTCCTTGTCCCACACGGAAGGTGGCAGACCTGAAAGATGATGCTGGTCTTCACCGTCCCCCTGCAGCCTATTCACAGGCACAACAGGATCTGGGACCCAGGCTTGCTCAGAGGAGGAACATCTCATGGCTCTCGTCCTCGGCTGAGCCTGTTTCCGAAAAGGCACACGTCCGGCTCCTTGTCCCACGCGGCAGGTGGCAGCCCTGAATGCTGTTGCTGGTCTTCAGGGTCCCCCTGCAGCCTATTCAGAGGTACAACAGGATTCAGGACCCGGGCTTGTCCAGAGGAGGAACATCTCATGGCTCTCGTCCTCCGCAGGGCCTGTTTCCCAGAAGGCACACGTCCGGCTCCTTGTCCTACAAGGAAGGTGGCAGTCCTGAAAGCTGTTGCTGGTCTTCACCGTCCCTCTGCAGCCTATTCAAAGGCACAACAGGATTCAGGACCCGGGCTTGCCCAGAGGAGGAACATCTCATGGCTCTCTTCCTCGGCAGGGCCTGTTTCTGAAAACGCACACGTCCGGCTCCTTGTCCCACAAGGAAGGTGGCAGCCCTGAAAGCTGTTGATGGTCTTCACCATCCCCCTGCAGCCTATTCACAGGCACAAGAGGTTTTGGGACCCGGGCCTACCCAGAGGAGGAACATTTCATGGCTCTCGTCCTCGGCAGAGCCTGTTTCCAGAAAGGCACACGTCCGGCTCCTTGTCCCACACGGAAGGTGGCAGCCCTGAAAGCTGTTGCTGGTCTTCACCATCCCCCTGCAGCCTATTCACAGGCACAACAGGATTTGGGACCCGGGCTTGCCCAGACGAGGAACATCTCATGGCTCTCATCCTCGGCAGAGCCTGTTTCCGAAAAGGCACACGTCCGGCTCCTTGTCCCACACGGAAGGTTGCAGCCCTGAATGCTGTCGCTGGTCTTCACCGTCCCCCTGCAGCCTATTCGCAGGCACAAGAGGATTCAGGACCCGGGCAGGACCCGGGTTTGCCCACAGCAGGAACATCTCATGGCTCTCTTCCTCGGCAGGGCCTGTTTCCAGAAAGGCACACGTCCGGCTCCTTGTCCCAAACGGAAGGTGGCAGCCCTGAAAGCTGTTGCTGGTCTTCACCGTCCCCCTGCAGCCTATTCAGAGGCACAACAGGATTCAGGACCCGGGCTTGCCCAGAGGAGGAACATCTCATGGCTCTCGTCCTCCGCAGGGCCTGTTTCCAGAAAGGCACTCGTCCGGCTCCTTGTCCCACACGGAAGGTGGCAGACCGGAAAGATGATGCTGGTCTTCACCATCCCCCTGCAGCCTATTCACAGGCACAACAGGAACTGGGACCCAGGCTTGCTCAGAGGAGGAACATCTCATGGCTCTCGTCCTCGGCTGAGCCTGTTTCCGAAAAGGCACACGTCCGGCTCCTTGTCCCACGCGGCAGGTGGCAGCCCTGAATGCTGTTGCTGGTCTTCAGGGTCCCCCTGCAGCCTATTCAGAGGCACAACAGGATTCAGGACCCGGGCTTGTCCAGAGGAGGAACATCTCATGGCTCTCGTCCTCCGCAGGGCCTGTTTCCGAGAAGGCACACGTCCGGCTCCTTGTCCCACACGGAAGGTGGCAGCCCTGAAAGCTGTTGCTGGTCTTCACCGTCCCTCTGCAGCCTATTCACAGGCACAACAGGATTCGGGACCCGGGCTTGCCCAGAGGAGGAACATCTCATGGCTCTCGTCTTCGGCAGAGCCTGTTTCTGATAAGGCACACGTCCGGCTCTTTGTCCCACACTGAAGGTTGCAGCCCTGAATGCTGTTGCTGGTCTTCACCGTCCCCCTGCAGCCTATTCACAGGCACAACAGGATTCAGAACCCGGGCTTCCCAGAGGAGGAACATCTCAAGGATCTCTTCCTCGGCAGGGCCTGTTTCTGAAAACGCACACGTCCGGCTCCTTGTCCCACAAGGAAGGTGGCAGCCCTGAAAGCTGTTGCTGGTCTTCACCGTCCCCCTGCAGCCTATTCACAGGCACAAGAGGTTTTGGGACCCGGGCCTGCCCAGAGGAGGAACATTTCATGGCTCTCGTCCTCGGCAGAGCTAGTTTCCGAGAAGGCACACGTCCGGCTCCCTGTCCCACACGGAAGGTGGCAGCCCTGAAAGCTGTTGCTGGTCTTCACCATCCCCCTGCAGCCTATTCACAGGCACAACAGGATTTGGGACCCGGGCTTCCCCAGACGAGGAACATCTCATGGATCTCGTCCTCGGCAGAGCCTGTTTCCGAAAAGGCACACGTCCGGCTCCTTGTCCCACACGGAAGGTTGCAGCCCTGAATGCTGTCGCTGGTCTTCACCGTCCCCCTGCAGCCTATTCACAGGCACAAGAGGATTCAGGACCCGGGCAGGACCCGGGTTTGCCCACAGCAGGAACATCTCATGGCTCTCTTCCTCGGCAGGGCCTGTTTCCAGAAAGGCACACATCCGTCTCCTTGTCCCACACTGAAGGTGGCAGCCCTGAAAGATGTTTCTGGTCTTCACCGTCCCCCTGCAGCCTATTCAGAGGCACAACAGTATTCAGGACCCGGGCTTGCCCAGAGGAGGAACATCTCATGGCTCTCTTCCTCGGCAGGGCCTGTTTCCAGAAAGGCACACGTCCGGCTCCTTGTCCCAAACGGAAGGTGGCAGCCCTGAAAGCTGTTGCTGGTCTTCACCGTCCCCCTGCAGCCTATTCAGAGGCACAACAGGATTCAGGAGCCGGGCTTGCCTAGAGGAGGAACATCTCATGGCTCTCGTCCTCGGCAGGGCCTGTTTCCGAGAAGGCACACGTCCGGCTCCTTGTCCCACACGGAAGGTGGCAGCCCTGAAAGCTGTTGCTGGTCTTCACCGTCCCCCTGCAGCCTATTCACAGGCACAACAGGATCTGGGACCCGGGCTTGCCCAGAGGAGGAACATCTCATGGCTCTCGTCCTCGGCAGGGCCTGTTTCCGAGAAGGCACACGTCCGGCTCCTTGTCCCACACGGAAGGTGGCAGCCCTGAAAGCTGTTGCTGGTCTTCACCGTCCCCCTGCAGCCTATTCACAGGCACAAGAGGATTCAGGACCTGGGCAGGACCCGGGCTTGCCCAGAGGAGGAACATCTCATGGCTCTCGTCCTCGGCAGGGCCTGTTTCCAGAAAGGCACACGTCCGGCTCCTTGTCCCAAACGGAAGGTGTCAGCCCTGAATGCTGTTGCTGGTCTTTAACGTCCCCCTGCAGCCTATTCACAGGCACAACAGGATTCAGGACCTGAGCTTGCCCAGAGGAGGAACATCTCATGGCTCTCCTCCTCCGCAGGGCCTGTTTCCAGAAAGGCACACGTCCGGCTCCTTGTCCCACACGGAATGTGGCAGCCCTGAATGCTGTTGCTGGTCTTCACCGTCCCCCTGCACCCTATTCACAGGCACAACAGGATTCAGGACCTGGGCTTGCCCAGAGGAGGAACATCTCATGGCTCTCGTCCTCGGCAGAGCCTCATTCCGAAAAGGCACACGTCCGGCTCCTTGTCCCAAACGGAAGGTGGCAGCCCTGAAAGCTGTTGCTGGTCTTCACCGTCCCCCTGCAGCCTATTCAGAGGCACAACAGGATTCAGGAGCCGGGCTTGCCCAGAGGAGGAACATCTCATGGCTCTCGTCCTCCGCAGGGCCTGTTTCCAGAAAGGCACACGTCCGGCTCCTTGTCCCAAACGGAAGGTGGCAGCCCTGAAAGCTGTTGCTGGTCTTCACCGTCCCCCTGCAGCCTATTCAGAGGCACAACAGGATTCAGGAGCCGGGCTTGCCTAGAGGAGGAACATCTCATGGCTCTCGTCCTCCGCAGGGCCTGTTTCCAGAAAGACACTCGTCCGGCTACTTGTCCCAAATGGAAGGTGGCAGCCCTGAAAGATGTTGCTGGTCTACACCGTCCCCCTACAGCCTATTCACAGGCACAGCAGGATTCAGGAGCCGGGCTTGCCCAGAGGAGGAACATCTCATGGCTCTCGTCCTCCGCAGGGCCTGTTTCCAGAAAGGCACACGTCCGGCTCCTTGTCCCAAACAGAAGATGGCAGCCCTGAATGCTGTTGCTGGTCTTCACCGTCCCCCTGCAGCCTATTCACAGGCACAACAGGATTCAGGACCCGGGTTTGCCCAGAGGAGGAACATCTCATGGCTCTCGTCCTCGGCAGATCCTGTTTCCGAAAAGGCGCACGTCCGGCTCCTTGTCCCACACGGAATGTGGCAGCCCGGAAAGCTGTTGCTGGTCTTCACCATCCCCCTGCAGCCTTTTCACAGGCACAAGAGGTTTTGGGACCCGGGTTTGCCCAGAGGAGGAACATCTCATGGCTCTCTTCCTCGGCAGGGCCTGTTTCTGAAAACACACACGTCCGGCTCTTTGTCCCACACGGAAGGTGGCAGCCCTGAAAGCTGTTGCTGATCTTCACCGTCCCCCTGCAGCCTATTCAGAGGCACAACAGGATTCAGGAGCCGGGCTTGCCTAGAGGAGGAACATCTCATGGCTCTCGTCCTCCGCAGGGCCTGTTTCCAGAAAGGCACTCGTCCGGCTCCTTGTCCCAAATGGAATGTGGCAGCCCTGAAAGATGTTGCTGGTCTACACCGTCCCCCTGCAGCCTATTCACAGGCACAACAGGATTCAGGACCCGGGCTTGCCCAGAGGAGGAACATCTCATGGCTCTCGTCCTCCGCAGGGCCTGTTTCCAGAAAGGCACTCGTCCGGCTCCTTGTCCCACACGGAAGGTGGCAGCCCTGAAAGATGTTGCTGGTCTTCACCGTCCCCCTGCAGCCTATTCACAGGCACAACAGGATCTGGGACCCAGGCTTGCTCAGAGGAGGAACATCTCATGGCTCTCGTCCTCGGCTGAGCCTGTTTCCGAAAAGGCACACGTCCGGCTCCTTGTCCCACGCGGCAGGTGGCAGCCCTGAATGCTGTTGCTGGTCTTCAGGGTCCCCCTGCAGCCTATTCAGAGGTACAACAGGATTCAGGACCCGGGCTTGTCCAGAGGAGGAACATCTCATGGCTCTCGTCCTCCGCAGGGCCTGTTTCCCAGAAGGCACACGTCCGGCTCCTTGTCCCACACGGAAGGTGGCAGCCCTGAAAGCTGTTGCTGGTCTTCACCGTCCCTCTGCAGCCTATTCAAAGGCACAACAGGATTCAGGACCCGGGCTTGCCCAGACGAGGAACATCTCATGGCTCTCATCCTCGGCAGAGCCTGTTTCCGAAAAGGCACACGTCCGGCTCCTTGTCCCACACGGAAGGTTGCAGCCCTGAATGCTGTCGCTGGTCTTCACCGTCCCCCTGCAGCCTATTCGCAGGCACAAGAGGATTCAGGACCCGGGCAGGACCCGGGTTTGCCCACAGCAGGAACATCTCATGGCTCTCTTCCTCGGCAGGGCCTGTTTCCAGAAAGGCACACGTCCGGCTCCTTGTCCCAAACGGAAGGTGGCAGCCCTGAAAGCTGTTGCTGGTCTTCACCGTCCCCCTGCAGCCTATTCAGAGGCACAACAGCATTCAGGACCCGGGCTTGCCCAGAGGAGGAACATCTCATGGCTCTCGTCCTCCGCAGGGCCTGTTTCCAGAAAGGCACTCGTCCGGCTCCTTGTCCCACACGGAAGGTGGCAGACCGGAAAGATGATGCTGGTCTTCACCATCCCCCTGCAGCCTATTCACAGGCACAACAGGAACTGGGACCCAGGCTTGCTCAGAGGAGGAACATCTCATGGCTCTCGTCCTCGGCTGAGCCTGTTTCCGAAAAGGCACACGTCCGGCTCCTTGTCCCACGCGGCAGGTGGCAGCCCTGAATGCTGTTGCTGGTCTTCAGGGTCCCCCTGCAGCCTATTCAGAGGCACAACAGGATTCAGGACCCGGGCTTGTCCAGAGGAGGAACATCTCATGGCTCTCGTCCTCCGCAGGGCCTGTTTCCGAGAAGGCACACGTCCGGCTCCTTGTCCCACACGGAAGGTGGCAGCCCTGAAAGCTGTTGCTGGTCTTCACCGTCCCTCTGCAGCCTATTCACAGGCACAACAGGATTCGGGACCCGGGCTTGCCCAGAGGAGGAACATCTCATGGCTCTCGTCTTCGGCAGAGCCTGTTTCTGATAAGGCACACGTCCGGATCTTTGTCCCACACTGAAGGTTGCAGCCCTGAATGCTGTTGCTGGTCTTCACCGTCCCCCTGCAGCCTATTCACAGGCACAACAGGATTCAGAACCCGGGCTTCCCAGAGGAGGAACATCTCAAGGATCTCTTCCTCGGCAGGGCCTGTTTCTGAAAACGCACACGTCCGGCTCCTTGTCCCACAAGGAAGGTGGCAGCCCTGAAAGCTGTTGCTGGTCTTCACCGTCCCCCTGCAGCCTATTCACAGGCACAAGAGGTTTTGGGACCCGGGCCTGCCCAGAGGAGGAACATTTCATGGCTCTCGTCCTCGGCAGAGCTAGTTTCCGAGAAGGCACACGTCCGGCTCCTTGTCCCACACGGAAGGTGGCAGCCCTGAAAGCTGTTGCTGGTCTTCACCATCCCCCTGCAGCCTATTCACAGGCACAACAGGATTTGGGACCCGGGCTTCCCCAGACGAGGAACATCTCATGGATCTCGTCCTCGGCAGAGCCTGTTTCCGAAAAGGCACACGTCCGGCTCCTTGTCCCACACGGAAGGTTGCAGCCCTGAATGCTGTCGCTGGTCTTCACCGTCCCCCTGCAGCCTATTCACAGGCACAAGAGGATTCAGGACCCGGGCAGGACCCGGGTTTGCCCACAGCAGGAACATCTCATGGCTCTCTTCCTCGGCAGGGCCTGTTTCCGAAAAGGCACACATCCGGCTCCTTGTCCCACACTGAAGGTGGCAGCCCTGAAAGATGTTTCTGGTCTTCACCGTCCCCCTGCAGCCTATTCAGAGGCACAACAGTATTCAGGACCCGGGCTTGCCCAGAGGAGGAACATCTCATGGCTCTCTTCCTCGGCAGGGCCTGTTTCCAGAAAGGCACACGTCCGGCTCCTTGTCCCAAACGGAAGGTGGCAGCCCTGAAAGCTGTTGCTGGTCTTCACCGTCCCCCTGCAGCCTATTCAGAGGCACAACAGGATTCAGGAGCCGGGCTTGCCTAGAGGAGGAACATCTCATGGCTCTCGTCCTCGGCAGGGCCTGTTTCCGAGAAGGCACACGTCCGGCTCCTTGTCCCACACGGAAGGTGGCAGCCCTGAAAGCTGTTGCTGGTCTTCACCGTCCCCCTGCAGCCTATTCACAGGCACAACAGGATTAGGGACCCGGGCTTGCCCAGAGGAGGAACATCTCATGGCTCTCGTCCTCGGCAGGGCCTGTTTCCGAGAAGGCACACGTCCGGCTCCTTGTCCCACACGGAAGGTGGCAGCCCTGAAAGCTGTTGCTGGTCTTCACCGTCCCCCTGCAGCCTATTCACAGGCACAAGAGGATTCAGGACCTGGGCAGGACCCGGGCTTGCCCAGAGGAGGAACATCTCATGGCTCTCGTCCTCGGCAGGGCCTGTTTCCAGAAAGGCACACGTCCGGCTCCTTGTCCCAAACGGAAGGTGTCAGCCCTGAATGCTGTTGCTGGTCTTTAACGTCCCCCTGCAGCCTATTCACAGGCACAACAGGATTCAGGACCTGAGCTTGCCCAGAGGAGGAACATCTCATGGCTCTCCTCCTCCGCAGGGCCTGTTTCCAGAAAGGCACACGTCCGGCTCCTTGTCCCACACGGAATGTGGCAGCCCTGAATGCTGTTGCTGGTCTTCACCGTCCCCCTGCACCCTATTCACAGGCACAACAGGATTCAGGACCTGGGCTTGCCCAGAGGAGGAACATCTCATGGCTCTCGTCCTCGGCAGAGCCTCATTCCGAAAAGGCACACGTCCGGCTCCTTGTCCCAAACGGAAGGTGGCAGCCCTGAAAGCTGTTGCTGGTCTTCACCGTCCCCCTGCAGCCTATTCAGAGGCACAACAGGATTCAGGAGCCGGGCTTGCCCAGAGGAGGAACATCTCATGGCTCTCGTCCTCCGCAGGGCCTGTTTCCAGAAAGGCACACGTCCGGCTCCTTGTCCCAAACGGAAGGTGGCAGCCCTGAAAGCTGTTGCTGGTCTTCACCGTCCCCCTGCAGCCTATTCAGAGGCACAACAGGATTCAGGAGCCGGGCTTGCCTAGAGGAGGAACATCTCATGGCTCTCGTCCTCCGCAGGGCCTGTTTCCAGAAAGGCACTCGTCCGGCTACTTGTCCCAAATGGAAGGTGGCAGCCCTGAAAGATGTTGCTGGTCTACACCGTCCCCCTACAGCCTATTCACAGGCACAGCAGGATTCAGGAGCCGGGCTTGCCCAGAGGAGGAACATCTCATGGCTCTCGTCCTCCGCAGGGCCTGTTTCCAGAAAGGCACACGTCCGGCTCCTTGTCCCAAACAGAAGATGGCAGCCCTGAATGCTGTTGCTGGTCTTCACCGTCCCCCTGCAGCCTATTCACAGGCACAACAGGATTCAGGACCCGGGTTTGCCCAGAGGAGGAACATCTCATGGCTCTCGTCCTCGGCAGAGCCTGTTTCTTAAAAGGCGCACGTCCGGCTCCTTGTCCCACACGGAATGTGGCAGCCCGGAAAGCTGTTGCTGGTCTTCACCATCCCCCTGCAGCCTTTTCACAGGCACAAGAGGATTTGGGACCCGGGTTTGCCCAGAGGAGGAACATCTCATGGCTCTCTTCCTCGGCAGGGCCTGTTTCTGAAAACACACACGTCCGGCTCTTTGTCCCACACGGAAGGTGGCAGCCCTGAAAGCTGTTGCTGATCTTCACCGTCCCCCTGCAGCCTATTCAGAGGCACAACAGGATTCAGGAGCCGGGCTTGCCTAGAGGAGGAACATCTCATGGCTCTCGTCCTCCGCAGGGCCTGTTTCCAGAAAGGCACTCGTCCGGCTCCTTGTCCCAAATGGAATGTGGCAGCCCTGAAAGATGTTGCTGGTCTACACCGTCCCCCTGCAGCCTATTCACAGGCACAACAGGATTCAGGACCCGGGCTTGCCCAGAGGAGGAACATCTCATGGCTCTCGTCCTCCGCAGGGCCTGTTTCCAGAAAGGCACTCGTCCGGCTCCTTGTCCCACACGGAAGGTGGCAGCCCGGAAAGATGATGCTGGTCTTCACCGTCCCCCTGCAGCCTATTCACAGGCACAACAGGATCTGGGACCCAGGCTTGCTCAGAGGAGGAACATCTCATGGCTCTCGTCCTCGGCTGAGCCTGTTTCCGAAAAGGCACACGTCCGGCTCCTTGTCCCACGCGGCAGGTGGCAGCCCTGAATGCTGTTGCTGGTCTTCAGGGTCCCCCTGCAGCCTATTCAGAGGTACAACAGGATTCAGGACCCGGGCTTGTCCAGAGGAGGAACATCTCATGGCTCTCGTCCTCCGCAGGGCCTGTTTCCCAGAAGGCACACGTCCGGCTCCTTGTCCCACACGGAAGGTGGCAGCCCTGAAAGCTGTTGCTGGTCTTCACCGTCCCTCTGCAGCCTATTCAAAGGCACAACAGGATTCAGGACCCGGGCTTGCCCAGAGGAGGAACATCTCATGGCTCTCTTCCTCGGCAGGGCCTGTTTCTGAAAACGCACACGTCCGGCTCCTTGTCCCACAAGGAAGGTGGCAGCCCTGAAAGCTGTTGCTGGTCTTCACCATCCCCCTGCAGCCTATTCACAGGCACAAGAGGTTTTGGGACCCGGGCCTACCCAGAGGAGGAACATTTCATGGCTCTCGTCCTCGGCAGAGCCTGTTTCCAGAAAGGCACACGTCCGGCTCCTTGTCCCACACGGAAGGTGGCAGCCCTGAAAGCTGTTGCTGGTCTTCACCATCCCCCTGCATCCTATTCACAGGCACAACAGGATTTGGGACCCGGGCTTGCCCAGACGAGGAACATCTCATGGCTCTCATCCTCGGCAGAGCCTGTTTCCGAAAAGGCACACGTCCGGCTCCTTGTCCCACACGGAAGGTTGCAGCCCTGAATGCTGTCGCTGGTCTTCACCGTCCCCCTGCAGCCTATTCGCAGGCACAAGAGGATTCAGGACCCGGGCAGGACCCGGGTTTGCCCACAGCAGGAACATCTCATGGCTCTCTTCCTCGGCAGGGCCTGTTTCTGAAAACACACACGTCCGGCTCTTTGTCCCACACGGAAGGTGGCAGCCCTGAAAGCTGTTGCTGATCTTCACCGTCCCCCTGCAGCCTATTCAGAGGCACAACAGGATTCAGGAGCCGGGCTTGCCTAGAGGAGGAACATCTCATGGCTCTCGTCCTCCGCAGGGCCTGTTTCCAGAAAGGCACTCGTCCGGCTCCTTGTCCCAAATGGAATGTGGCAGCCCTGAAAGATGTTGCTGGTCTACACCGTCCCCCTGCAGCCTATTCACAGGCACAACAGGATTTGGGACCCGGGCTTGCCCAGAGGAGGAACATCTCATGGCTCTCGTCCTCCGCAGGGCCTGTTTCCAGAAAGGCACTCGTCCGGCTCCTTGTCCCACACGGAAGGTGGCAGTCCGGAAAGATGATGCTGGTCTTCACCGTCCCCCTGCAGCCTATTCACAGGCACAACAGGATCTGGGACCCAGGCTTGCTCAGAGGAGGAACATCTCATGGCTCTCGTCCTCGGCTGAGCCTGTTTCCGAAAAGGCACACGTCCGGCTCCTTGTCCCACGCGGCAGGTGGCAGCCCTGAATGCTGTTGCTGGTCTTCAGGGTCCCCCTGCAGCCTATTCAGAGGTACAACAGGATTCAGGACCCGGGCTTGTCCAGAGGAGGAACATCTCATGGCTCTCGTCCTCCGCAGGGCCTGTTTCCCAGAAGGCACACGTCCGGCTCCTTGTCCCTCACGGAAGGTGGCAGCCCTGAAAGCTGTTGCTGGTCTTCACCGTCCCTCTGCAGCCTATTCAAAGGCACAACAGGATTCAGGACCCGGGCTTGCCCAGAGGAGGAACATCTCATGGCTCTCTTCCTCGGCAGGGCCTGTTTCTGAAAACGCACACGTCCGGCTCCTTGTCCCACAAGGAAGGTGGCAGCCCTGAAAGCTGTTGCTGGTCTTCACCATCCCCCTGCAGCCTATTCACAGGCACAAGAGGTTTTGGGACCCGGGCCTACCCAGAGGAGGAACATTTCATGGCTCTCGTCCTCGGCAGAGCCTGTTTCCAGAAAGGCACACGTCCGGCTCCTTGTCCCACACGGAAGGTGGCAGCCCTGAAAGCTGTTGCTGGTCTTCACCATCCCCCTGCATCCTATTCACAGGCACAACAGGATTTGGGACCCGGGCTTGCCCAGACGAGGAACATCTCATGGCTCTCATCCTCGGCAGAGCCTGTTTCCGAAAAGGCACACGTCCGGCTCCTTGTCCCACACGGAAGGTGGCAGCCCTGAATGCTGTCGCTGGTCTTCACCGTCCCCCTGCAGCCTATTCGCAGGCACAAGAGGATTCAGGACCCGGGCAGGACCCGGGTTTGCCCACAGCAGGAACATCTCATGGCTCTCTTCCTCGGCAGGGCCTGTTTCCAGAAAGGCACACGTCCGGCTCCTTGTCCCAAACGGAAGGTGGCAGCCCTGAAAGCTGTTGCTGGTCTTCACCGTCCCCCTGCAGCCTATTCAGAGGCACAACAGGATTCAGGACCCGGGCTTGCCCAGAGGAGGAACATCTCATGGCTCTCGTCCTCCGCAGGGCCTGTTTCCAGAAAGGCACTCGTCCGGCTCCTTGTCCCACACGGAAGGTGGCAGACCGGAAAGATGATGCTGGTCTTCACCATCCCCCTGCAGCCTATTCACAGGCACAACAGGATCTGGGACCCAGGCTTGCTCAGAGGAGGAACATCTCATGGCTCTCGTCCTCGGCTGAGCCTGTTTCCGAAAAGGCACACGTCCGGCTCCTTGTCCCACGCGGCAGGTGGCAGCCCTGAATGCTGTTGCTGGTCTTCAGGGTCCCCCTGCAGCCTATTCAGAGGCACAACAGGATTCAGGACCCGGGCTTGTCCAGAGGAGGAACATCTCATGGCTCTCGTCCTCCGCAGGGCCTGTTTCCGAGAAGGCACACGTCCGGCTCCTTGTCCCACACGGAAGGTGGCAGCCCTGAAAGCTGTTGCTGGTCTTCACCGTCCCTCTGCAGCCTATTCACAGGCACAACAGGATTCGGGACCCGGGCTTGCCCAGAGGAGGAACATCTCATGGCTCTCGTCTTCGGCAGAGCCTGTTTCTGATAAGGCACACGTCCGGCTCTTTGTCCCACACTGAAGGTTGCAGCCCTGAATGCTGTTGCTGGTCTTCACCGTCCCCCTGCAGCCTATTCACAGGCACAACAGGATTCAGAACCCGGGCTTCCCAGAGGAGGAACATCTCAAGGATCTCTTCCTCGGCAGGGCCTGTTTCTGAAAACGCACACGTCCGGCTCCTTGTCCCACAAGGAAGGTGGCAGCCCTGAAAGCTGTTGCTGGTCTTCACCGTCCCCCTGCAGCCTATTCACAGGCACAAGAGGTTTTGGGACCCGGGCCTGCCCAGAGGAGGAACATTTCATGGCTCTCGTCCTCGGCAGAGCTAGTTTCCGAGAAGGCACACGTCCGGCTCCTTGTCCCACACGGAAGGTGGCAGCCCTGAAAGCTGTTGCTGGTCTTCACCATCCCCCTGCAGCCTATTCACAGGCACAACAGGATTTGGGACCCGGGCTTCCCCAGACGAGGAACATCTCATGGATCTCGTCCTCGGCAGAGCCTGTTTCCGAAAAGGCACACGTCCGGCTCCTTGTCCCACACGGAAGGTTGCAGCCCTGAATGCTGTCGCTGGTCTTCACCGTCCCCCTGCAGCCTATTCACAGGCACAAGAGGATTCAGGACCCGGGCAGGACCCGGGTTTGCCCACAGCAGGAACATCTCATGGCTCTCTTCCTCGGCAGGGCCTGTTTCCGAAAAGGCACACATCCGGCTCCTTGTCCCACACTGAAGGTGGCAGCCCTGAAAGATGTTTCTGGTCTTCACCGTCCCCCTGCAGCCTATTCAGAGGCACAACAGTATTCAGGACCCGGGCTTGCCCAGAGGAGGAACATCTCATGGCTCTCTTCCTCGGCAGGGCCTGTTTCCAGAAAGGCACACGTCCGGCTCCTTGTCCCAAACGGAAGGTGGCAGCCCTGAAAGCTGTTGCTGGTCTTCACCGTCCCCCTGCAGCCTATTCAGAGGCACAACAGGATTCAGGAGCCGGGCTTGCCTAGAGGAGGAACATCTCATGGCTCTCGTCCTCCGCAGGGCCTGTTTCCAGAAAGGCACACGTCCGGCTCCTTGTCCCAAACGGAAGGTGTCAGCCCTGAATGCTGTTGCTGGTCTTCACCGTCCCCCTGCAGCCTATTCACAGGCACAAGAGGATTCAGGACCTGGGCAGGACCCGGGCTTGCCCAGAGGAGGAACATCTCATGGCTCTCGTCCTCGGCAGGGCCTGTTTCCAGAAAGGCACACGTCCGGCTCCTTGTCCCAAACGGAAGGTGTCAGCCCTGAATGCTGTTGCTGGTCTTTAACGTCCCCCTGCAGCCTATTCACAGGCACAACAGGATTCAGGACCTGAGCTTGCCCAGAGGAGGAACATCTCATGGCTCTCGTCCTCCGCAGGGCCTGTTTCCAGAAAGGCACACGTCCGGCTCCTTGTCCCACACGGAATGTGGCAGCCATGAATGCTGTTGCTGGTCTTCACCGTCCCCCTGCACCCTATTCACAGGCACAACAGGATTCAGGACCCGGGCTTGCCCAGAGGAGGAACATCTCATGGCTCTCGTCCTCGGCAGAGCCTCATTCCGAAAAGGCACACGTCCGGCTCCTTGTCCCAAACGGAAGGTGGCAGCCCTGAAAGCTGTTGCTGGTCTTCACCGTCCCCCTGCAGCCTATTCAGAGGCACAACAGGATTCAGGAGCCGGGCTTGCCCAGAGGAGGAACATCTCATGGCTCTCGTCCTCCGCAGGGCCTGTTTCCAGAAAGGCACACGTCCGGCTCCTTGTCCCAAACGGAAGGTGGCAGCCCTGAAAGCTGTTGCTGGTCTTCACCGTCCCCCTGCAGCCTATTCAGAGGCACAACAGGATTCAGGAGCCGGGCTTGCCTAGAGGAGGAACATCTCATGGCTCTCGTCCTCCGCAGGGCCTGTTTCCAGAAAGGCACTCGTCCGGCTACTTGTCCCAAATGGAAGGTGGCAGCCCTGAAAGATGTTGCTGGTCTACACCGTCCCCCTACAGCCTATTCACAGGCACAGCAGGATTCAGGAGCCGGGCTTGCCCAGAGGAGGAACATCTCATGGCTCTCGTCCTCCGCAGGGCCTGTTTCCAGAAAGGCACACGTCCGGCTCCTTGTCCCAAACAGAAGATGGCAGCCCTGAATGCTGTTGCTGGTCTTCACCGTCCCCCTGCAGCCTATTCACAGGCACAACAGGATTCAGGACCCGGGTTTGCCCAGAGGAGGAACATCTCATGGCTCTCGTCCTCGGCAGAGCCTGTTTCCGAAAAGGCGCACGTCCGGCTCCTTGTCCCACGCGGCAGGTGGCAGCCCTGAATGCTGTTGCTGGTCTTCAGGGTCCCCCTGCAGCCTATTCAGAGGCACAACAGGATTCAGGACCCGGGCTTGTCCAGAGGAGGAACATCTCATGGCTCTCGTCCTCCGCAGGGCCTGTTTCCGAGAAGGCACACGTCCGGCTCCTTGTCACACACGGAAGGTGGCAGCCCTGAAAGCTGTTGCTGGTCTTCACCGTCCCTCTGCAGCCTATTCAGAGGCACAACAGGATTCGGGACCCGGGCTTGCCCAGAGGAGGAACATCTCATGGCTCTCGTCTTCGGCAGAGCCTGTTTCTGATAAGGCACACGTCCGGCTCTTTGTCCCACACTGAAGGTTGCAGCCCTGAATGCTGTTGCTGGTCTTCACCGTCCCCCTGCAGCCTATTCACAGGCACAACAGGATTCAGAACCCGGGCTTCCCAGAGGAGGAACATCTCAAGGATCTCTTCCTCGGCAGGGCCTGTTTCTGAAAACGCACACGTCCGGCTCCTTGTCCCACAAGGAAGGTGGCAGCCCTGAAAGCTGTTGCTGGTCTTCACCGTCCCCCTGCAGCCTATTCACAGGCACAAGAGGTTTTGGGACCCGGGCCTGCCCAGAGGAGGAACATTTCATGGCTCTCGTCCTCGGCAGAGCTAGTTTCCGAGAAGGCACACGTCCGGCTCCTTGTCCCACACGGAAGGTGGCAGCCCTGAAAGCTGTTGCTGGTCTTCACCATCCCCCTGCTGCCTATTCACAGGCACAACAGGATTTGGGACCCGGGCTTCCCCAGACGAGGAACATCTCATGGATCTCGTCCTCGGCAGAGCCTGTTTCCGAAAAGGCACACGTCCGGCTCCTTGTCCCACACGGAAGGTTGCAGCCCTGAATGCTGTCGCTGGTCTTCACCGTCCCCCTGCAGCCTATTCACAGGCACAAGAGGATTCAGGACCCGGGCAGGACCCGGGTTTGCCCACAGCAGGAACATCTCATGGCTCTCTTCCTCGGCAGGGCCTGTTTCTTAAAAGGCACACATCCGGCTCCTTGTCCCACACTGAAGGTGGCAGCCCTGAAAGATGTTTCTGGTCTTCACCGTCCCCCTGCAGCCTATTCAGAGGCACAACAGTATTCAGGACCCGGGCTTGCCCAGAGGAGGAACATCTCATGGCTCTCTTCCTCGGCAGGGCCTGTTTCCAGAAAGGCACACGTCCGGCTCCTTGTCCCACACGGAAGGTGGCAGCCCTGAAAGCTGTTGCTGGTCTTCACCGTCCCCCTGCAGCCTATTCACAGGCACAACAGGATTTGGGACCCGGGCTTGCCCAGAGGAGGAACATCTCATGGCTCTCGTCCTCGGCAGGGCCTGTTTCCGAGAAGGCACACGTCCGGCTCCTTGTCCCACACGGAAGGTGGCAGCCCTGAAAGCTGTTGCTGGTCTTCACCATCCCCCTGCAGCCTATTCACAGGCACAAGAGGTTTTGGGACCCGGGCCTACCCAGAGGAGGAACATTTCATGGCTCTCGTCCTCGGCAGAGCCTGTTTCCAGAAAGGCACACGTCCGGCTCCTTGTCCCACACGGAAGGTGGCAGCCCTGAAAGCTGTTGCTGGTCTTCACCATCCCCCTGCAGCCTATTCACAGGCACAACAGGATTTGGGACCCGGGCTTGCCCAGACGAGGAACATCTCATGGCTCTCGTCCTCGGCAGAGCCTGTTTCCGAAAAGGCACACGTCCGGCTCCTTGTCCCACACGGAAGGTGGCAGCCCTGAAAGCTGTTGCTGGTCTTCACCATCCCCCTGCAGCCTATTCACAGGCACAACACGATCTGGGACCCGGGCTTGTCCAGAGGAGGAACATCTCATGGCTCTCGTCCTCGGCAGAGCCTGTTTCCGAAAAGTCGCACGTCCGGCTCCTTGTCCCACGCGGCAGGTGGCAGCCCTGAATGCTGTTGCTGGTCTTCAGGGTCCCCCTGCAGCCTATTCAGAGGCACAACAGGATTCAGGACCCGGGCTTGTCCAGAGGAGGAACATCTCATGGCTCTCGTCCTCCGCAGGGCCTGTTTCCGAGAAGGCACACGTCCGGCTCCTTGTCCCACACGGAAGGTGGCAGCCCTGAAAGCTGTTGCTGGTCTTCACCGTCCCTCTGCAGCCTATTCACAGGCACAACAGGATTCGGGACCCGGGCTTGCCCAGAGGAGGAACATCTCATGGCTCTCGTCTTCGGCAGAGCCTGTTTCTGATAAGGCACACGTCCGGCTCTTTGTCCCACACTGAAGGTTGGAGCCCTGAATGCTGTCGCTGGTCTTCACCGTCCCCCTGCAGCCTATTCACAGGCACAAGAGGATTCAGGACCCGGGCAGGACCCGGGTTTGCCCACAGCAGGAACATCTCATGGCTCTCTTCCTCGGCAGGGCCTGTTTCCGAAAAGGCACACATCCGGCTCCTTGTCCCACACTGAAGGTGGCAGCCCTGAAAGATGTTTCTGGTCTTCACCGTCCCCCTGCAGCCTATTCAGAGGCACAACAGTATTCAGGACCCGGGCTTGCCCAGAGGAGGAACATCTCATGGCTCTCGTCCTCCGCAGGGCCTGTTTCCAGAAAGGCACACGTCCGGCTCCTTGTCCCAAACGGAAGGTGGCAGCCCTGAAAGCTGTTGCTGGTCTTCACCGTCCCCCTGCAGCCTATTCAGAGGCACAACAGGATTCAGGAGCCGGGCTTGCCTAGAGGAGGAACATCTCATGGCTCTCGTCCTCCGCAGGGCCTGTTTCCAGAAAGGCACACGTCCGGCTCCTTGTCCCAAACGGAAGGTGTCAGCCCTGAATGCTGTTGCTGGTCTTCACCGTCCCCCTGCAGCCTATTCACAGGCACAAGAGGATTCAGGACCTGGGCAGGACCCGGGCTTGCCCAGAGGAGGAACATCTCATGGCTCTCGTCCTCGGCAGGGCCTGTTTCCAGAAAGGCACACGTCCGGCTCCTTGTCCCAAACGGAAGGTGTCAGCCCTGAATGCTGTTGCTGGTCTTTAACGTCCCCCTGCAGCCTATTCACAGGCACAACAGGATTCAGGACCTGAGCTTGCCCAGAGGAGGAACATCTCATGGCTCTCGTCCTCCGCAGGGCCTGTTTCCAGAAAGGCACACGTCCGGCTCCTTGTCCCACACGGAATGTGGCAGCCATGAATGCTGTTGCTGGTCTTCACCGTCCCCCTGCACCCTATTCACAGGCACAACAGGATTCAGGACCCGGGCTTGCCCAGAGGAGGAACATCTCATGGCTCTCGTCCTCGGCAGAGCCTCATTCCGAAAAGGCACACGTCCGGCTCCTTGTCCCAAACGGAAGGTGGCAGCCCTGAAAGCTGTTGCTGGTCTTCACCGTCCCCCTGCAGCCTATTCAGAGGCACAACAGGATTCAGGAGCCGGGCTTGCCCAGAGGAGGAACATCTCATGGCTCTCGTCCTCCGCAGGGCCTGTTTCCAGAAAGGCACACGTCCGGCTCCTTATCCCAAACGGAAGGTGGCAGCCCTGAAAGCTGTTGCTGGTCTTCACCGTCCCCCTGCAGCCTATTCAGAGGCACAACAGGATTCAGGAGCCGGGCTTGCCTAGAGGAGGAACATCTCATGGCTCTCGTCCTCCGCAGGGCCTGTTTCCAGAAAGGCACTCGTCCGGCTACTTGTCCCAAATGGAAGGTGGCAGACCTGAAAGATGTTGCTGGTCTACACCGTCACCCTACAGCCTATTCACAGGCACAGCAGGATTCAGGAGCCGGGCTTGCCCAGAGGAGGAACATCTCATGGCTCTCGTCCTCCGCAGGGCCTGTTTCCAGAAAGGCACACGTCCGGCTCCTTGTCCCAAACAGAAGATGGCAGCCCTGAATGCTGTTGCTGGTCTTCACCGTCCCCCTGCAGCCTATTCACAGGCACAACAGGATTCAGGACCCGGGTTTGCCCAGAGGAGGAACATCTCATGGCTCTCGTCCTCGGCAGAGCCTGTTTCCGAAAAGGCGCACGTCCGGCTCCTTGTCCCACGCGGCAGGTGGCAGCCCTGAATGCTGTTGCTGGTCTTCAGGGTCCCCCTGCAGCCTATTCAGAGGCACAACAGGATTCAGGACCCGGGCTTGTCCAGAGGAGGAACATCTCATGGCTCTCGTCCTCCGCAGGGCCTGTTTCCGAGAAGGCACACGTCCGGCTCCTTGTCCCACACGGAAGGTGGCAGCCCTGAAAGCTGTTGCTGGTCTTCACCGTCCCTCTGCAGCCTATTCAGAGGCACAACAGGATTCGGGACCCGGGCTTGCCCAGAGGAGGAACATCTCATGGCTCTCGTCTTCGGCAGAGCCTGTTTCTGATAAGGCACACGTCCGGCTCTTTGTCCCACACTGAAGGTTGCAGCCCTGAATGCTGTTGCTGGTCTTCACCGTCCCCCTGCAGCGTATTCACAGGCACAACAGGATTCAGAACCCGGGCTTCCCAGAGGAGGAACATCTCAAGGATCTCTTCCTCGGCAGGGCCTGTTTCCCAGAAGGCACACGTCCGGCTCCTTGTCCCACAAGGAAGGTGGCAGCCCTGAAAGCTGTTGCTGGTCTTCACCGTCCCCCTGCAGCCTATTCACAGGCACAAGAGGTTTTGGGACCCGGGCCTGCCCAGAGGAGGAACATTTCATGGCTCTCGTCCTCGGCAGAGCTAGTTTCCGAGAAGGCACACGTCCGGCTCCTTGTCCCACACGGAAGGTGGCAGCCCTGAAAGCTGTTGCTGGTCTTCACCATCCCCCTGCAGCCTATTCACAGGCACAACAGGATTTGGGACCCGGGCTTCCCCAGACGAGGAACATCTCATGGATCTCGTCCTCGGCAGAGCCTGTTTCCGAAAAGGCACACGTCCGGCTCCTTGTCCCACACGGAAGGTTGCAGCCCTGAATGCTGTCGCTGGTCTTCACCGTCCCCCTGCAGCCTATTCACAGGCACAAGAGGATTCAGGACCCGGGCAGGACCCGGGTTTGCCCACAGCAGGAACATCTCATGGCTCTCTTCCTCGGCAGGGCCTGTTTCTTAAAAGGCACACATCCGGCTCCTTGTCCCACACTGAAGGTGGCAGCCCTGAAAGATGTTTCTGGTCTTCACCGTCCCCCTGCAGCCTATTCAGAGGCACAACAGTATTCAGGACCCGGGCTTGCCCAGAGGAGGAACATCTCATGGCTCTCTTCCTCGGCAGGGCCTGTTTCCAGAAAGGCACACGTCCGGCTCCTTGTCCCACACGGAAGGTGGCAGCCCTGAAAGCTGTTGCTGGTCTTCACCGTCCCCCTGCAGCCTATTCACAGGCACAACAGGATTTGGGACCCGGGCTTGCCCAGAGGAGGAACATCTCATGGCTCTCGTCCTCGGCAGGGCCTGTTTCCGAGAAGGCACACGTCCGGCTCCTTGTCCCACACGGAAGGTGGCAGCCCTGAAAGCTGTTGCTGGTCTTCACCATCCCCCTGCAGCCTATTCACAGGCACAAGAGGTTTTGGGACCCGGGCCTACCCAGAGGAGGAACATTTCATGGCTCTCGTCCTCGGCAGAGCCTGTTTCCAGAAAGGCACACGTCCGGCTCCTTGTCCCACACGGAAGGTGGCAGCCCTGAAAGCTGTTGCTGGTCTTCACCATCCCCCTGCAGCCTATTCACAGGCACAACAGGATTTGGGACCCGGGCTTGCCCAGACGAGGAACATCTCATGGCTCTCGTCCTCGGCAGAGCCTGTTTCCGAAAAGGCACACGTCCGGCTCCTTGTCCCACACGGAAGGTTGCAGCCCTGAATGCTGTCGCTGGTCTTCACCGTCCCCCTGCAGCCTATTCACAGGCACAAGAGGATTCAGGACCCGGGCAGGACCCGGGCTTGCCCAGAGGAGGAACATCTCATGGCTCTCTTCCTCGGCAGGGCCTGTTTCTTAAAAGGCACACATCCGGCTCCTTGTCCCACACTGAAGGTGGCAGCCCTGAAAGATGTTGCTGGTCTTCACCGTCCCCCTGCAGCCTATTCAGAGGCACAACAGTATTCAGGACCCGGGCTTGCCCAGAGGAGGAACATCTCATGGCTCTCTTCCTCGGCAGGGCCTGTTTCCAGAAAGGCACACGTCCGGCTCCTTGTCCCAAACGGAAGGTGGCAGCCCTGAAAGCTGTTGCTGGTCTTCACCGTCCCCCTGCAGCCTATTCACAGGCACAACACGATCTGGGACCCGGGCTTGTCCAGAGGAGGAACATCTCATGGCTCTCGTCCTCGGCAGAGCCTGTTTCCGAAAAGTCGCACGTCCGGCTCCTTGTCCCACGCGGCAGGTGGCAGCCCTGAATGCTGTTGCTGGTCTTCAGGGTCCCCCTGCAGCCTATTCAGAGGCACAACAGGATTCAGGACCCGGGCTTGTCCAGAGGAGGAACATCTCATGGCTCTCGTCCTCCGCAGGGCCTGTTTCCGAGAAGGCATACGTCCGGCTCCTTGTCCCACACGGAAGGTGGCAGCCCTGAAAGCTGTTGCTGGTCTTCACCGTCCCTCTGCAGCCTATTCACAGGCACAACAGGATTCGGGACCCGGGCTTGCCCAGAGGAGGAACATCTCATGGCTCTCGTCTTCGGCAGAGCCTGTTTCTGATAAGGCACACGTCCGGCTCTTTGTCCCACACTGAAGGTTGGAGCCCTGAATGCTGTTGCTGGTCTTCACCGTCCCCCTGCAGCCTATTCACAGGCACAACAGGATTCAGGACCCGGGCTTCCCAGAGGAGGAACATCTCAAGGATCTCTTCCTCGGCAGGGCCTGTTTCTGAAAACGCACATGTCCGGCTCCTTGTCCCACAAGGAAGGTGGCAGCCCTGAAAGCTGTTGCTGGTCTTCACCGTCCCCCTGCAGCCTATTCACAGGCACAAGAGGTTTTGGGACCCGGGCCTGCCCAGAGGAGGAACATTTCATGGCTCTCGTCCTCGGCAGAGCTAGTTTCCGAGAAGGCACACGTCCGGCTCCTTGTCCCACACGGAAGGTGGCAGCCCTGAAAGCTGTTGCTGGTCTTCACCATCCCCCTGCAGCCTATTCACAGGCACAACAGGATTTGGGACCCGGGCTTCCCCAGACGAGGAACATCTCATGGATCTCGTCCTCGGCAGAGCCTGTTTCCGAAAAGGCACACGTCCGGCTCCTTGTCCCACACGGAAGGTTGCAGCCCTGAATGCTGTCGCTAGTCTTCACCGTCCCCCTGCAGCCTATTCACAGGCACAAGAGGATTCAGGACCCGGGCAGGACCCGGGTTTGCCCACAGCAGGAACATCTCATGGCTCTCTTCCTCGGCAGGGCCTGTTTCTTAAAAGGCACACATCCGGCTCCTTGTCCCACACTGAAGGTGGCATCCCTGAAAGATGTTTCTGGTCTTCACCGTCCCCCTGCAGCCTATTCAGAGGCACAACAGTATTCAGGACCCGGGCTTGCCCAGAGGAGGAACATCTCATGGCTCTCTTCCTCGGCAGGGCCTGTTTCCAGAAAGGCACACGTCCGGCTCCTTGTCCCAAACGGAAGGTGGCAGCCCTGAAAGCTGTTGCTGGTCTTCACCGTCCCCCTGCAGCCTATTCAGAGGCACAACAGGATTCAGGAGCCGGGCTTGCCTAGAGGAGGAACATCTCATGGCTCTCGTCCTCGGCAGGGCCTGTTTCCGAGAAGGCACACGTCCGGCTCCTTGTCCCACACGGAAGGTGGCAGCCCTGAAAGCTGTTGCTGGTCTTCACCGTCCCCCTGCAGCCTATTCACAGGCACAACAGGATTTGGGACCCGGGCTTGCCCAGAGGAGGAACATCTCATGGCTCTCGTCCTCGGCAGGGCCTGTTTCCGAGAAGGCACACGTCCGGCTCCTTGTCCCACACGGAAGGTGGCAGCCCTGAAAGCTGTTGCTGGTCTTCACCATCCCCCTGCAGCCTATTCACAGGCACAAGAGGTTTTGGGACCCGGGCCTACCCAGAGGAGGAACATTTCATGGCTCTCTTCCTCGGCAGAGCCTGTTTCCAGAAAGGCACACGTCCGGCTCCTTGTCCCACACGGAAGGTGGCAGCCCTGAAAGCTGTTGCTGGTCTTCACCATCCCCCTGCAGCCTATTCACAGGCACAACAGGATTTGGGACCCGGGCTTGCCCAGTCGAGGAACATCTCATGGCTCTCATCCTCGGCAGAGCCTGTTTCCGAAAAGGCACACGTCCGGCTCCTTGTCCCACACGGAAGGTTGCAGCCCTGAATGCTGTCGCTGGTCTTCACCGTCCCCCTGCAGCCTATTCACAGGCACAAGAGGATTCAGGACCCGGGCAGGACCCGGGCTTGCCCAGAGGAGGAACATCTCATGGCTCTCTTCCTCGGCAGGGCCTGTTTCCAGAAAGGCACACATCCGGCTCCTTGTCCCACACGGAAGGTGGCAGCCCTGAAATATGTTTCTGGTCTTCACCGTCCCCCTGCAGCCTATTCAGAGGCACAACAGTATTCAGGACCCGGGCTTGCCCAGAGGAGGAACATCTCATGGCTCTCTTCCTCGGCAGGGCCTGTTTCCAGAAAGGCACACGTCCGGCTCCTTGTCCCAAACGGAAGGTGGCAGCCCTGAAAGCTGTTGCTGGTCTTCACCGTCCCCCTGCAGCCTATTCAGAGGCACAACAGGATTCAGGAGCCGGGTTTGCCTAGAGGAGGAACATCTCATGGCTCTCGTCCTCGGCAGGGCCTGTTTCCAGAAAGGCACTCGTCCGGCTCCTTGTCCCAAATGGAACGTGGCAGCCCTGAAAGATGTTGCTGGTCTACACCGTCCCCCTACAGCCTATTCACAGGCACAGCAGGATTCACGACCCGGGCTTGCCCAGAGGAGGAACATCTCATGGCTCTCGTCCTCCGCAGGGCCTGTTTCCAGAAAGGCACACGTCCGGCTCCTTGTCCCAAACAGAAGATGGCAGCCCTGAATGCTGTTGCTGGTCTTCACCGTCCCCCTGCACCCTATTCACAGGCACAACAGGATTCAGGACCCGGGCTTGCCCAGAGGAGGAACATCTCATGGCTCTCGTCCTCGGCAGAGCCTCATTTCGAAACGGCACACGTCCGGCTCCTTGTCCCAAACGGAAGGTGGCAGCCCTGAATGCTGTTGCTGGTCTTCACCGTCCCCCTGCAGCCTATTCACAGGCACAACAGGATTCAGGACCCGGGCTTGCCCAGAGGAGGAACATCTCATGGCTCTCGTCATCCGCAGGGCCTGTTTCCAGAAAGGCACTCGTCCGGCTCCTTGTCCCACACGGAAGGTGGCGGCCCGGAAAGATGATGCTGGTCTTCACCATCCCCCTGCAGCCTATTCACAGGCACAACAGGATCTGGGACCCAGGCTTGCTCAGAGGAGGAACATCTCATGGCTCTCGTCCTCGGCTGAGCCTGTTTCCGAAAAGGCACACGTCCGGCTCCTTGTCCCACGCGGCAGGTGGCAGCCCTGAATGCTGTTGCTGGTCTTCACCGTCCCCCTGCAGCCTATTCAGAGGCACAACAGGATTCAGGACCCGGGCTTGTCCAGAGGAGGAACATCTCATGGCTCTCGTCCTCCGCAGGGCCTGTTTCCGAGAAGGCACACGTCCGGCTCCTTGTCCCACACGGAAGGTGGCAGCCCTGAAAGCTGTTGCTGGTCTTCACCGTCCCCCTGCAGCCTATTCACAGGCACAACAGGATTCGGGACCCGGGCTTGCCCAGAGGAGGAACATCTCATGTCTCTCGTCCTCGGCAGAGCCTCTTTCTGATAAGGCACACGTCCGGCTCTTTGTCCCACACTGAAGGTTGCAGTCCTGAATGCTGTTGCTGGTCTTCACCGTCCCCCTGCAGCCTATTCACAGGCACAACAGGATTCAGAACCCGGGCTTCCCAGAGGAGGAACATCTCAAGGATCTCTTCCTCGGCAGGGCCTGTTTCTGAAAACGCACACGTCCGGCTCCTTGTCCCACAAGGAAGGGGGCAGCCCTGAAAGCTGTTGCTGGTCTTCACCGTCCCACTGCAGCCTATTCACAGGCACAAGAGGTTTTGGGACCCGGGCCTGCCCAGAGGAGGAACATTTCATGGCTCTCGTCCTCGGCAGAGCTAGTTTCCGAGAAGGCACACGTCCGGCTCCTTGTCCCACACGGAAGGTGGCAGCCCTGAAAGCTGTTGCTGGTCTTCACCATCCCCCTGCAGCCTATTCACAGGCACAACAGGATTTGGGACCCGGGCTTCCCCAGACGAGGAACATCTCATGGATCTCGTCCTCGGCAGAGCCTGTTTCCGAAAAGGCACACGTCCGGCTCCTTGTCTAACACGGAAGGTTGCAGCCCTGAATGCTGTCGCTGGTCTTCACCGTCCCCCTGCAGCCTATTCACAGGCACAACAGGATTCAGGACCCGGGCTTGCCCAGAGGAGGAACATCTCATGGCTCTCTTCCTCGGCAGGGCCTGTTTCCAGAAAGGCACACGTCCGGCTCCTTGTCCCAAACGGAAGGTGGCAGCCCTGAAAGCTGTTGCTGGTCTTCACCGTCCCCCTGCAGCCTATTCAGAGGCACAACAGGATTCAGGAGCCGGGCTTGCCTAGAGGAGGAACATCTCATGGCTCTCGTCCTCGGCAGGGCCTGTTTCCGAGAAGGCACACGTCCGGCTCCTTGTCCCACACGGAAGGTGGCAGCCCTGAAAGCTGTTGCTGGTCTTCACCGTCCCCCTGCAGCCTATTCACAGGCACAACAGGACTTGGGACCCGGGCTTCCCCAGACGAGGAACATCTCATGGATCTCGTCCTCGGCAGGGCCTGTTTCCGAGAAGGCACACGTCCGGCTCCTTGTCCCACACGGAAGGTGGCAGCCCTGAAAGCTGTTGCTGGTCTTCACCGTCCCCCAGCAGCCTATTCACAGGCACAACAGGATTTGGGACCCGGGCTTGCCCAGAGGAGGAACATCTCATGGCTCTCGTCCTCGGCAGAGCCTGTTTCCGAAAAGGCACACGACCGACTCCTTATCCCACACGGAAGGTTGCAGCCCTGAATGTTGTTGCTGGTCTTCACCATCCCCCTGCAGCCTATTCACAGGCACATGAGGATTCAGGACCTGGGCAGGACCCGGGCTTGCCCAGAGGAGGAACATCTCATGGCTCTCGTCCTCGGCAGGGCCTGTTTCCAGAAAGGCACACGTCCGGCTCCTTGTCCCAAACGGAAGGTGTCAGCCCTGAATGCTGTTGCTGGTCTTTAACGTCCCCCTGCAGCCTATTCACAGGCACAACAGGATTCAGGACCTGAGCTTGCCCAGAGGAGGAACATCTCATGGCTCTCCTCCTCCGCAGGGCCTGTTTCCAGAAAGGCACACGTCCGGCTCCTTGTCCCACACGGAATGTGGCAGCCCTGAATGCTGTTGCTGGTCTTCACCGTCCCCCTGCACCCTATTCACAGGCACAACAGGATTCAGGACCCGGGCTTGCCCAGAGGAGGAACATCTCATGGCTCTCGTCCTCGGCAGAGCCTCATTCCGAAAAGGCACACGTCCGGCTCCTTGTCCCAAACGGAAGGTGGCAGCCCTGAAAGATGTTGCTGGTCTTCACCGTCCCCCTGCAGCCTATTCAGAGGCACAACAGGATTCAGGAGCCGGGCTTGCCCAGAGGAGGAACATCTCATGGCTCTCATCCTCCGCAGGGCCTGTTTCCAGAAAGGCACACGTCCGGCTCCTTGTCCCAAACGGAAGGTGGCAGCCCTGAAAGCTGTTGCTGGTCTTCACCGTCCCCCTGCAGCCTATTCAGAGGCACAACAGGATTCAGGAGCCGGGCTTGCCTAGAGGAGGAACATCTCATGGCTCTCGTCCTCCGCAGGGCCTGTTTCCAGAAAGGCACTCGTCCGGCTACTTGTCCCAAATGGAAGGTGGCAGCCCTGAAAGATGTTGCTGGTCTACACCGTCCCCCTACAGCCTATTCACAGGCACAGCAGGATTCACGACCCGGGCTTGCCCAGAGGAGGAACATCTCATGGCTCTCGTCCTCCGCAGGGCCTGTTTCCAGAAAGGCACACGTCCGGCTCCTTGTCCCAAACAGAAGATGGCAGCCCTGAATGCTGTTGCTGGTCTTCACCGTCCCCCTGCACCCTATTCACAGGCACAACAGGATTCAGGACCCGGGTTTGCCCAGAGGAGGAACATCTCATGGCTCTCGTCCTCGGCAGAGCCTGTTTCCGAAAAGGCGCACGTCCGGCTCCTTGTCCCACACGGAATGTGGCAGCCCGGAAAGCTGTTGCTGGTCTTCACCGTCCCCCTGCAGCCTATTCACAGGCACAACAGGATTTGGGACCCGGGCTTGCCCAGAGGAGGAACATCTCATGGCTCTCGTCCTCGGCAGAGCCTGTTTCCGAGAAGGCACACGTCCGGCTCCTTGTCCCACACGGAAGGTAGCAGACCTGAATGCTGTTGCTGGTCTTCACCATCCCCCTGCAGCCTATTCACAGGCACAAGAGGATTCAGGACCCGGTCAGGACCCGAGTTTGCCCACAAGAGGAACATCTCATGGATCTCTTCCTCGGTAGGGCCTGTTTCCAGAAAGGCACACGTCCGGCTCCTTGTCCCAAACGGAAGGTGGCAGCCCTGAAAGCTGTTGCTGGTCTTCACCGTCCCCCTGCAGCCTATTCAGAGGCACAACAGCATTCAGGAGCCGGGCTTGCCTAGAGGAGGAACATCTCATGGCTTTCGTCCTCGGCAGGGCCTGTTTCCGAGAAGGCACACGTCCGGCTCCTTGTCCCACACGGAAGGTGGCAGCCCTGAAAGCTGTTGCTGGTCTTCACCGTCCCCCTGCAGCCTATTCACAGGCACAACAGGATTCAGGACCCGGGCTTGCCCAGAGGAGGAACATCTCATGGCTCTCGTCCTCGGCAGAGCCTCATTCCGAAAAGGCACACGTCCGGCTCCTTGTCCCAAACGGAAGGTGGCAGCCCTGAAAGATGTTGCTGGTCTTCACCGTCCCCCTGCAGCCTATTCACAGGCACAACAGGATTCAGGAGCCGGGCTTGCCCAGAGGAGGAACATCTCATGGCTCTCGTCCTCGGCAGGGCCTGTTTCCGAGAAGGCACACGTCCGGCTCCTTGTCCCCCACGGAAGGTGGCAGCCCTGAAAGCTGTTGCTGGTCTTCACCGTCCCCCTGCAGTCTATTCACAGGTACAACAGGATCTGGGACCCGGGCTTGCCCAGAGGAGGAACATCTCATGGATCTCGTCCTCGGCAGGGCCTGTTTCCGAGAATGCACACGTCCGGCTCCTTGTCCCACACGGAAGGTGGCAGCCCTGAAAGATGTTGCTGGTCTTCACCGTCCACCTGCAGCCTATTCACAGGCACAACAGGATTCAGGGCCAGGGCAGGACCCGGGCTTTCCCAGAGGAGGAACATCTCATGGCTCTCGTCCTCGGCAGGGCCTGTTTCCGAGAAGGCACACGTCCGGCTCCTTGTCCCACACGGAAGGTGGCAGCCCGGAAAGCTGTTGCTGGTCTTCACCATCCCCCTGCAGCCTATTCACAGGCACAAGAGGATTCAGTACCTGGGCAGGACCCGGGTTTGCCCAGAGGAGGAACATCTCATGGCTCTCTTCCTCGGCAGGGCCTGTTTCCAGAAAGGCACACGTCCGGCTCCTTGTCCCAAACAGAAGATGGCAGCCCTGAATGCTGTTGCTGGTCTTCACCGTCCCCCTGCAGCCTATTCACAGGCACAACAGGATTCAGGACCCGGGTTTGCCCAGAGGAGGAACATCTCATGGCTCTCGTCCTCGGCAGAGCCTGTTTCCGAAAAGGCGCACGTCCGGCTCCTTGTCCCACACGGAATGTGGCAGCCCGGAAAGCTGTTGCTGGTCTTCACCGTCCCCCTGCAGCCTATTCACAGGCACAACAGGATTTGGGACCCGGGCTTGCCCAGAGGAGGAACATCTTATGGCTCTCGTCCTCGGCAGGGCCTGTTTCCGAGAAGGCACACGTCCGGCTCCTTGTCCCACACGGAAGGTGGCAGACCTGAATGCTGTTGCTGGTCTTCACCATCCCCCTGCAGCCTATTCACAGGCACAACAGGACTTGGGACCCGGGCTTGCCCAGAGGAGGAACATCTCATGGCTCTCGTCCTCGGCAGGGCCTGTTTCCGAGAAGGCACACGTCCGGCTCCTTGTCCCACACGGAAGGTGGCAGCCCTGAAAGCTGTTGCTGGTCTTCACCGTCCCCCTGCAGCCTATTCACAGGCACAACAGGATTTGGGACCCGGGCTTGCCCAGAGGAGGAACATCTCATGGCTCTCGTCCTCCGCAGGGCCTGTTTCCAGAAAGGCACACGTCCGGCTCCTTGTCCCACACGGAAGGTGGCAGCCCTGAATGCTGTTGCTGGTCTTCACCGTCCCCCTGCAGCCTATTCAGAGGCACAACAGGATTCAGGAGCCGGGCTTGCCTAGAGGAGGAACATCTCATGGCTCTCGTCCTCCGCAGGGCCTGTTTCCAGAAAGGCACTCGTCCGGCTACTTGTCCCAAATGGAAGGTGGCAGCCCTGAAAGATGTTGCTGGTCTACACCGTCCCCCTACAGCCTATTCACAGGCACAGCAGGATTCACGACCCGGGCTTGCCCAGAGGAGGAACATCTCATGGCTCTCGTCCTCCGCAGGGCCTGTTTCCAGAAAGGCACACGTCCGGCTCCTTGTCCCAAACAGAAGATGGCAGCCCTGAATGCTGTTGCTGGTCTTCACCGTCCCCCTGCAGCCTATTCAGAGGCACAACAGGATTCAGGAGCCGGGCTTGCCTAGAGGAGGAACATCTCATGGCTCTCGTCCTCGGCAGAGCCTGTTTCCGAAAAGGCGCACGTCCGGCTCCTTGTCCCACACGGAATGTGGCAGCCCGGAAAGCTGTTGCTGGTCTTCACCGTCCCCCTGCAGCCTATTCACAGGCACAACAGGATTTGGGACCCGGGCTTGCCCAGAGGAGGAACATCTCATGGCTCTCGTCCTCGGCAGAGCCTGTTTCCGAGAAGGCACACGTCCGGCTCCTTGTCCCACACGGAAGGTGGCAGACCTGAATGCTGTTGCTGGTCTTCACCATCCCCCTGCAGCCTATTCACAGGCACAAGAGGATTCAGGACCCGGTCAGGACCCGAGTTTGCCCACAAGAGGAACATCTCATGGATCTCTTCCTCGGCAGGGCCTGTTTCCAGAAAGGCACACGTCCGGCTCCTTGTCCCAAACGGAAGGTGGCAGCCCTGAAAGCTGTTGCTGGTCTTCACCGTCCCCCTGCAGCCTATTCACAGGCACAACAGGATTCAGGACCCGGGCTTGCCCAGAGGAGGAACATCTCATGGCTCTCGTCCTCGGCAGAGCCTCATTCCGAAAAGGCACACGTCCGGCTCCTTGTCCCAAACGGAAGGTGGCAGCCCTGAAAGATGTTGCTGGTCTTCACCGTCCCCCTGCAGCCTATTCACAGGCACAACAGGATTCAGGAGCCGGGCTTGCCCAGAGGAGGAACATCTCATGGCTCTCGTCCTCGGCAGGGCCTGTTTCCGAGAAGGCACACGTCCGGCTCCTTGTCCCCCACGGAAGGTGGCAGCCCTGAAAGCTGTTGCTGGTCTTCACCGTCCCCCTGCAGTCTATTCACAGGCACAAGAGGATTCAGTACCCGGGCAGGACCCGGGTTTGCCCAGAGGAGGAACATCTCATGGCTCTCTTCCTCGGCAGGGCCTGTTTCCAGAAAGGCACACGTCCGGCTCCTTGTCCCAAACAGAAGATGGCAGCCCTGAATGCTGTTGCTGGTCTTCACCGTCCCCCTGCAGCCTATTCACAGGCACAACAGGATTCAGGACCCGGGTTTGCCCAGAGGAGGAACATCTCATGGCTCTCGTCCTCGGCAGAGCCTGTTTCCGAAAAGGCGCACGTCCGGCTCCTTGTCCCACACGGAATGTGGCAGCCTGGAAAGCTGTTGCTGGTCTTCACCGTCCCCCTGCAGCCTATTCACAGGCACAACAGGATTTGGGACCCGGGCTTGCCCAGAGGAGGAACATCTTATGGCTCTCGTCCTCGGCAGGGCCTGTTTCCGAGAAGGCACACGTCCGGCTCCTTGTCCCACACGGAAGGTGGCAGACCTGAATGCTGTTGCTGGTCTTCACCATCCCCCTGCAGCCTATTCACAGGCACAACAGGACTTGGGACCCGGGCTTGCCCAGAGGAGGAACATCTCATGGCTCTCGTCCTCGGCAGGGCCTGTTTCCGAGAAGGCACACGTCCGGCTCCTTGTCCCACACGGAAGGTGGCAGCCCTGAAAGCTGTTGCTGGTCTTCACCGTCCCCCTGCAGCCTATTCACAGGCACAACAGGATTTGGGACCCGGGCTTGCCCAGAGGAGGAACATCTCATGGCTCTCGTCCTCGGCAGAGCCTGTTTCCGAAAAGGCACACGACCGACTCCTTATCCCACACGGAAGGTTGCAGCCCTGAATGTTGTTGCTGGTCTTCACCATCCCCCTGCAGCCTATTCACAGGCACAAGAGGATTCAGGACCTGGGCAGGACCCGGGCTTGCCCAGAGGAGGAACATCTCATGGCTCTCGTCCTCGGCAGGGCCTGTTTCCAGAAAGGCACACGTCCGGCTCCTTGTCCCAAACGGAAGGTGTCAGCCCTGAATGCTGTTGCTGGTCTTTAACGTCCCCCTGCAGCCTATTCACAGGCACAACAGGATTCAGGACCTGAGCTTGCCCAGAGGAGGAACATCTCATGGCTCTCCTCCTCCGCAGGGCCTGTTTCCAGAAAGGCACACGTCCGGCTCCTTGTCCCACACGGAATGTGGCAGCCCTGAATGCTGTTGCTGGTCTTCACCGTCCCCCTGCACCCTATTCACAGGCACAACAGGATTCAGGACCCGGGCTTGCCCAGAGGAGGAACATCTCATGGCTCTCGTCCTCGGCAGAGCCTCATTCCGAAAAGGCACACGTCCGGCTCCTTGTCCCAAACGGAAGGTGGCAGCCCTGAAAGCTGTTGCTGGTCTTCACCGTCCCCCTGCAGCCTATTCAGAGGCACAACAGGATTCAGGAGCCGGGCTTGCCCAGAGGAGGAACATCTCATGGCTCTCGTCCTCCGCAGGGCCTGTTTCCAGAAAGGCACACGTCCGGCTCCTTGTCCCAAACGGAAGGTGGCAGCCCTGAAAGCTGTTGCTGGTCTTCACCGTCCCCCTGCAGCCTATTCAGAGGCACAACAGGATTCAGGAGCCGGGCTTGCCTAGAGGAGGAACATCTCATGGCTCTCGTCCTCCGCAGGGCCTGTTTCCAGAAAGGCACTCGTCCGGCTACTTGTCCCAAATGGAAGGTGGCAGCCCTGAAAGATGTTGCTGGTCTACACCGTCCCCCTACAGCCTATTCACAGGCACAGCAGGATTCACGACCCGGGCTTGCCCAGAGGAGGAACATCTGATGGCTCTCGTCCTCGGCAGACCCTGTTTCCGAGAAGGCACACGTCCGGCTCCTTGTCCCACACGGAAGGTGGTAGACCTGAATGCTGTTGCTGGTCTTCACCATCCCCCTGCAGCCTATTCACAGGCACAAGAGGATTCAGGACCCGGGCAGGACCCGGGTTTGCCCACAGCAGGAACATCTCATGGCTCTCTTCCTCGGCAGGGCCTGTTTCTTAAAAGGCACACATCCGGCTCCTTGTCCCACACTGAAGGTGGCAGCCCTGAAAGATGTTTCTGGTCTTCACCGTCCCCCTGCAGCCTATTCAGAGGCACAACAGTATTCAGGACCCGGGCTTGCCCAGAGGAGGAACATCTCATGGCTCTCTTCCTCGGCAGGGCCTGTTTCCAGAAAGGCACACGTCCGGCTCCTTGTCCCAAACGGAAGGTGGCAGCCCTGAAAGCTGTTGCTGGTCTTCACCGTCCCCCTGCAGCCTATTCAGAGGCACAACAGGATTCAGGAGCCGGGCTTGCCTAGAGGAGGAACATCTCATGGCTCTCGTCCTCGGCAGGGCCTGTTTCCGAGAAGGCACACGTCCGGCTCCTTGTCCCACACGGAAGGTGGCAGCCCTGAAAGCTGTTGCTGGTCTTCACCGTCCCCCTGCAGCCTATTCACAGGCACAACAGGACTTGGGACCCGGGCTTGCCCAGAGGAGGAACATCTCATGGCTCTCGTCCTCGGCAGGGCCTGTTTCCGAGAAGGCACACGTCCGGCTCCTTGTCCCACACGGAAGGTGGCAGCCCTGAAAGCTGTTGCTGGTCTTCACCGTCCCCCTGCAGCCTATTCACAGGCACAACAGGATTTGGGACCCGGGCTTGCCCAGAGGAGGAACATCTCATGGCTCTCGTCCTCGGCAGAGCCTGTTTCCGAAAAGGCACACGACCGACTCCTTATCCCACACGGAAGGTTGCAGCCCTGAATGTTGTTGCTGGTCTTCACCATCCCCCTGCAGCCTATTCACAGGCACAAGAGGATTCAGGACCTGGGCAGGACCCGGGCTTGCCCAGAGGAGGAACATCTCATGGCTCTCGTCCTCGGCAGGGCCTGTTTCCAGAAAGGCACACGTCCGGCTCCTTGTCCCAAACGGAAGGTGTCAGCCCTGAATGCTGTTGCTGGTCTTTAACGTCCCCCTGCAGCCTATTCACAGGCACAACAGGATTCAGGACCTGAGCTTGCCCAGAGGAGGAACATCTCATGGCTCTCCTCCTCCGCAGGGCCTGTTTCCAGAAAGGCACACGTCCGGCTCCTTGTCCCACACGGAATGTGGCAGCCCTGAATGCTGTTGCTGGTCTTCACCGTCCCCCTGCACCCTATTCACAGGCACAACAGGATTCAGGACCCGGGCTTGCCCAGAGGAGGAACATCTCATGGCTCTCGTCCTCGGCAGAGCCTCATTCCGAAAAGGCACACGTCCGGCTCCTTGTCCCAAACGGAAGGTGGCAGCCCTGAAAGCTGTTGCTGGTCTTCACCGTCCCCCTGCAGCCTATTCAGAGGCACAACAGGATTCAGGAGCCGGGCTTGCCCAGAGGAGGAACATCTCATGGCTCTCGTCCTCCGCAGGGCCTGTTTCCAGAAAGGCACACGTCCGGCTCCTTGTCCCAAACGGAAGGTGGCAGCCCTGAAAGATGTTGCTGGTCTTCACCGTCCCCCTGCAGCCTATTCAGAGGCACAACAGGATTCAGGAGTCGGCTTGCCTAGAGGAGGAACATCTCATGGCTCTCGTCCTCCGCAGGGCCTGTTTCCAGAAAGGCACTCGTCCGGCTACTTGTCCCAAATGGAAGGTGGCAGCCCTGAAAGATGTTGCTGGTCTACACCGTCCCCCTACAGCCTATTCACAGGCACAGCAGGATTCACGACCCGGGCTTGCCCAGAGGAGGAACATCTCATGGCTCTCGTCCTCCGCTGGGCCTGTTTCCAGAAATGCACACGTCCGGCTCCTTGTCCCAAACAGAAGATGGCAGCCCTGAATGCTGTTGCTGGTCTTCACCGTCCCCCTGCAGCCTATTCACAGGCACAACAGGATTCAGGACCCGGGCTTGCCCAGAGGAGGAACATCTCATGGCTCTCGTCCTCGGCAGAGCCTGTTTCCGAAAAGGCGCACGTCCGGCTCCTTGTCCCACACGGAATGTGGCAGCCCGGAAAGCTGTTGCTGGTCTTCACCGTCCCCCTGCAGCCTATTCACAGGCACAACAGGATTTGGGACCCGGGCTTGCCCAGAGGAGGAACATCTCATGGCTCTCGTCCTCGGCAGAGCCTGTTTCCGAGAAGGCACACGTCCGGCTCCTTGTCCCACACGGAAGGTGGCAGACCTGAATGCTGTTGCTGGTCTTCACCATCCCCCTGCAGCCTATTCACAGGCACAAGAGGATTCAGGACCCGGTCAGGACCCGAGTTTGCCCACAAGAGGAACATCTCATGGATCTCTTCCTCGGCAGGGCCTGTTTCCAGAAAGGCACACGTCCGGCTCCTTGTCCCAAACGGAAGGTGGCAGCCCTGAAAGCTGTTGCTGGTCTTCACCGTCCCCCTGCAGCCTATTCAGAGGCACAACAGCATTCAGGAGCCGGGCTTGCCTAGAGGAGGAACATCTCATGGCTCTCGTCCTCGGCAGGGCCTGTTTCCGAGAAGGCACACGTCCGGCTCCTTGTCCCACACGGAAGGTGGCAGCCCTGAAAGCTGTTGCTGGTCTTCACCGTCCCCCTGCAGCCTATTCACAGGCACAACAGGATTCACGACCCGGGCTTGCCCAGAGGAGGAACATCTCATGGCTCTCGTCCTCGGCAGAGCCTCATTCCGAAAAGGCACACGTCCGGCTCCTTGTCCCAAACGGAAGGTGGCAGCCCTGAAAGATGTTGCTGGTCTTCACCGTCCCCCTGCAGCCTATTCACAGGCACAACAGGATTCAGGAGCCGGGCTTGCCCAGAGGAGGAACATCTCATGGCTCTCGTCCTCGGCAGGGCCTGTTTCCGAGAAGGCACACGTCCGGCTCCTTGTCCCACACGGAAGGTGGCAGCCCTGAAAGCTGTTGCTGGTCTTCACCGTCCCCCTGCAGTCTATTCACAGGTACAACAGGATCTGGGACCCGGGCTTGCCCAGAGGAGGAACATCTCATGGATCTCGTCCTCGGCAGGGCCTGTTTCCGAGAATGCACACGTCCGGCTCCTTGTCCCACACGGAAGGTGGCAGCCCTGAAAGCTGTTGCTGGTCTTCACCGTCCACCTGCAGCCTATTCACAGGCACAACAGGATTCAGGGCCAGGGCAGGACCCGGGCTTGCCCAGAGGAGGAACATCTCATGGCTCTCGTCCTCGGCAGAGCCTTATTCCGAAAAGGCACACATCCGGCTCCTTGTCCCACACGGAAGGTGGCAGCCCGGAAAGCTGTTGCTGGTCTTCACCATCCCCCTGCAGCCTATTCACAGGCACAAGAGGATTCAGTACCCGGGCAGGACCCGGGTTTGCCCAGAGGAGGAACATCTCATGGCTCTCTTCCTCGGCAGGGCCTGTTTCCAGAAAGGCACACGTCCGGCTCCTTGTCCCAAACAGAAGATGGCAGCCCTGAATGCTGTTGCTGGTCTTCACCGTCCCCCTGCAGCCTATTCACAGGCACAACAGGATTTGGGACCCGGGCTTGCCCAGAGGAGGAACATCTGATGGCTCTCGTCCTCGGCAGAGCCTGTTTCCGAGAAGGCACACGTCCGGCTCCTTGTCCCACACGGAAGGTGGCAGACCTGAATGCTGTTGCTGGTCTTCACCATCCCCCTGCAGCCTATTCACAGGCACAAGAGGATTCAGGACCCGGTCAGGACCCGGGTTTGCCCACAAGAGGAACATCTCATGGCTCTCTTCCTCGGCAGGGCCTGTTTCCAGAAAGGCACACGTCCGGCTCCTTGTCCCAAACGGAAGGTGGCAGCCCTGAAAGATGTTGCTGGTCTTCACCGTCCCCCTGCAGCCTATTCACAGGCACAACAGGATTCAGGAGCCGGGCTTGCCTAGAGGAGGAACATCTCATGGCTCTCGTCCTCGGCAGGGCCTGTTTCCGAGAAGGCACACGTCCGGCTCCTTGTCCCCCACGGAAGGTGGCAGCCCTGAAAGCTGTTGCTGGTCTTCACCGTCCCCCTGCAGTCTATTCACAGGTACAACAGGATCTGGGACCCGGGCTTGCCCAGAGGAGGAACATCTCATGGATCTCGTCCTCGGCAGGGCCTGTTTCCGAGAATGCACACGTCCGGCTCCTTGTCCCACACGGAAGGTGGCAGCCCTGAAAGCTGTTGCTGGTCTTCACCGTCCACCTGCAGCCTATTCACAGGCACAACAGGATTCAGGGCCAGGGCAGGACCCGTGCTTGCCCAGAGGAGGAACATCTCATGGCTCTCGTCCTCGGCAGAGCCTGATTCCGGAAAGGCACACATCCGGCTCCTTGTCCCACACGGAAGGTGGCAGCCCTGAATGCTGTTGCTGGTCTTTAACGTCCCCCTGCAGCCTATTCACAGGCACAACAGGATTCAGGACCTGAGCTTGCCCAGAGGAGGAACATCTCATGGCTCTCCTCCTCCGCAGGGCCTGTTTCCAGAAAGGCACACGTCCGGCTCCTTGTCCCACACGGAATGTGGCAGCCCTGAATGCTGTTGCTGGTCTTCACCGTCCCCCTGCACCCTATTCACAGGCACAACAGGATTCAGGACCCGGGCTTGCCCAGAGGAGGAACATCTCATGGCTCTCGTCCTCGGCAGAGCCTCATTCCGAAAAGGCACACGTCCGGCTCCTTGTCCCAAACGGAAGGTGGCAGCCCTGAAAGCTGTTGCTGGTCTTCACCGTCCCCCTGCAGCCTATTCAGAGGCACAACAGGATTCAGGAGCCGGGCTTGCCCAGAGGAGGAACATCTCATGGCTCTCGTCCTCCGCAGGGCCTGTTTCCAGAAAGGCACACGTCCGGCTCCTTGTCCCAAACGGAAGGTGGCAGCCCTGAAAGATGTTGCTGGTCTTCACCGTCCCCCTGCAGCCTATTCAGAGGCACAACAGGATTCAGGAGTCGGCTTGCCTAGAGGAGGAACATCTCATGGCTCTCGTCCTCCGCAGGGCCTGTTTCCAGAAAGGCACTCGTCCGGCTACTTGTCCCAAATGGAAGGTGGCAGCCCTGAAAGATGTTGCTGGTCTACACCGTCCCCCTACAGCCTATTCACAGGCACAGCAGGATTCACGACCCGGGCTTGCCCAGAGGAGGAACATCTCATGGCTCTCGTCCTCCGCTGGGCCTGTTTCCAGAAATGCACACGTCCGGCTCCTTGTCCCAAACAGAAGATGGCAGCCCTGAATGCTGTTGCTGGTCTTCACCGTCCCCCTGCAGCCTATTCACAGGCACAACAGGATTCAGGACCCGGGCTTGCCCAGAGGAGGAACATCTCATGGCTCTCGTCCTCGGCAGAGCCTGTTTCCGAAAAGGCGCACGTCCGGCTCCTTGTCCCACACGGAATGTGGCAGCCCGGAAAGCTGTTGCTGGTCTTCACCGTCCCCCTGCAGCCTATTCACAGGCACAACAGGATTTGGGACCCGGGCTTGCCCAGAGGAGGAACATCTCATGGCTCTCGTCCTCGGCAGAGCCTGTTTCCGAGAAGGCACACGTCCGGCTCCTTGTCCCACACGGAAGGTGGCAGACCTGAATGCTGTTGCTGGTCTTCACCATCCCCCTGCAGCCTATTCACAGGCACAAGAGGATTCAGGACCCGGTCAGGACCCGAGTTTGCCCACAAGAGGAACATCTCATGGATCTCTTCCTCGGCAGGGCCTGTTTCCAGAAAGGCACACGTCCGGCTCCTTGTCCCAAACGGAAGGTGGCAGCCCTGAAAGCTGTTGCTGGTCTTCACCGTCCCCCTGCAGCCTATTCAGAGGCACAACAGCATTCAGGAGCCGGGCTTGCCTAGAGGAGGAACATCTCATGGCTCTCGTCCTCGGCAGGGCCTGTTTCCGAGAAGGCACACGTCCGGCTCCTTGTCCCACACGGAAGGTGGCAGCCCTGAAAGCTGTTGCTGGTCTTCACCGTCCCCCTGCAGCCTATTCACAGGCACAACAGGATTCAGGACCCGGGCTTGCCCAGAGGAGGAACATCTCATGGCTCTCGTCCTCGGCAGAGCCTCATTCCGAAAGGCACACGTCCGGCTCCTTGTCCCAAACGGAAGGTGGCAGCCCTGAAAGATGTTGCTGGTCTTCACCGTCCCCCTGCAGCCTATTCAGAGGCACAACAGCATTCAGGAGCCGGGCTTGCCTAGAGGAGGAACATCTCATGGCTCTCGTCCTCGGCAGGGCCTGTTTCCGAGAAGGCACACGTCCGGCTCCTTGTCCCACACGGAAGGTGGCAGCCCTGAAAGCTGTTGCTGGTCTTCACCGTCCCCCTGCAGCCTATTCACAGGCACAACAGGATTCAGGACCCGGGCTTGCCCAGAGGAGGAACATCTCATGGCTCTCGTCCTCGGCAGAGCCTCATTCCGAAAAGGCACACGTCCGGCTCCTTGTCCCAAACGGAAGGTGGCAGCCCTGAAAGATGTTGCTGGTCTTCACCGTCCCCCTGCAGCCTATTCACAGGCACAACAGGATTCAGGAGCCGGGCTTGCCCAGAGGAGGAACATCTCATGGCTCTCGTCCTCGGCAGGGCCTGTTTCCGAGAAGGCACACGTCCGGCTCCTTGTCCCCCACGGAAGGTGGCAGCCCTGAAAGCTGTTGCTGGTCTTCACCGTCCCCCTGCAGTCTATTCACAGGTACAACAGGATCTGGGACCCGGGCTTGCCCAGAGGAGGAACATCTCATGGATCTCGTCCTCGGCAGGGCCTGTTTCCGAGAATGCACACGTCCGGCTCCTTGTCCCACACGGAAGGTGGCAGCCCTGAAAGCTGTTGCTGGTCTTCACCGTCCACCTGCAGCCTATTCACAGGCACAACAGGATTCAGGGCCAGGGCAGGACCCGGGCTTGCCCAGAGGAGGAACATCTCATGGCTCTCGTCCTCGGCAGAGCCTTATTCCGAAAAGGCACACATCCGGCTCCTTGTCCCACACGGAAGGTGGCAGCCCGGAAAGCTGTTGCTGGTCTTCACCGTCCCCCTGCAGTCTATTCACAGGTACAACAGGATCTGGGACCCGGGCTTGCCCAGAGGAGGAACATCTCATGGATCTCGTCCTCGGCAGAGCCTGTTTCCGAGAAGGCACACGTCCGGCTCCTTGTCCCACACGGAAGGTGGCAGACCTGAATGCTGTTGCTGGTCTTCACCATCCCCCTGCAGCCTATTCACAGGCACAAGAGGATTCAGGACCCGGTCAGGACCCGAGTTTGCCCACAAGAGGAACATCTCATGGATCTCTTCCTCGGCAGGGCCTGTTTCCAGAAAGGCACACGTCCGGCTCCTTGTCCCAAACGGAAGGTGGCAGCCCTGAAAGCTGTTGCTGGTCTTCACCGTCCCCCTGCAGCCTATTCAGAGGCACAACAGCATTCAGGAGCCGGGCTTGCCTAGAGGAGGAACATCTCATGGCTCTCGTCCTCGGCAGGGCCTGTTTCCGAGAAGGCACACGTCCGGCTCCTTGTCCCACACGGAAGGTGGCAGCCCTGAAAGCTGTTGCTGGTCTTCACCGTCCCCCTGCAGCCTATTCACAGGCACAACAGGATTCAGGACCCGGGCTTGCCCAGAGGAGGAACATCTCATGGCTCTCGTCCTCGGCAGAGCCTCATTCCGAAAAGGCACACGTCCGGCTCCTTGTCCCAAACGGAAGGTGGCAGCCCTGAAAGATGTTGCTGGTCTTCACCGTCCCCCTGCAGCCTATTCAGAGGCACAACAGCATTCAGGAGCCGGGCTTGCCTAGAGGAGGAACATCTCATGGCTCTCGTCCTCGGCAGGGCCTGTTTCCGAGAAGGCACACGTCCGGCTCCTTGTCCCACACGGAAGGTGGCAGCCCTGAAAGCTGTTGCTGGTCTTCACCGTCCCCCTGCAGCCTATTCACAGGCACAACAGGATTCAGGACCCGGGCTTGCCCAGAGGAGGAACATCTCATGGCTCTCGTCCTCGGCAGAGCCTCATTCCGAAAAGGCACACGTCCGGCTCCTTGTCCCAAACGGAAGGTGGCAGCCCTGAAAGATGTTGCTGGTCTTCACCGTCCCCCTGCAGCCTATTCACAGGCACAACAGGATTCAGGAGCCGGGCTTGCCCAGAGGAGGAACATCTCATGGCTCTCGTCCTCGGCAGGGCCTGTTTCCGAGAAGGCACACGTCCGGCTCCTTGTCCCCCACGGAAGGTGGCAGCCCTGAAAGCTGTTGCTGGTCTTCACCGTCCCCCTGCAGTCTATTCACAGGTACAACAGGATCTGGGACCCGGGCTTGCCCAGAGGAGGAACATCTCATGGATCTCGTCCTCGGCAGGGCCTGTTTCCGAGAATGCACACGTCCGGCTCCTTGTCCCACACGGAAGGTGGCAGCCCTGAAAGCTGTTGCTGGTCTTCACCGTCCACCTGCAGCCTATTCACAGGCACAACAGGATTCAGGGCCAGGGCAGGACCCGGGCTTGCCCAGAGGAGGAACATCTCATGGCTCTCGTCCTCGGCAGAGCCTTATTCCGAAAAGGCACACATCCGGCTCCTTGTCCCACACGGAAGGTGGCAGCCCGGAAAGCTGTTGCTGGTCTTCACCATCCCCCTGCAGCCTATTCACAGGCACAAGAGGATTCAGTACCCGGGCAGGACCCGGGTTTGCCCAGAGGAGGAACATCTCATGGCTCTCTTCCTCGGCAGGGCCTGTTTCCAGAAAGGCACACGTCCGGCTCCTTGTCCCAAACAGAAGATGGCAGCCCTGAATGCTGTTGCTGGTCTTCACCGTCCCCCTGCAGCCTATTCACAGGCACAACAGGATTTGGGACCCGGGCTTGCCCAGAGGAGGAACATCTGATGGCTCTCGTCCTCGGCAGAGCCTGTTTCCGAGAAGGCACACGTCCGGCTCCTTGTCCCACACGGAAGGTGGCAGACCTGAATGCTGTTGCTGGTCTTCACCATCCCCCTGCAGCCTATTCACAGGCACAAGAGGATTCAGGACCCGGTCAGGACCCGGGTTTGCCCACAAGAGGAACATCTCATGGCTCTCTTCCTCGGCAGGGCCTGTTTCCAGAAAGGCACACGTCCGGCTCCTTGTCCCAAACGGAAGGTGGCAGCCCTGAAAGATGTTGCTGGTCTTCACCGTCCCCCTGCAGCCTATTCACAGGCACAACAGGATTCAGGAGCCGGGCTTGCCTAGAGGAGGAACATCTCATGGCTCTCGTCCTCGGCAGGGCCTGTTTCCGAGAAGGCACACGTCCGGCTCCTTGTCCCCCACGGAAGGTGGCAGCCCTGAAAGCTGTTGCTGGTCTTCACCGTCCCCCTGCAGTCTATTCACAGGTACAACAGGATCTGGGACCCGGGCTTGCTCAGAGGAGGAACATCTCATGGATCTCGTCCTCGGCAGGGCCTGTTTCCGAGAATGCACACGTCCGGCTCCTTGTCCCACACGGAAGGTGGCAGCCCTGAAAGCTGTTGCTGGTCTTCACCGTCCACCTGCAGCCTATTCACAGGCACAACAGGATTCAGGGCCAGGGCAGGACCCGTGCTTGCCCAGAGGAGGAACATCTCATGGCTCTCGTCCTCGGCAGAGCCTGATTCCGGAAAGGCACACATCCGGCTCCTTGTCCCACACGGAAGGTGGCAGCCCTGAAAGCTGTTGCTGCTCTTCACCGTCCCCCTGCAGCCTATTCACAGGTACAACAGGATTCAGGACCCGGTCTTGCCCAGAGGAGGAACATCTCATGGATCTCGTCCTCGGCAGAGCCTGATTCCGAAAAGGCACACGTCCGACTCCTTATCCCACACGGAAGGTTGCAGCCCTGAATGCTGTTGCTGGTCTTCACCGTCCCCCTGCAGCCTATTCACAGGCACAACAGCATTCAGGACCCGGGCTTGCCCAGAGGAGGAACATCTCATGGCTCTCGTCCTCGGCAGGGCCTGTTTCCGAGAAGGCACACGTCTGGATCCTTGTCCCACACGGAAGGTGGCAGCCCTGAAAGATGTTTCTGGTCTTCACCGTCCCCCTGCAGCCTATTTACAGGCACAAGGGTATTCAGGACCCGGGCTTGCGTAGAGGAGGAACATCTCATGGCTCTCGTCCTCGGCAGAGCCTGATTCCGAAAAGGCACACGTCCGGCTCCTTGTCCCACGCGGAAGGTGGCAGCCCTGAATGCTGTTGCTGGTCTTCACCGTCCCCCTGCAGCCTATTCACAGGCACAACAGGGTCTGGTACCCGGGCTTGCCCAGAGGAGAAACATCTCATGGCTCTCGTCCTCGGCAGAGCCTGATTCCGAGAAGGCACACGTCCGGCTCCTTGTCCCACGCGGAAGGTGGCAGCCCTGAATGCTGTTGCTGGTCTTCAGGGTCCCCCTGCAGCCTATTCACCGGCACAACAGGATTCAGGACCCGGGCTTGTCCAGAGGAGGAACATCTCATGGCTCTCGTCCTCGGCAGGGCCTATTTCCGAGAAGGCACACGTCCGGCTCCTTGTCCAAACGGAAGGTGGCAGCCCTGAAAGCTGTTGCTGGTCTTCACCATCCCCCTGCAGTCTATTCACAGGTACAACAGGATCTGGGACCCGGGCTTGCCCAGAGGAGGAACATCTCATGGATCTCGTCCTCGGCAGGGTCTGTTTCCGAGAATGCACACGTCCGGCTCCTTGTCCCACACGGAAGGTGGCAGCCCTGAAAGCTGTTGCTGGTCTTCACCGTCCACCTGCAGCCTATTCACAGGCACAACAGGATTCAGGGCCAGGGCAGGACCCGGGCTTGCCCAGAGGAGGAACATCTCATGGCTCTCGTCCTCGGCAGAGCCTGATTCCGAAAAGGAACACATCCGGCTCCTTGTCCCACACGGAAGGTGGCAGCCCGGAAAGCTGTTGCTGGTCTTCACCATCCCCCTGCAGCCTATTCACAGGCACAAGAGGATTCAGGACCCGGGCAGGACCCGGGTTTGCCCACAGGAGGAACATCTCATGGCTCTCTTCCTCGGCAGGGCCTGTTTCTTAAAAGGCACACGTCTGGCTCCTTGTCCCACACTGAAGATGGCAGCCCTGAAAAATGTTTCTGGTCTTCACCGTCCCCCTGCAGCCTATTCAGAGGCACAACAATATTCAGGACCCGGGCTTGCCCAGAGGAGGAACATCTCATGGCTCTCTTCCTCGTCAGGGCCTGTTTCCAGAAAGGCACACGTCCAGCTCCTTGTCTCAAACGGAATGTGGCAGCCCTGAAAGCTGTTGCTGGTCTTCACCGTCCCCCTGCAGCCTATTCACAGGCACAAGAGGATTCAGGAGCCGGGCTTGCCTAGAGGAGGAACATCTCATGGCTCTCGTCCTCGGCAGAGCCTCATTCCGAAAAGGCACACGTCCGGCTCCTTGTCCCAAACGGAAGGTGGCAGCCCTGAAAGCTGTTGCTGGTCTTCACCGTCCCCCTGCAGCCTATTCAGAGGCACAACAGGATTCAGGAGCCGGGCTTGCCCAGAGGAGGAACATCTCATGGCTCTCGTCCTCCGCAGGGCCTATTTCCGAGAAGGCACACGTCCGGTTCCTTGTCCAAACGGAATGTGGCAGCCCTGAAAGCTGTTGCTGGTCTTCACCGTCCCCCTGCAGCCTATTCACCGGCACAACAGGATTCAGGACCCGGACTTGCCCAGAGGAGGAACATCTCATGGCTCTCGTCCTCGGCAGAGCCTCATTCCGAAAAGGCACACGTCCGGCTCCTTGTCCCAAACGGAAGGTGGCAGCCCTGAAAGCTGTTGCTGGTCTTCACCGTCCCCCTGCAGCCTATTCACAGGCACAACAGCATTCAGTACCCGGGCTTGCCCAGAGGAGGAACATCTCATGGCTCTCGTCCTCGGCAGGGCCTGTTTCCGAGAAGGCACACGTCTGGCTCCTTGTCCCACACGGAAGGTGGCAGCCCTGAAAGATGTTTCTGGTCTTCACCGTCCCCCTGCAGCCTATTTACAGGCACAAGGGTATTCAGGACCCGGGCTTGCCCAGAGGAGGAACATCTCATGGCTCTCGTCCTCGGCAGGGCCTGTTTCCAGAAAGGCACATGTCCGGCTCCTTGTCCCAAAAGGAAGGTGGCAGCCCTGAATGCTATTGCTGGTCTTCACCGTCCCCCTGCAGCCTATTCACAGGCACAACAGGGTCTGGTACCCGGGCTTGCCCAGAGGAGGAACATCTCATGGCTCTCGTCCTCGGCAGAGCCTGTTTCCAAAAAGGCACACGTCCGGCTCCTTGTCCCACGCGGAAGGTGGCAGCCCTGAATGCTGTTGCTGGTCTTCAGGGTCCCCCTGCAGCCTATTCAGAGGCACAACAGGATTCAGGACCCGGGCTTGTCCAGAGGAGGAACATCTCATGGCTCTCGTCCTCGGCAGGGCCTCTTTCCGAGAAGGCACACGTCCGGCTCCTTGTCCCACACGGTTTGTGGCAGCCCTGAAAGCTGTTGCTGGTCTTCACCGTCCCCCTGCAACCTATTCACAGGCACAACAGGATTCGGGACCCGGGCTTGCGTAGAAGAGGAACATCTCATGGCTCTCGTCCTCGGCAGAGCCTGTTTCCGATAAGGCACACGTCCTGCTCCTTGTCCCACACGGAAGGTTGCAGCCCTGAATGCTGTTGCTGGTCTTCACCGTCCCGCTGCAGCTTATTCACAGGCACAAGAGGTTTTGGGACCCGGGCTTGCCCAGAGGAGGAACATCTCATGGCTCTCGTCCTCGGCAGAGCCTGTTTCCGAAAAGGCGCACGTCCCACACCTTATCCCACACGGAAGGTTGCAGCCCTGAAAGATGTTTCTGGTCTTCACCGTCCCCTTGCAGCCTATTTACAGGCACAAGGGGATTCAGGACCCGGGCTTGCCCAGAGAAGGAACATCTCATGGCTCTCGTCCTCGGCAGAGCCTCATTCCGAAAAGGCACACGTCCGGCTCCGTGTCCCAAACGGAAGGTGGCAGCCCTGAAAGCTGTTGCTGGTCTTCACCGTCCACCTGCAGCCTATTCAGAGGCACAACAGCATTCAGGACCCGGGCTTGCCCAGAGGAGGAACATCTCATGGCTCTCGTCCTCGGCAGGGCCTGTTTCCAGAAAGGCACATGTCCGGCTCCTTGTCCCAAACGGAAGGTGGCAGCCCTGAATGCTGTTGCTGGTCTTCACCGTCCCCCTGCAGCCTATTCACAGGCACAACAGGGTCTGGTACCCGGGCTTGCCCAGAGGAGGAACATCTCATGGCTCTCGTCCTCGGCAGAGCCTGTTTCCGAAAAGGCACACGTCCGGCTCCTTGTCCCACGCGGAAGGTGGCAGCCCTGAATGCTGTTGCTGGTCTTCAGGGTCCCCCTGCAGCCTATTCACCGGCACAACAGGATTCAGGACCCGGGCTTGTCCAGAGGAGGAACATCTCATGGCTCTCGTCCTCCGCAGGGCCTATTTCCGAGAAGGCACACGTCCGGTTCCTTGTCCAAACGGAATGTGGCAGCCCTGAAAGCTGTTGCTGGTCTTCACCGTCCCCCTGCAGCCTATTCACCGGCACAACAGGATTCAGGACCCGGACTTGCCCAGAGGAGGAACATCTCATGGCTCTCGTCCTCGCCAGAGCCTGTTTCCGAAAATGCGCACGTCCGGCTCCTTGTCCCACACGGAATGTGGCAGCCCGGAAAGCTGTTGCTGGTCTTCACCGTCCCCCTGCAGCCTATTCACAGGCACAACAGGATTTGGGACCCGGGCTTGCCCAGAGGAGGAACATCTGATGGCTCTCGTCCTCGGCAGAGCCTGTTTCCGAGAAGGCACACGTCCGGCTCCTTGTCCCACACGGAAGGTGGCAGACCTGAATGCTGTTGCTGGTCTTCACCATCCCCCTGCAGCCTATTCACAGGCACAAGAGGATTCAGGACCCGGGCAGGACCCGGGTTTGCCCACAGCAGGAACATCTCATGGCTCTCTTCCTCGGCAGGGCCTGTTTCTTAAAAGGCACACATCCGGCTCCTTGTCCCACACTGAAGGTGGCAGCCCTGAAAGATGTTTCTGGTCTTCACCGTCCCCCTGCAGCCTATTCAGAGGCACAACAGTATTCAGGACCCGGGCTTGCCCAGAGGAGGAACATCTCATGGCTCTCTTCCTCGGCAGGGCCTGTTTCCAGAAAGGCACACGTCCGGCTCCTTGTCCCAAACGGAAGGTGGCAGCCCTGAAAGCTGTTGCTGGTCTTCACCGTCCCCCTGCAGCCTATTCAGAGGCACAACAGGATTCAGGAGCCGGGCTTGCCTAGAGAAGGAACATCTCATGGCTCTCGTCCTCGGCAGAGCCTCATTCCGAAAAGGCACACGTCCGGCTCCGTGTCCCAAACGGAAGGTGGCAGCCCTGAAAGCTGTTGCTGGTCTTCACCGTCCACCTGCAGCCTATTCAGAGGCACAACAGCATTCAGGACCCGGGCTTGCCCAGAGGAGGAACATCTCATGGCTCTCGTCCTCGGCAGGGCCTGTTTCCAGAAAGGCACATGTCCGGCTCCTTGTCCCAAACGGAAGGTGGCAGCCCTGAATGCTGTTGCTGGTCTTCACCGTCCCCCTGCAGCCTATTCACAGGCACAACAGGGTCTGGTACCCGGGCTTGCCCAGAGGAGGAACATCTCATGGCTCTCGTCCTCGGCAGAGCCTGTTTCCGAAAAGGCACACGTCCGCTCCTTGTCCCACGCGGAAGGTGGCAGCCCTGAATGCTGTTGCTGGTCTTCAGGGTCCCCCTGCAGCCTATTCACCGGCACAACAGGATTCAGGACCCGGGCTTGTCCAGAGGAGGAACATCTCATGGCTCTCGTCCTCCGCAGGGCCTATTTCCGAGAAGGCACACGTCCGGTTCCTTGTCCAAACGGAATGTGGCAGCCCTGAAAGCTGTTGCTGGTCTTCACCGTCCCCCTGCAGCCTATTCACCGGCACAACAGGATTCAGGACCCGGACTTGCCCAGAGGAGGAACATCTCATGGCTCTCGTCCTCGGCAGAGCCTGTTTCCGAAAAGGCGCACGTCCGGCTCCTTGTCCCACACGGAATGTGGCAGCCCGGAAAGCTGTTGCTGGTCTTCACCGTCCCCCTGCAGCCTATTCACAGGCACAACAGGATTTGGGACCCGGGCTTGCCCAGAGGAGGAACATCTGATGGCTCTCGTCCTCGGCAGAGCCTGTTTCCGAAAAGGCACACGTCCGGCTCCTTGTCCCACACGGAAGGTGGCAGACCTGAATGCTGTTGCTGGTCTTCACCATCCCCCTGCAGCCTATTCACAGGCACAAGAGGATTCAGGACCCGGGCAGGACCCGGGTTTGCCCACAGCAGGAACATCTCATGGCTCTCTTCCTCGGCAGGGCCTGTTTCCAGAAAGGCACACGTCCGGCTCCTTGTCCCAAACGGAAGGTGGCAGCCCTGAAAGCTGTTGCTGGTCTTCACCGTCCCCCTGCAGCCTATTCAGAGGCACAACAGGATTCAGGAGCCGGGCTTGCCTAGAGGAGGAACATCTCATGGCTCTCGTCCTCGGCAGGGCCTGTTTCCGAGAAGGCACACGTCCGGCTCCTTGTCCCACACGGAAGGTGGCAGCCCTGAAAGCTGTTGCTGGTCTTCACCGTCCCCCTGCAGCCTATTCACAGGCACAACAGGACTTGGGACACGGGCTTGCCCAGAGGAGGAACATCTCATGGCTCTCGTCCTCGGCAGAGCCTGTTTCCAGAAAGGCACACGTCCGGCTCCTTGTCCCACACGGAAGGTGGCAGCCCTGAAAGCTGTTGCTGGTCTTCACCGTCCCCCTGCAGCCTATTCACAGGCACAACAGGATTTGGGACCCGGGCTTGCCCAGAGGAGGAACATCTCATGGCTCTCGTCCTCGGCAGAGCCTGTTTCCGAAAAGGCACACGACCGACTCCTTATCCCACACGGAAGGTTGCAGCCCTGAATGTTGTTGCTGGTCTTCACCATCCCCCTGCAGCCTATTCACAGGCACAAGAGGATTCAGGACCTGGGCAGGACCCGGGCTTGCCCAGAGGAGGAACATCTCATGGCTCTCGTGCTCGGCAGGGCCTGTTTCCAGAAAGGCACACGTCCGGCTCCTTGTCCCAAACGGAAGGTGTCAGCCCTGAATGCTGTTGCTGGTCTTTAACGTCCCCCTGCAGCCTATTCACAGGCACAACAGGATTCAGGACCTGAGCTTGCCCAGAGGAGGAACATCTCATGGCTCTCCTCCTCCGCAGGGCCTGTTTCCAGAAAGGCACACGTCCGGCTCCTTGTCCCACACGGAATGTGGCAGCCCTGAATGCTGTTGCTGGTCTTCACCGTCCCCCTGCACCCTATTCACAGGCACAACAGGATTCAGGACCCGGGCTTGCCCAGAGGAGGAACATCTCATGGCTCTCGTCCTCGGCAGAGCCTCATTCCGAAAAGGCACACGTCCGGCTCCTTGTCCCAAACGGAAGGTGGCAGCCCTGAAAGCTGTTGCTGGTCTTCACCGTCCCCCTGCAGCCTATTCAGAGGCACAACAGGATTCAGGAGCCGGGCTTGCCCAGAGGAGGAACATCTCATGGCTCTCGTCCTCCGCAGGGCCTGTTTCCAGAAAGGCACACGTCCGGCTCCTTGTCCCAAACGGAAGGTGGCAGCCCTGAAAGCTGTTGCTGGTCTTCACCGTCCCCCTGCAGCCTATTCAGAGGCACAACAGGATTCAGGAGCCGGGCTTGCCTAGAGGAGGAACATCTCATGGCTCTCGTCCTCCGCAGGGCCTGTTTCCAGAAAGGCACTCGTCCGGCTACTTGTCCCAAATGGAAGGTGGCAGCCCTGAAAGATGTTGCTGGTCTTCACCGTCCCCCTACAGCCTATTCACAGGCACAGCAGGATTCACGACCCGGGCTTGCCCAGAGGAGGAACATCTGATGGCTCTCGTCCTCGGCAGAGCCTGTTTCCGAGAAGGCACACGTCCGGCTCCTTGTCCCACACGGAAGGTGGTAGACCTGAATGCTGTTGCTGGTCTTCACCATCCCCCTGCAGCCTATTCACAGGCACAAGAGGATTCAGGACCCGGGCAGGACCCGGGTTTGCCCACAGCAGGAACATCTCATGGCTCTCTTCCTCGGCAGGGCCTGTTTCTTAAAAGGCACACATCCGGCTCCTTGTCCCACACTGAAGGTGGCAGCCCTGAAAGATGTTTCTGGTCTTCACCGTCCCCCTGCAGCCTATTCAGAGGCACAACAGTATTCAGGACCCGGGCTTGCCCAGAGGAGGAACATCTCATGGCTCTCTTCCTCGGCAGGGCCTGTTTCCAGAAAGGCACACGTCCGGCTCCTTGTCCCAAACGGAAGGTGGCAGCCCTGAAAGCTGTTGCTGGTCTTCACCGTCCCCCTGCAGCCTATTCAGAGGCACAACAGGATTCAGGAGCCGGGCTTGCCTAGAGGAGGAACATCTCATGGCTCTCGTCCTCGGCAGGGCCTGTTTCCGAGAAGGCACACGTCCGGCTCCTTGTCCCACACGGAAGGTGGCAGCCCTGAAAGCTGTTGCTGGTCTTCACCGTCCCCCTGCAGCCTATTCACAGGCACAACAGGATTTGGGACCCGGGCTTGCCCAGAGGAGGAACATCTCATGGCTCTCGTCCTCGGCAGAGCCTGTTTCCGAAAAGGCACACGACCGAATCCTTATCCCACACGGAAGGTTGCAGCCCTGAATGTTGTTGCTGGTCTTCACCATCCCCCTGCAGCCTATTCACAGGCACAAGAGGATTCAGGACCTGGGCAGGACCCGGGCTTGCCCAGAGGAGGAACATCTCATGGCTCTCGTGCTCGGCAGGGCCTGTTTCCAGAAAGGCACACGTCCGGCTCCTTGTCCCAAACGGAAGGTGTCAGCCCTGAATGCTGTTGCTGGTCTTTAACGTCCCCCTGCAGCCTATTCACAGGCACAACAGGATTCAGGACCTGAGCTTGCCCAGAGGAGGAACATCTCATGGCTCTCCTCCTCCGCAGGGCCTGTTTCCAGAAAGGCACACGTCCGGCTCCTTGTCCCACACGGAATGTGGCAGCCCTGAATGCTGTTGCTGGTCTTCACCGTCCCCCTGCACCCTATTCACAGGCACAACAGGATTCAGGACCCGGGCTTGCCCAGAGGAGGAACATCTCATGGCTCTCGTCCTCGGCAGAGCCTCATTCCGAAAAGGCACACGTCCGGCTCCTTGTCCCAAACGGAAGGTGGCAGCCCTGAAAGCTGTTGCTGGTCTTCACCGTCCCCCTGCAGCCTATTCAGAGGCACAACAGGATTCAGGAGCCGGGCTTGCCCAGAGGAGGAACATCTCATGGCTCTCGTCCTCCGCAGGGCCTGTTTCCAGAAAGGCACACGTCCGGCTCCTTGTCCCAAACGGAAGGTGGCAGCCCTGAAAGCTGTTGCTGGTCTTCACCGTCCCCCTGCAGCCTATTCAGAGGCACAACAGGATTCAGGAGCCGGGCTTGCCTAGAGGAGGAACATCTCATGGCTCTCGTCCTCCGCAGGGCCTGTTTCCAGAAAGGCACTCGTCCGGCTACTTGTCCCAAATGGAAGGTGGCAGCCCTGAAAGATGTTGCTGGTCTACACCATCCCCCTGCAGCCTATTCACAGGCACAAGAGGATTCAGGACCCGGGCAGGACCCGGGTTTGCCCACAGCAGGAACATCTCATGGCTCTCTTCCTCGGCAGGGCCTGTTTCTTAAAAGGCACACATCCGGCTCCTTGTCCCACACTGAAGGTGGCAGCCCTGAAAGATGTTTCTGGTCTTCACCGTCCCCCTGCAGCCTATTCAGAGGCACAACAGTATTCAGGACCCGGGCTTGCCCAGAGGAGGAACATCTCATGGCTCTCTTCCTCGGCAGGGCCTGTTTCCAGAAAGGCACACGTCCGGCTCCTTGTCCCAAACAGAAGATGGCAGCCCTGAATGCTGTTGCTGGTCTTCACCGTCCCCCTGCAGCCTATTCACAGGCACAACAGGATTCAGGACCCGGGTTTGCCCAGAGGAGGAACATCTCATGGCTCTCGTCCTCGGCAGAGCCTGTTTCCGAAAAGGCGCACGTTCGGCTCCTTGTCCCACACGGAATGTGGCAGCCCGGAAAGCTGTTGCTGGTCTTCACCGTCCCCCTGCAGCCTATTCACAGGCACAACAGGATTTGGGACCCGGGCTTGCCCAGAGGAGGAACATCTCATGGCTCTCGTCCTCGGCAGAGCCTGTTTCCGAGAAGGCACACGTCCGGCTCCTTGTCCCACACGGAAGGTGGCAGACCTGAATGCTGTTGCTGGTCTTCACCATCCCCCTGCAGCCTATTCACAGGCACAAGAGGATTCAGGACCCGGTCAGGACCCGAGTTTGCCCACAAGAGGAACATCTCATGGATCTCTTCCTCGGCAGGGCCTGTTTCCAGAAAGGCACACGTCCGGCTCCTTGTCCCAAACGGAAGGTGGCAGCCCTGAAAGATGTTGCTGGTCTTCACCGTCCCCCTGCAGCCTATTCAGAGGCACAACAGGATTCAGGAGCCGGGCTTGCCTAGAGGAGGAACATCTCATGGCTCTCGTCCTCGGCAGGGCCTGTTTCCGAGAAGGCACACGTCCGGCTCCTTGTCCCACACGGAAGGTGGCAGCCCTGAAAGCTGTTGCTGGTCTTCACCGTCCCCCTGCAGCCTATTCACAGGCACAACAGGATTCAGGACCCGGGCTTGCCCAGAGGAGGAACATCTCATGGCTCTCGTCCTCGGCAGAGCCTCATTCCGAAAAGGCACACGTCCGGCTCCTTGTCCCAAACGGAAGGTGGCAGCCCTGAAAGATGTTGCTGGTCTTCACCGTCCCCCTGCAGCCTATTCACAGGCACAACAGGATTCAGGAGCCGGGCTTGCCCAGAGGAGGAACATCTCATGGCTCTCGTCCTCGGCAGGGCCTGTTTCCGAGAAGGCACACGTCCGGCTCCTTGTCCCCCACGGAAGGTGGCAGTCCTGAAAGCTGTTGCTGGTCTTCACCGTCCCCCTGCAGTCTATTCACAGGTACAACAGGATCTGGGACCCGGGCTTGCCCAGAGGAGGAACATCTCATGGATCTCGTCCTCGGCAGGGCCTGTTTCCGAGAATGCACACGTCCGGCTCCTTGTCCCACACGGAAGGTGGCAGCCCTGAAAGCTGTTGCTGGTCTTCACCGTCCACCTGCAGCCTATTCACAGGCACAACAGGATTCAGGGCCAGGGCAGGACCCGGGCTTGCCCAGAGGAGGAACATCTCATGGCTCTCGTCCTCGGCAGAGCCTTATTCCGAAAAGGCACACATCCGGCTCCTTGTCCCACACGGAAGGTGGCAGCCCGGAAAGCTGTTGCTGGTCTTCACCATCCCCCTGCAGCCTATTCACAGGCACAAGAGGATTCAGTACCCGGGCAGGACCCGGGTTTGCCCAGAGGAGGAACATCTCATGGCTCTCTTCCTCGGCAGGGCCTGTTTCCAGAAAGGCACACGTCCGGCTCCTTGTCCCAAACAGAAGATGGCAGCCCTGAATGCTGTTGCTGGTCTTCACCGTCCCCCTGCAGCCTATTCACAGGCACAACAGGATTTGGGACCCGGGCTTGCCCAGAGGAGGAACATCTGATGGCTCTCGTCCTCGGCAGAGCCTGTTTCCGAGAAGGCACACGTCCGGCTCCTTGTCCCACACGGAAGGTGGCAGACCTGAATGCTGTTGCTGGTCTTCACCATCCCCCTGCAGCCTATTCACAGGCACAACAGGATTCAGGACCCGGTCAGGACCCGGGTTTGCCCACAAGAGGAACATCTCATGGCTCTCTTCCTCGGCAGGGCCTGTTTCCAGAAAGGCACACGTCCGGCTCCTTGTCCCAAACGGAAGGTGGCAGCCCTGAAAGATGTTGCTGGTCTTCACCGTCCCCCTGCAGCCTATTCACAGGCACAACAGGATTAAGGAGCCGGGCTTGCCTAGAGGAGGAACATCTCATGGCTCTCGTCCTCGGCAGGGCCTGTTTCCGAGAAGGCACACGTCCGGCTCCTTGTCCCCCACGGAAGGTGGCAGCCCTGAAAGCTGTTGCTGGTCTTCACCGTCCCCCTGCAGTCTATTCACAGGTACAACAGGATCTGGGACCCGGGCTTGCCCAGAGGAGGAACATCTCATGGATCTCGTCCTCGGCAGGGCCTGTTTCCGAGAATGCACACGTCCGGCTCCTTGTCCCAAACGGAAGGTGGCAGCCCTGAAAGCTGTTGCTGGTCTTCACCGTCCACCTGCAGCCTATTCACAGGCACAACAGGATTCAGGGCCAGGGCAGGACCCGTGCTTGCCCAGAGGAGGAACATCTCATGGCTCTCGTCCTCGGCAGAGCCTGATTCCGGAAAGGCACACATCCGGCTCCTTGTCCCACACGGAAGGTGGCAGCCCTGAAAGCTGTTGCTGCTCTTCACCGTCCCCCTGCAGCCTATTCACAGGTACAACAGGATTCAGGACCCGGTCTTGCCCAGAGGAGGAACATCTCATGGATCTCGTCCTCGGCAGAGCCTGATTCCGAAAAGGCACACGTCCGACTCCTTATCCCACACGGAAGGTTGCAGCCCTGAATGCTGTTGCTGGTCTTCACCGTCCCCCTGCAGCCTATTCACAGGCACAACAGCATTCAGGACCCGGGCTTGCCCAGAGGAGGAACATCTCATGGCTCTCGTCCTCGGCAGGGCCTGTTTCCGAGAAGGCACACGTCTGGATCCTTGTCCCACACGGAAGGTGGCAGCCCTGAAAGATGTTTCTGGTCTTCACCGTCCCCCTGCAGCCTATTTACAGGCACAAGGGTATTCAGGACCCGGGCTTGCGTAGAGGAGGAACATCTCATGGCTCTCGTCCTCGGCAGAGCCTCATTCCGAAAAGGCACACGTCCGGCTCCTTGTCCCACACGGTTTGTGGCAGCCCTGAAAGCTGTTGCTGGTCTTCACCGTCCCCCTGCAGTCTATTCACAGGCACAAAAGCATTCAGTACCCGGGCTTGCCCAGAGGAGGAACATCTCATGGCTCTCGTCCTCGGCAGGGCCTGTTTCCGAGAAGGCACACGTCCGGCTCCTTGTCCCAAACGGAAGGTGGCAGCCCTGAAAGATGTTGCTGGTCTTCACCGTCCCCCTGCAGCCTATTTACAGGCACAAGGGTATTCAGGACCCGGGCTTGCCCAGAGGAGGAACATCTCATGGCTCTCGTCCTCGGCAGAGCCTGATTCCGAAAAGGCACACGTCCGACTCCTTGTCCCACACGGAAGGTTGCAGCCCTGAATACTGTTGCTGGTCTTCACCGTCCCCCTGCAGCCTATTCACAGTCACAACAGCATTCAGGACCCGGGCTTGCCCAGAGGAGGAACATCTCATGGCTCTCGTCCTTGGCAGGGCCTGTTTCCAGAAAGGCACATGTCCGGCTCCTTGTCCCACGCGGAAGGTGGCAGCCCTGAATGCTGTTGCTGGTCTTCACCGTCCACCTGCAGCCTATTCACAGGCACAACAGGGTCTGGTACCCGGGCTTGCCCAGAGGAGAAACATCTCATGGCTCTCGTCCTCGGCAGAGCCTGTTTCCGAAAAGGCACACGTCCGGCTCATTGTCCCACGCGGAAGGTGGCAGCCCTGAATGCTGTTGCTGGTCTTCAGGGTCCCCCTGCAGCCTATTCACCGGCACAACAGGATTCAGGACCCGGGCTTGTCCAGAGGAGGAACATCTCATGGCTCTCGTCCTCGGCAGGGCCTATTTCCGAGAAGGCACACGTCCGGCTCCTTGTCCAAACGGAAGGTGGCAGCCCTGAAAGCTGTTGCTGGTCTTCACCATCCCCCTGCAGTCTATTCACAGGTACAACAGGATCTGGGACCCGGGCTTGCCCAGAGGAGGAACATCTCATGGATCTCGTCCTCGGCAGGGCCTGTTTCCGAGAATGCACACGTCCGGCTCCTTGTCCCACACGGAAGGTGGCAGCCCTGAAAGCTGTTGCTGGTCTTCACCGTCCCCCTGCAGCCTATTCACAGGCACAACAGGATTCAGGGCCAGGGCAGGACCCGGGCTTGCCCAGAGGAGGAACATCTCATGGCTCTCGTCCTCGGCAGAGCCTGATTCCGAAAAGGAACACATCCGGCTCCTTGTCCCACACGGAAGGTGGCAGCCCGGAAAGATGTTGCTGGTCTTCACCATCCCCCTGCAGCCTATTCACAGGCACAAGAGGATTCAGGACCCGGGCAGGACCCGGGTTTGCCCACAGCAGGAACATCTCATGGCTCTCTTCCTCGGCAGGGCCTGTTTCTTAAAAGGCACACGTCTGGCTCCTTGTCCCACACTGAAGATGGCAGCCCTGAAAAATGTTTCTGGTCTTCACCGTCCCCCTGCAGCCTATTCAGAGGCACAACAATATTCAGGACCCGGGCTTGCCCAGAGGAGGAACATCTCATGGCTCTCTTCCTCGTCAGGGCCTGTTTCCAGAAAGGCACACGTCCAGCTCCTTGTCTCAAACGGAATGTGGCAGCCCTGAAAGCTGTTGCTGGTCTTCACCGTCCCCCTGCAGCCTATTCAGAGGCACAACAGGATTCAGGAGCCGGGCTTGCCTAGAGGAGGAACATCTCATGGCTCTCGTCCTCGGCAGAGCCTCATTCCGAAAAGGCACACGTCCGGCTCCTTGTCCCAAACGGAAGGTGGCAGCCCTGAATGCTGTTGCTGGTCTTCAGGGTCCCCCTGCAGCCTATTCACCGGCACAACAGGATTCAGGACCCGGGCTTGTCCAGAGGAGGAACATCTCATGGCTCTCGTCCTCCGCAGGGCCTATTTCCGAGAAGGCACACGTCCGGTTCCTTGTCCAAACGGAATGTGGCAGCCCGGAAAGCTGTTGCTGGTCTTCACCGTCCCCCTGCAGCCTATTCACCGGCACAACAGGATTCAGGACCCGGACTTGCCCAGAGGAGGAACATCTCATGGCTCTCGTCCTCGGCAGAGCCTCATTCCGAAAAGGCACACGTCCGGCTCCTTGTCCCAAACGGAAGGTGGCAGCCCTGAAAGCTGTTGCTGGTCTTCACCGTCCCCCTGCAGCCTATTCACAGGCACAACAGCATTCAGTACCCGGGCTTGCCCAGAGGAGGAACATCTCATGGCTCTCGTCCTCGGCAGGGCCTGTTTCCGAGAAGGCACACGTCTGGATCCTTGTCCCACACGGAAGGTGGCAGCCCTGAAAGATGTTTCTGGTCTTCACCGTCCCCCTGCAGCCTATTTACAGGCACAAGGGTATTCAGGACCCGGGCTTGCCCAGAGGAGGAACATCTCATGGCTCTCGTCCTCGGCAGGGCCTGTTTCCAGAAAGGCACATGTCCGGCTCCTTGTCCCAAAAGGAAGGTGGCAGCCCTGAATGCTATTGCTGGTCTTCACCGTCCCCCTGCAGCCTATTCACAGGCACAACAGGGTCTGGTACCCGGGCTTGCCCAGAGGAGGAACATCTCATGGCTCTCGTCCTCGGCAGAGCCTGTTTCCAAAAAGGCACACGTCCGGCTCCTTGTCCCACGCGGAAGGTGGCAGCCCTGAATGCTGTTGCTGGTCTTCAGGGTCCCCCTGCAGCCTATTCAGAGGCACAACAGGATTCAGGACCCGGGCTTGTCCAGAGGAGGAACATCTCATGGCTCTCGTCCTCGGCAGGGCCTCTTTCCGAGAAGGCACACGTCCGGCTCCTTGTCCCACACGGTTTGTGGCAGCCCTGAAAGCTGTTGCTGGTCTTCACCGTCCCCCTGCAACCTATTCACAGGCACAACACGATTCGGGACCCGGGCTTGCGTAGAAGAGGAACATCTCATGGCTCTCGTCCTCGGCAGAGCCTGTTTCCGATAAGGCACACGTCCTGCTCCTTGTCCCACACGGAAGGTTGCAGCCCTGAATGCTGTTGCTGGTCTTCACCGTCCCGCTGCAGCTTATTCACAGGCACAAGAGGTTTTGGGACCCGGGCTTGCCCAGAGGAGGAACATCTCATGGCTCTCGTCCTCGGCAGAGCCTGATTCCGAAAAGGCACACGTCCGACACCTTATCCCACACGGAAGGTTGCAGCCCTGAAAGATGTTTCTGGTCTTCACCGTCCCCTTGCAGCCTATTTACAGGCACAAGGGGATTCAGGACCCGGGCTTGCCCAGAGAAGGAACATCTCATGGCTCTCGTCCTCGGCAGAGCCTCATTCCGAAAAGGCACACGTCCGGCTCCGTGTCCCAAACGGAAGGTGGCAGCCCTGAAAGCTGTTGCTGGTCTTCACCGTCCACCTGCAGCCTATTCAGAGGCACAACAGGATTCAGGAGCCGGGCTTGCCCAGAGGAGGAACATCTCATGGCTCTCGTCCTCCGCAGGGCCTGTTTCCAGAAAGGCACACGTCCGGCTCCTTGTCCCAAACGGAAGGTGGCAGCCCTGAAAGCTGTTGCTGGTCTTCACCGTCCCCCTGCAGCCTATTCAGAGGCACAACAGCATTCAGGACCCGGGCTTGCCTAGAGGAGGAACATCTCATGGCTCTCGTCCTCCGCAGGGCCTGTTTCCAGAAAGGCACTCGTCCGGCTACTTGTCCCAAATGGAAGGTGGCAGCCCTGAAAGATGTTGCTGGTCTACACCGTCCCCCTACAGCCTATTCACAGGCACAGCAGGATTCACGACCCGGGCTTGCCCAGAGGAGGAACATCTCATGGCTCTCGTCCTCCGCAGGGCCTGTTTCCAGAAAGGCACACGTCCGGCTCCTTGTCCCAAACAGAAGATGGCAGCCCTGAATGCTGTTGCTGGTCTTCACCGTCCACCTGCAGCCTATTCAGAGGCACAACAGGATTCAGGAGCCGGGCTTGCCCAGAGGAGGAACATCTCATGGCTCTCGTCCTCGGCACGGCCTGTTTCCAGAAAGGCACATGTCCGGCTCCTTGTCCCAAACGGAAGGTGGCAGCCCTGAATGCTGTTGCTGGTCTTCACCGTCCCCCTGCAGCCTATTCACAGGCACAACAGGGTCTGGTACCCGGGCTTGCCCAGAGGAGGAACATCTCATGGCTCTCGTCCTCGGCAGGGCCTATTTCCGAGAAGGCACACGTCCGGCTCCTTGTCCAAACGGAAGGTGGCAGCCCTGAAAGCTGTTGCTGGTCTTCACCATCCCCCTGCAGTCTATTCACAGGTACAACAGGATCTGGGACCCGGGCTTGCCCAGAGGAGGAACATCTCATGGATCTCGTCCTCGGCAGGGCCTGTTTCCGAGAATGCACACGTCCGGCTCCTTGTCCCACACGGAAGGTGGCAGCCCTGAAAGCTGTTGCTGGTCTTCACCGTCCACCTGCAGCCTATTCACAGGCACAACAGGATTCAGGGCCAGGGCAGGACCCGGGCTTGCCCAGAGGAGGAACATCTCATGGCTCTCGTCCTCGGCAGAGCCTGATTCCGAAAAGGAACACATCCGGCTCCTTGTCCCACACGGAAGGTGGCAGCCCGGAAAGATGTTGCTGGTCTTCACCATCCCCCTGCAGCCTATTCACAGGCACAAGAGGATTCAGGACCCGGGCAGGACCCGGGTTTGCCCAGAGGAGGAACATCTCATGGCTCTCGTCCTCGGCAGGGCCTGTTTCTTAAAAGGCACACGTCTGGCTCCTTGTCCCACACTGAAGATGGCAGCCCTGAAAAATGTTTCTGGTCTTCACCGTCCCCCTGCAGCCTATTCAGAGGCACAACAATATTCAGGACCCGGGCTTGCCCAGAGGAGGAACATCTCATGGCTCTCTTCCTCGTCAGGGCCTGTTTCCAGAAAGGCACACGTCCAGCTCCTTGTCTCAAACGGAATGTGGCAGCCCTGAAAGCTGTTGCTGGTCTTCACCGTCCCCCTGCAGCCTATTCAGAGGCACAACAGGATTCAGGAGCCGGGCTTGCCTAGAGGAGGAACATCTCATGGCTCTCGTCCTCGGCAGAGCCTCATTCCGAAAAGGCACACGTCCGGCTCCTTGTCCCAAACGGAAGGTGGCAGCCCTGAATGCTGTTGCTGGTCTTCAGGGTCCCCCTGCAGCCTATTCACCGGCACAACAGGATTCAGGACCCGGGCTTGTCCAGAGGAGGAACATCTCATGGCTCTCGTCCTCCGCAGGGCCTATTTCCGAGAAGGCACACGTCCGGTTCCTTGTCCAAACGGAATGTGGCAGCCCGGAAAGCTGTTGCTGGTCTTCACCGTCCCCCTGCAGCCTATTCACCGGCACAACAGGATTCAGGACCCGGACTTGCCCAGAGGAGGAACATCTCATGGCTCTCGTCCTCGGCAGAGCCTCATTCCGAAAAGGCACACGTCCGGCTCCTTGTCCCAAACGGAAGGTGGCAGCCCTGAAAGCTGTTGCTGGTCTTCACCGTCCCCCTGCAGCCTATTCACAGGCACAACAGCATTCAGTACCCGGGCTTGCCCAGAGGAGGAACATCTCATGGCTCTCGTCCTCGGCAGGGCCTGTTTCCGAGAAGGCACACGTCTGGATCCTTGTCCCACACGGAAGGTGGCAGCCCTGAAAGATGTTTCTGGTCTTCACCGTCCCCCTGCAGCCTATTTACAGGCACAAGGGTATTCAGGACCCGGGCTTGCCCAGAGGAGGAACATCTCATGGCTCTCGTCCTCGGCAGGGCCTGTTTCCAGAAAGGCACATGTCCGGCTCCTTGTCCCAAAAGGAAGGTGGCAGCCCTGAATGCTATTGCTGGTCTTCACCGTCCCCCTGCAGCCTATTCACAGGCACAACAGGGTCTGGTACCCGGGCTTGCCCAGAGGAGGAACATCTCATGGCTCTCGTCCTCGGCAGAGCCTGTTTCCAAAAAGGCACACGTCCGGCTCCTTGTCCCACGCGGAAGGTGGCAGCCCTGAATGCTGTTGCTGGTCTTCAGGGTCCCCCTGCAGCCTATTCAGAGGCACAACAGGATTCAGGACCCGGGCTTGTCCAGAGGAGGAACATCTCATGGCTCTCGTCCTCGGCAGGGCCTCTTTCCGAGAAGGCACACGTCCGGCTCCTTGTCCCACACGGTTTGTGGCAGCCCTGAAAGCTGTTGCTGGTCTTCACCGTCCCCCTGCAACCTATTCACAGGCACAACACGATTCGGGACCCGGGCTTGCGTAGAAGAGGAACATCTCATGGCTCTCGTCCTCGGCAGAGCCTGTTTCCGATAAGGCACACGTCCTGCTCCTTGTCCCACACGGAAGGTTGCAGCCCTGAATGCTGTTGCTGGTCTTCACCGTCCCGCTGCAGCTTATTCACAGGCACAAGAGGTTTTGGGACCCGGGCTTGCCCAGAGGAGGAACATCTCATGGCTCTCGTCCTCGGCAGAGCCTGATTCCGAAAAGGCACACGTCCGACACCTTATCCCACACGGAAGGTTGCAGCCCTGAAAGATGTTTCTGGTCTTCACCGTCCCCTTGCAGCCTATTTACAGGCACAAGGGGATTCAGGACCCGGGCTTGCCCAGAGAAGGAACATCTCATGGCTCTCGTCCTCGGCAGAGCCTCATTCCGAAAAGGCACACGTCCGGCTCCGTGTCCCAAACGGAAGGTGGCAGCCCTGAAAGCTGTTGCTGGTCTTCACCGTCCACCTGCAGCCTATTCAGAGGCACAACAGGATTCAGGAGCCGGGCTTGCCCAGAGGAGGAACATCTCATGGCTCTCGTCCTCCGCAGGGCCTGTTTCCAGAAAGGCACACGTCCGGCTCCTTGTCCCAAACGGAAGGTGGCAGCCCTGAAAGCTGTTGCTGGTCTTCACCGTCCCCCTGCAGCCTATTCAGAGGCACAACAGCATTCAGGACCCGGGCTTGCCTAGAGGAGGAACATCTCATGGCTCTCGTCCTCCGCAGGGCCTGTTTCCAGAAAGGCACTCGTCCGGCTACTTGTCCCAAATGGAAGGTGGCAGCCCTGAAAGATGTTGCTGGTCTACACCGTCCCCCTACAGCCTATTCACAGGCACAGCAGGATTCACGACCCGGGCTTGCCCAGAGGAGGAACATCTCATGGCTCTCGTCCTCCGCAGGGCCTGTTTCCAGAAAGGCACACGTCCGGCTCCTTGTCCCAAACAGAAGATGGCAGCCCTGAATGCTGTTGCTGGTCTTCACCGTCCACCTGCAGCCTATTCAGAGGCACAACAGGATTCAGGAGCCGGGCTTGCCCAGAGGAGGAACATCTCATGGCTCTCGTCCTCGGCACGGCCTGTTTCCAGAAAGGCACATGTCCGGCTCCTTGTCCCAAACGGAAGGTGGCAGCCCTGAATGCTGTTGCTGGTCTTCACCGTCCCCCTGCAGCCTATTCACAGGCACAACAGGGTCTGGTACCCGGGCTTGCCCAGAGGAGGAACATCTCATGGCTCTCGTCCTCGGCAGGGCCTATTTCCGAGAAGGCACACGTCCGGCTCCTTGTCCAAACGGAAGGTGGCAGCCCTGAAAGCTGTTGCTGGTCTTCACCATCCCCCTGCAGTCTATTCACAGGTACAACAGGATCTGGGACCCGGGCTTGCCCAGAGGAGGAACATCTCATGGATCTCGTCCTCGGCAGGGCCTGTTTCCGAGAATGCACACGTCCGGCTCCTTGTCCCACACGGAAGGTGGCAGCCCTGAAAGCTGTTGCTGGTCTTCACCGTCCACCTGCAGCCTATTCACAGGCACAACAGGATTCAGGGCCAGGGCAGGACCCGGGCTTGCCCAGAGGAGGAACATCTCATGGCTCTCGTCCTCGGCAGAGCCTGATTCCGAAAAGGAACACATCCGGCTCCTTGTCCCACACGGAAGGTGGCAGCCCGGAAAGATGTTGCTGGTCTTCACCATCCCCCTGCAGCCTATTCACAGGCACAAGAGGATTCAGGACCCGGGCAGGACCCGGGTTTGCCCACAGCAGGAACATCTCATGGCTCTCTTCCTCGGCAGGGCCTGTTTCTTAAAAGGCACACGTCTGGCTCCTTGTCCCACACTGAAGATGGCAGCCCTGAAAAATGTTTCTGGTCTTCACCGTCCCCCTGCAGCCTATTCAGAGGCACAACAATATTCAGGACCCGGGCTTGCCCAGAGGAGGAACATCTCATGGCTCTCTTCCTCGGCAGGGCCTGTTTCCAGAAAGGCACACGTCCAGCTCCTTGTCTCAAACGGAATGTGGCAGCCCTGAAAGCTGTTGCTGGTCTTCACCGTCCCCCTGCAGCCTATTCAGAGGCACAACAGGATTCAGGAGCCGGGCTTGCCTAGAGGAGGAACATCTCATGGCTCTCGTCCTCGGCAGAGCCTCATTCCGAAAAGGCACACGTCCGGCTCCTTGTCCCAAACGGAAGGTGGCAGCCCTGAATGCTGTTGCTGGTCTTCAGGGTCCCCCTGCAGCCTATTCACCGGCACAACAGGATTCAGGACCCGGGCTTGTCCAGAGGAGGAACATCTCATGGCTCTCGTCCTCCGCAGGGCCTATTTCCGAGAAGGCACACGTCCGGTTCCTTGTCCAAACGGAATGTGGCAGCCCGGAAAGCTGTTGCTGGTCTTCACCGTCCCCCTGCAGCCTATTCACCGGCACAACAGGATTCAGGACCCGGACTTGCCCAGAGGAGGAACATCTCATGGCTCTCGTCCTCGGCAGAGCCTCATTCCGAAAAGGCACACGTCCGGCTCCTTGTCCCAAACGGAAGGTGGCAGCCCTGAAAGCTGTTGCTGGTCTTCACCGTCCCCCTGCAGCCTATTCACAGGCACAACAGCATTCAGTACCCGGGCTTGCCCAGAGGAGGAACATCTCATGGCTCTCGTCCTCGGCAGGGCCTGTTTCCGAGAAGGCACACGTCTGGATCCTTGTCCCACACGGAAGGTGGCAGCCCTGAAAGATGTTTCTGGTCTTCACCGTCCCCCTGCAGCCTATTTACAGGCACAAGGGTATTCAGGACCCGGGCTTGCCCAGAGGAGGAACATCTCATGGCTCTCGTCCTCGGCAGGGCCTGTTTCCAGAAAGGCACATGTCCGGCTCCTTGTCCCAAAAGGAAGGTGGCAGCCCTGAATGCTATTGCTGGTCTTCACCGTCCCCCTGCAGCCTATTCACAGGCACAACAGGGTCTGGTACCCGGGCTTGCCCAGAGGAGGAACATCTCATGGCTCTCGTCCTCGGCAGAGCCTGTTTCCAAAAAGGCACACGTCCGGCTCCTTGTCCCACGCGGAAGGTGGCAGCCCTGAATGCTGTTGCTGGTCTTCAGGGTCCCCCTGCAGCCTATTCAGAGGCACAACAGGATTCAGGACCCGGGCTTGTCCAGAGGAGGAACATCTCATGGCTCTCGTCCTCGGCAGGGCCTCTTTCCGAGAAGGCACACGTCCGGCTCCTTGTCCCACACGGTTTGTGGCAGCCCTGAAAGCTGTTGCTGGTCTTCACCGTCCCCCTGCAACCTATTCACAGGCACAACACGATTCGGGACCCGGGCTTGCGTAGAAGAGGAACATCTCATGGCTCTCGTCCTCGGCAGAGCCTGTTTCCGATAAGGCACACGTCCTGCTCCTTGTCCCACACGGAAGGTTGCAGCCCTGAATGCTGTTGCTGGTCTTCACCGTCCCGCTGCAGCTTATTCACAGGCACAAGAGGTTTTGGGACCCGGGCTTGCCCAGAGGAGGAACATCTCATGGCTCTCGTCCTCGGCAGAGCCTGATTCCGAAAAGGCACACGTCCGACACCTTATCCCACACGGAAGGTTGCAGCCCTGAAAGATGTTTCTGGTCTTCACCGTCCCCTTGCAGCCTATTTACAGGCACAAGGGGATTCAGGACCCGGGCTTGCCCAGAGAAGGAACATCTCATGGCTCTCGTCCTCGGCAGAGCCTCATTCCGAAAAGGCACACGTCCGGCTCCGTGTCCCAAACGGAAGGTGGCAGCCCTGAAAGCTGTTGCTGGTCTTCACCGTCCACCTGCAGCCTATTCAGAGGCACAACAGGATTCAGGAGCCGGGCTTGCCCAGAGGAGGAACATCTCATGGCTCTCGTCCTCCGCACGGCCTGTTTCCAGAAAGGCACATGTCCGGCTCCTTGTCCCAAACGGAAGGTGGCAGCCCTGAATGCTGTTGCTGGTCTTCACCGTCCCCCTGCAGCCTATTCACAGGCACAACAGGGTCTGGTACCCGGGCTTGCCCAGAGGAGGAACATCTCATGGCTCTCGTCCTCGGCAGAGCCTGTTTCCGAAAAGGCACACGTCCGGCTCCTTGTCCCACGCGGAAGGTGGCAGCCCTGAATGCTGTTGCTGGTCTTCAGGGTCCCCCTGCAGCCTATTCACCGGCACAACAGGATTCAGGACCCGGGCTTGTCCAGAGGAGGAACATCTCATGGCTCTCGTCCTCCGCAGGGCCTATTTCCGAGAAGGCACACGTCCGGTTCCTTGTCCAAACGGAATGTGGCAGCCCTGAAAGCTGTTGCTGGTCTTCACCGTCCCCCTGCAGCCTATTCACCGGCACAACAGGATTCAGGACCCGGACTTGCCCAGAGGAGGAACATCTCATGGCTCTCGTCCTCGGCAGAGCCTCATTCCGAAAAGGCACACGTCCGGCTCCTTGTCCCAAACGGAAGGTGGCAGCCCTGAAAGCTGTTGCTGGTCTTCACCGTCCCCCTGCAGCCTATTCACAGGCACAACAGCATTCAGTACCCGGGCTTGCCCAGAGGAGGAACATCTCATGGCTCTCGTCCTCGGCAGGGCCTGTTTCCGAGAAGGCACACGTCTGGATCCTTGTCCCAAACGGAAGGTGGCAGCCCTGAAAGATGTTTCTGGTCTTCACCGTCCCCCTGCAGCCTATTTACAGGCACAAGGGTATTCAGGACCCGGGCTTGCCCAGAGGAGGAACATCTCATGGCTCTCGTCCTCGGCAGGGCCTGTTTCCAGAAAGGCACATGTCCGGCTCCTTGTCCCAAAAGGAAGGTGGGAGCCCTGAATGCTATTGCTGGTCTTCACCGTCCCCCTGCAGCCTATTCACAGGCACAACAGGGTCTGGTACCCGGGCTTGCCCAGAGGAGGAACATCTCATGGCTCTCGTCCTCGGCAGAGCCTGTTTCCAAAAAGGCACACGTCCGGCTCCTTGTCCCACGCGGAAGGTGGCAGCCCTGAATGCTGTTGCTGGTCTTCAGGGTCCCCCTGCAGCCTATTCAGAGGCACAACAGGATTCAGGACCCGGGCTTGTCCAGAGGAGGAACATCTCATGGCTCTCGTCCTCGGCAGGGCCTCTTTCCGAGAAGGCACACGTCCGGCTCCTTGTCCCACACGGTTTGTGGCAGCCCTGAAAGCTGTTGCTGGTCTTCACCGTCCCCCTGCAACCTATTCACAGGCACAACACGATTCGGGACCCGGGCTTGCGTAGAAGAGGAACATCTCATGGCTCTCGTCCTCGGCAGAGCCTGTTTCCGATAAGGCACACGTCCTGCTCCTTGTCCCACACGGAAGGTTGCAGCCCTGAATGCTGTTGCTGGTCTTCACCGTCCCGCTGCAGCTTATTCACAGGCACAAGAGGTTTTGGGACCCGGGCTTGCCCAGAGGAGGAACATCTCATGGCTCTCGTCCTCGGCAGAGCCTGATTCCGAAAAGGCACACGTCCGACACCTTATCCCACACGGAAGGTTGCAGCCCTGAAAGATGTTTCTGGTCTTCACCGTCCCCTTGCAGCCTATTTACAGGCACAAGGGGATTCAGGACCCGGGCTTGCCCAGAGAAGGAACATCTCATGGCTCTCGTCCTCGGCAGAGCCTCATTCCGAAAAGGCACACGTCCGGCTCCGTGTCCCAAACGGAAGGTGGCAGCCCTGAAAGCTGTTGCTGGTCTTCACCGTCCACCTGCAGCCTATTCAGAGGCACAACAGGATTCAGGAGCCGGGCTTGCCCAGAGGAGGAACATCTCATGGCTCTCGTCCTCCGCAGGGCCTGTTTCCAGAAAGGCACACGTCCGGCTCCTTGTCCCAAACGGAAGGTGGCAGCCCTGAAAGCTGTTGCTGGTCTTCACCGTCCCCCTGCAGCCTATTCAGAGGCACAACAGGATTCAGGAGCCGGGCTTGCCTAGAGGAGGAACATCTCATGGCTCTCGTCCTCCGCAGGGCCTGTTTCCAGAAAGGCACTCGTCCGGCTACTTGTCCCAAATGGAAGGTGGCAGCCCTGAAAGATGTTGCTGGTCTACACCGTCCCCCTACAGCCTATTCACAGGCACAGCAGGATTCACGACCCGGGCTTGCCCAGAGGAGGAACATCTCATGGCTCTCGTCCTCCGCAGGGCCTGTTTCCAGAAAGGCACACGTCCGGCTCCTTGTCCCAAACAGAAGATGGCAGCCCTGAATGCTGTTGCTGGTCTTCACCGTCCACCTGCAGCCTATTCAGAGGCACAACAGGATTCAGGAGCCGGGCTTGCCCAGAGGAGGAACATCTCATGGCTCTCGTCCTCGGCACGGCCTGTTTCCAGAAAGGCACATGTCCGGCTCCTTGTCCCAAACGGAAGGTGGCAGCCCTGAATGCTGTTGCTGGTCTTCACCGTCCCCCTGCAGCCTATTCACAGGCACAACAGGGTCTGGTACCCGGGCTTGCCCAGAGGAGGAACATCTCATGGCTCTCGTCCTCGGCAGAGCCTGTTTCCGAAAAGGCACACGTCCGGCTCCTTGTCCCACGCGGAAGGTGGCAGCCCTGAATGCTGTTGCTGGTCTTCAGGGTCCCCCTGCAGCCTATTCACCGGCACAACAGCATTCAGGAGCCGGGCTTGCCTAGAGGAGGAACATCTCATGGCTCTCGTCCTCGGCAGGGCCTGTTTCCGAGAAGGCACACGTCCGGCTCCTTGTCCCCCACGGAAGGTGGCAGCCCTGAAAGCTGTTGCTGGTCTTCACCGTCCCCCTGCAGCCTATTCACAGGCACAACAGGATTCAGGACCTGGGCTTGCCCAGAGGAGGAACATCTCATGGCTCTCGTCCTCGGCAGAGCCTCATTCCGAAAAGGCACACATCCGGCTCCTTGTCCCACACGGAAGGTGGCAGACCTGAAAGCTGTTGCTGGTCTTCACCGTCCCCCTGCAGTCTATTCACAGGTACAACAGGATCTGGGACCCGGGCTTGCCCAGAGGAGGAACATCTCATGGCTCTCGTCCTCGGCAGGGCCTGTTTCCGAGAATGCACACGTCCGGCTCCTTGTCCCACACGGAAGGTGGCAGCCCTGAAAGCTGTTGCTGGTCTTCACCGTCCACCTGCAGCCTATTCACAGGCACAACAGGATTCAGGGCCAGGGCAGGACCCGGGCTTGCACAGAGGAGGAACATCTCATGGATCTCGTCCTCGGCAGAGCCTGATTCCGAAAAGGCACACGTCCGGCTCCATGTCCCACACGGAAGGTGGCAGCCCTGAATGCTGTTGCTGGTCTTCACCGTCCCCCTGCAGCCTATTCACAGGCACAACAGCATTCAGTACCCGGGCTTGCCCAGAGGATGAACATCTCATGGCTCTCGTCCTCGGCAGAGCCTGTTTCCGAGAAGGCACACGTCCGGCTCCTTGTCCCACACGGAAGGTGGCAGCCCTGAATGCTGTTGCTGGTCTTCACCGTCCCCCTGCAGTCTATTCACAGGCACAAAAGCATTCAGTACCCGGGCTTGCCCAGAGGAGGAACATCTCATGGCTCTCGTCCTCGGCAGAGCCTGATTCCGAAAAGGCACACGTCCGGCTCCTTGTGCCATACGGAAGGTTGCAGCCCTGAATGCTGTTGTTGGTCTTCACCGTCCCCCTGCAGCCTATTCACAGTCACAACAGCATTCAGTACCCGGGCTTGCCCAGAGGAGGAACATCTCATGGCTCTCTTCCTCGGCAGGGCCTGTTTCCAGAAAGGCACATGTCCGGCTCCTTGTCCCAAACGGAAGGTGGCAGCCCTGAATGCTGTTGCTGGTCTTCACCATCCCCCTGCAGCCTATTCACAGGCACAACAGGGTCTGGTACCCGGGCTTGCCCAGAGGAGGAACATCTCATGGCTCTCGTCCTCGGCAGAGCCTGTTTCCGAAAAGGCACACGTCCGGCTCCTTGTCCCACGCGGAAGGTGGCAGCCCTGAATGCTGTTGCTGGTCTTCAGGGTCCCCCTGCAGCCTATTCACCGGCACAACAGGATTCAGGACCCGGGCTTGTCCAGAGGAGGAACATCTCATGGCTCTCGTCCTCCGCAGGGCCTATTTCCGAGAAGGCACACGTCCGGTTCCTTGTCCAAACGGAATGTGGCAGCCCTGAAAGCTGTTGCTGGTCTTCACCGTCCCCCTGCAGCCTATTCACCGGCACAACAGGATTCAGGACCCGGACTTGCCCAGAGGAGGAACATCTCATGGCTCTCGTCCTCGGCAGAGCCTCATTCCGAAAAGGCACACGTCCGGCTCCTTGTCCCAAACGGAAGGTGGCAGCCCTGAAAGCTGTTGCTGGTCTTCACCGTCCCCCTGCAGCCTATTCACAGGCACAACAGCATTCAGTACCCGGGCTTGCCCAGAGGAGGAACATCTCATGGCTCTCGTCCTCGGCAGGGCCTGTTTCCGAGAAGGCACACGTCTGGATCCTTGTCCCAAACGGAAGGTGGCAGCCCTGAAAGATGTTTCTGGTCTTCACCGTCCCCCTGCAGCCTATTTACAGGCACAAGGGTATTCAGGACCCGGGCTTGCCCAGAGGAGGAACATCTCATGGCTCTCGTCCTCGGCAGGGCCTGTTTCCAGAAAGGCACATGTCCGGCTCCTTGTCCCAAAAGGAAGGTGGCAGCCCTGAATGCTATTGCTGGTCTTCACCGTCCCCCTGCAGCCTATTCACAGGCACAACAGGGTCTGGTACCCGGGCTTGCCCAGAGGAGGAACATCTCATGGCTCTCGTCCTCGGCAGAGCCTGTTTCCAAAAAGGCACACGTCCGGCTCCTTGTCCCACGCGGAAGGTGGCAGCCCTGAATGCTGTTGCTGGTCTTCAGGGTCCCCCTGCAGCCTATTCAGAGGCACAACAGGATTCAGGACCCGGGCTTGTCCAGAGGAGGAACATCTCATGGCTCTCGTCCTCGGCAGGGCCTCTTTCCGAGAAGGCACACGTCCGGCTCCTTGTCCCACACGGTTTGTGGCAGCCCTGAAAGCTGTTGCTGGTCTTCACCGTCCCCCTGCAACCTATTCACAGGCACAACAGGATTCGGGACCCGGGCTTGCGTAGAAGAGGAACATCTCATGGCTCTCGTCCTCGGCAGAGCCTGTTTCCGATAAGGCACACGTCCTGCTCCTTGTCCCACACGGAAGGTTGCAGCCCTGAATGCTGTTGCTGGTCTTCACCGTCCCGCTGCAGCTTATTCACAGGCACAAGAGGTTTTGGGACCCGGGCTTGCCCAGAGGAGGAACATCTCATGGCTCTCGTCCTCGGCAGAGCCTGATTCCGAAAAGGCACACGTCCGACACCTTATCCCACACGGAAGGTTGCAGCCCTGAAAGATGTTTCTGGTCTTCACCGTCCCTTTGCAGCCTATTTACAGGCACAAGGGGATTCAGGACCCGGGCTTGCCCAGAGAAGGAACATCTCATGGCTCTCGTCCTCGGCACGGCCTGTTTCCAGAAAGGCACATGTCCGGCTCCTTGTCCCAAACGGAAGGTGGCAGCCCTGAATGCTGTTGCTGGTCTTCACCGTCCCCCTGCAGCCTATTCACAGGCACAACAGGGTCTGGTACCCGGGCTTGCCCAGAGGAGGAACATCTCATGGCTCTCGTCCTCGGCAGAGCCTGTTTCCGAAAAGGCACACGTCCGGCTCCTTGTCCCACGCGGAAGGTGGCAGCCCTGAATGCTGTTGCTGGTCTTCAGGGTCCCCCTGCAGCCTATTCACCGGCACAACAGGATTCAGGACCCGGGCTTGTCCAGAGGAGGAACATCTCATGGCTCTCGTCCTCCGCAGGGCCTATTTCCGAGAAGGCACACGTCCGGTTCCTTGTCCAAACGGAATGTGGCAGCCCTGAAAGCTGTTGCTGGTCTTCACCATCCCCCTGCAGCCTATTCACCGGCACAACAGGATTCAGGACCCGGACTTGCCCAGAGGAGGAACATCTCATGGCTCTCGTCCTCGGCAGATCCTCATTCCGAAAAGGCACACGTCCGGCTCCTTGTCCCAAACGGAAGGTGGCAGCCCTGAAAGCTGTTGCTGGTCTTCACCGTCCCCCTGCAGCCTATTCACAGGCACAACAGGATTTGGGACCCGGTCAGGACCCGGGTTGCCCACAAGAGGAACATCTCATGGCTCTCTTCCTCGGCAGGGCCTGTTTCCAGAAAGGCACACGTCCGGCTCCTTGTCCCAAACGGAAGGTGGCAGCCCTGAAAGCTGTTGCTGGTCTTCACCGTCCCCCTGCAGCCTATTCAGAGGCACAACAGCATTCAGGAGCCGGGCTTGCCTAGAGGAGGAACATCTCATGGCTCTCGTCCTCGGCAGGGCCTGTTTCCGAGAAGGCACACGTCCGGCTCCTTGTCCCCCACGGAAGGTGGCAGACCTGAAAGCTGTTGCTGGTCTTCACCGTCCCCCTGCAGCCTATTCACAGGCACAACAGGATTCAGGACCCGGGCTTGCCCAGAGGAGGAACATCTCATGGCTCTCGTCCTCGGCAGAGCCTCATTCCGAAAAGGCACACATCCGGCTCCTTGTCCCACACGGAAGGTGGCAGACCTGAAAGGTGTTGCTGGTCTTCACCGTCCCCCTGCAGTCTATTCACAGGTACAACAGGATCTGGGACCCGGGCTTGCCCAGAGGAGGAACATCTCAGGGATCTCGTCCTCGGCAGGGCCTGTTTCCGAGAATGCACACGTCCGGCTCCTTGTCCCACACGGAAGGTGGCAGCCCTGAAAGCTGTTGCTGGTCTTCACCGTCCACCTGCAGCCTATTCACAGGCACAACAGGATTCAGGGCCAGGGCAGGACCCGGGCTTGCACAGAGGAGGAACATCTCATGGCTCTCGTCCTCGGCAGAGCCTGATTCCGAAAAGGCACACGTCCGGCTCCATGTCCCACACGGAAGGTGGCAGCCCTGAATGCTGTTGCTGGTCTTCACCGTCCCCCTGCAGCCTATTCACAGGTACAACAGGATTCAGGACCCGGGCTTGCCCAGAGGAGGAACATCTCATGGTTCTCGTTCTCCACAGGGCCTGTTTCCAGAAAGGCACTCCTCCGGCTCCTTGTCCCACACGGAAGGTGGCAGCCCGGAAAGATGTTGCTGGTCTTCACCGTCCCCCTGCAGCCTATTCACAGGCACAACAGGATCTGGGACCCAGGCTTACCCAGAGGAGGAACATCTCATGGCTCTCGTCCTCGGCAGAGCCTGATTCCGAAAAGGCACACGTCCGACTCCTTATCCCCCAAGGAAGGTGGCAGCCCTGAAAGATGTTGCTGGTCTTCACCGTCCCCCTGCAGCCTATTCACAGGCACAACAGGATTCAGTACCCGGGCTTGCCCAGAGGAGGAACATCTCATGGCTCACGTCCTCGGCAGGGCCTGTTTCCAGAAAGGCACTCGTCCGGCTCCTTGTCCCACACGGAAGGTGGCAGCCCTGAAAGATGTTTCTGGTCTTTACCGTCCCCCTGTAGCCTATTCACAGGCACAACAGGATTCGGGACCCGGGCTTGCCCAGAGGAGGGACATCTCATGGCTCTCGTCCTCGGCAGAGCCTGTTTCCGAAAAGGCACACGTCCGGCTCCTTGTCCCACAAGGAAGGTGGCAGCCCTGAATGCTGTTGCTGGTCTTCACCGTCCCCCTGCAGCCTATTCACAGGCACAACAGGATTCAGTACCCGGGCTTGCCCAGAGGAGGAACATCTCATGGCTCTCGTCCTCGGCAGGGCCTGTTTCCGAGAAGGCACTCCTCCGGCTCCTTGTCCCACACGGAAGGTGGCAGCCCGGAAAGATGTTGCTTGTCTTCACCGTCCCCCTGCAGCCTATTCACAGGCACAACAGGATCTGGGACCCAGACTTGCCCAGAGGAGGAACATCTCATGGCTCTCGTCCTCCGCAGGGCCTGTTTCCAGAAAGGCACTCGTCCGGCTCCTTGTCCCTAATGGAAGGTGGCAGCCCTGAAAGATGTTACTGGTCTACACCGTCCCCCTACAGCCTATTCACAGGCACAGCAGGATTCGGGACCCGGGCTTGCCCAGAGGAGGAACATCTCATGGCTCTCGTCCTCGGCAGAGCCTGTTTCCGAGAAGGCACACGACCGGCCTCTTGTCCCAGAAGGAAGGTGGCAGCCCTGAAAGATCTTGCTGGACTTCTCCGTCCCCCTGCAGCCTATTCACAGGCAGAACAGGATTCAGGAGCCGGGCTTGCCCAGAGGAGGAACATCTCATGGCTCTCGTCCTCGGCAGAGCCTGATACCGAAAAGGCACACGTGCGGCTCCTTGTACCAAACGGAAGGTGGCAGCCCTGAAAGCTGTTGCTGGTCTTCACCGTCCCCCTGCAGCCTATTCACTGGCACAACAGAACTTGTGACCCGGGCTTTGCCCCGAGGAGGAACATCTCATGGCTCTCGTCCTCGGCAGAGCCTGATTCCGAAAAGGCACAAGTCCGGCTCCTTGTCCCACACGATAGTTGGCAGCCCTGAAAGCTGTTGCTGGTCTTCACCGTCCCCCTGCAGCCTATTCAGAGGCACAACAGCATTCAGGACCCGGGCTTGCGTAGAGGAAGAACATCTCATGGCTCTCGTACTCGGCAGGGCCTGTTTCCAGAAAAGCACACGTCCGGCTCCTTGTCCCAAACGAAAGGTGGCAGCCCTGAAAGCTGTTGCTGGTCTTCACCGTCCCCCTGCAGCCTATTCACAGGCACAACAGGATTCAGGACCCGGACTTGCCCAGAGGAGGAACATCTCATGGCTCTCGTCCTCGGCAGAGCCTGTTTCTTAAAAGGCGCACGTCCGTCTCCTTGTCCCACACGGAATGTGGCAGCCCGGAAAGCTGTTGCTGGTCTTCACCGTCCCCCTGCAGCCTTTTCACAGGCACAAGAGGATTTGGGACCCGGGCTTGCCCAGAGGAGGAACATCTCATGGCTCTCTTCCTCGGGAGGGCCTGTTTCTGAAAACGCACACGTCCGGCTCCTTGTCCCACACGGAATTTGGCAGACCTGAATGCTGTTGCTGGTCTTCACCGTCCCCCTGCAGCCTATTCACAGGCACAAGAGGATTTGGGCCCCGGGCTTGCCCAGAGGAAGAACATCTCATGGCTCTCGTCCTTGTCAGAGCCTGATTCCGAAAAGGCACACGTCCGACTCCTTATCCCACAGGGAAGGTTGCAGCCCTGAATGCTGTTGCTGGTCTTCACCGTCCCCCTGCAGCCTATTCACAGGCACAACAGGATTCAGGACCCGGGCTTGCCCAGAGGAGGAACATCTCATGGCTCTCTTCCTCGGCAGGGTCTGTTTCCAGAATGTCACACGTCCGGCTCCTTGTCCCAAACGGAAGGCGGCAGCCCGCAAAGATGTTGCTGGTCTTCACCGTCCCCTTGCAGCCTATTCACAGGCACAACAGGATTCAGGAACCGGGCTTGCCCAGAGGAGGAACATCTCATGGATCTCGTCCTCCGCAGGGCCTGTTTCCAGAAAGGCACTCGTCCGGCTCCTTGTCCCACACGGAAGGTGGCAGCCCGGAAAGATGATGCTGGTCTTCACCGTCCCCCTGCAGCCTATTCACAGGCACAACAGGATCTGGGACCCGGGCTTGCCCAGAGGAGGAACATCTCATGTCTCTCGTCCTCGGCAAAGCCTGTTTCCGAAAAGGCACAGGTCCAGCTCCTTGTCCCACATGGAGGGTGGCAGCCCTGAATGCTGTTGCTGGTCTTCACCGTCCCCCTGCAGCCTATTCACAGGCACAACAGCATTCAGGACCCGGGCTTGCCCAGAGGAGGAACATCTCATGGCTCTCGTCCTCGGCAGAGCCTCATGTCGAAACGGCACACGTCCGGCTCCTTGTACCAAACGGAAGGTGGCAGCCCTGAAAGCTGTTGCTGGTCTTCACCGTCCCCCTGCAGCCTATTCAGAGGCACAACAGCATTCAGGACCTGGGCTTGCCCAGAGGAGGAACATCTCATGGCTCTCGTCCTCCGCAGGGCCTGTTTCCAGAAAGGCACTCGTCCGGCTCCTTGTCTCAAATGGAAGGTGGCAGCCCTGAATGCTGTTGCTGGTCTTCACCGTCCCCCTGCAGCCTATTCACAGGCACAACAGGATTCAGGACCCGGGCTTGCCCAGAGGAGGAACATCTCATGGATCTCGTCCTCGGCAGAGCCTGTTTCTTAAAAGGCGCACGTCCGGCTCCTTCTCCCACACGGAATATGGCAGCCCGGAAAACTGTTGCTGGTCTTCACCATCCCCCTGCAGCCTTTTCACAGGCACAAGAGGATTTGGGACCCGGGCTTGCCCAGAGGAGGAACATCTCATGGCTCTCGTCCTCCGCAGGGCCTGTTTCTGAAAACGCACACGTCCGGCTCCTTGTCCCACACGGAAGGTGGCAGCCCTGAATGCTGTTGCTGGTCTTCACCGTCCCCCTGCAGCCTAATCACAAGCACAACAGCATTCAGTACCCGGGCTTGCCCAGAGGAGGAACATCTCATGGCTCTCGTCCTCGGCAGGGCCTGTTTCCGAGAAGGCACTCCTCCGGCTCCTTGTCCCACACGGAAGGTGGCAGCCCGGAAAGATGTTGCTTGTCTTCACCGTCCCCCTGCAGCCTATTCACAGGCACAACAGGATCTGGGACCCAGACTTGCCCAGAGGAGGAACATCTCATGGCTCTCGTTCTCGGCAGGGGCTCTTTCTAAAAACGCATACGTCCGGCTCCTTGTCCCACACGGAAGGTGGCAGCCCTGAAAGTTTTTGCTGGTCTTCATTGTCCCCCTGCAGCCTATTCAGAGGCACAACAGGATTCAGGAGCCGGGCTTGCCTAGAGGAGGAACATCTCATGGCTCTCGTCCTCCGCAGGGCCTGTTTCCAGAAAGGCACTCGTCCGGCTCCTTGTCCCTAATGGAAGGTGGCAGCCCTGAAAGATGTTGCTGGTCTACACCGTCCCCCTACAGCCTATTCACAGGCACAGCAGGATTCGGGACCCGG